>NC_143572.1:73541250-73852812 GCF_054136105.1 Typopeltis vanoorti | reverse complement strand
CAGTATAATATAAACCAAAATAATCACTTGATGTTTCGACCTTCATATCAAGGTCATCATCTGGAGTATAAACATATATACAAAGAAACAAGCTATGTTACAATCTACATGTGACAGTAATTTGGTCAATCATTAAAATTACTGGCCTGACCTCAGTGAAAAAAGAGTAGTGCACCCAAACAGTTTATGGACTTAAATATGAAACTTTGTTTTACTGCATAAGTTGAGTGTCACATGCTGTAAAAGGAATTAGAGATGATAAAGGTGACATGAAAACTGGAGAAAACGATATCTTTGAAGTATGGAGTAATTACTTCGAAAAATTGCTAAATGAAACACTCAACAGGGACAGTCAGGAATACACATTAATACCTGAAGAAAAAGCCATCACAGGCCTGAAATGTGGAAAGGCAGCAGGAGTAGATGATATTCGACCAGAAATGCTCAAGCAGGGCCGCGGCGTGCAGTTCTGCTCTGCACAAGGGCACTTGAAGATGAGGAGCACCATTTCACCACAACAAATAATAAAAAATATATATATATATATAAATTTTCTTAGTCTTGAATTATATCGTACTATATAAATTACACAATTACAAATTATAGTTAATGCAATAAAAATGTAATTTAAAATCGGTCAAATTATTATGAATTCTTAACAGCGTCAAAGCTGTATCATTGAGAGGAGACCTCCACATAGCCTTTAAAGGAATGCGGAGAAATGACCAGGGCTTCTGACCTAATGTCCAATCCTCACATTCTCGTGGTGCACCCTGTTGGGTATCTATCTGGATACTGAACGAACGAGGATGGGCTGGCAATTTGGGATTTAGCAAATCAAATTGTATTCCTATTGGTTAAACCAAAATACAAAATGATGGTACATGACAAAATTTCATGCAGGCTGGGCCGTTGCCCGGTTAAACAAAGTCCCCGTTGTTTTCGCCGGGGAACCAGGGTGAACAGCGAAAAGTCAGCTACTGGAACAAATCTGAAAACATCCCCCCCCCCCCCAACTCAATATCATCAGAGTTAAAGATCAGTGGTGACTGAAACAAAAAAGACAAAAACTGGTGAGATCTTTCTGAGCAATAAATACAAAATGTTATATACAGGCAATGACAATCAAGGAAAAGAAGGGGTAGCCATAGTATTCAACACAAAATACGAGGCTAATCTTTTTGAATGGCAGGCAGTGCCAAGTAGAGTGATTTGGGCAAATATCAGAATGGGGAACTGGACAATGAGACTTAATTGTGCCTATGGTCCCACAGAAGGCTCTACTAAGGTAGAAGTAGAGGAATTTTTTGAGACTCTAGAGAAAGCTACTGACACAATGAAAAAGGAAAAGTTGGTCATTGTTGGGGATCTAAATAGCAGAGTAGGAAGTGATTGTCAGACATACAAAAATGTTTTGGGAAAATTTGAGAGAAAAGAGCAAAGCTAATAATAATGGCAAATACCTGTTGGATTTCTGCTCAGAACATGGACTAGTTATTACTAACACCATGTTCCAACATAAAAATGTGCACAAATTCACATGGAGAGAAGAGACAAGGAATAAGAAAAGTCTCATTGACTATGTTATTGTTGATAGTGATGTTTTCTCCCCGGTGCAGGACACCAGAGTGTACAGAGGATTTGAAATTGGAGGTGATCACTATTTAGTCTTGAGCAGGATAAAATTGAATTTCATATTGAAAAGAATGACATGTAAGAAAGTTTTAAAGCTAATAAAAAATGAGGAGCTCTCAGATGTGAACTGTAGACTAAAATACACAAAGATTATTGAAGGAAAAATGAAACAGTTTGAGAAAAGGAACCAAACCTTGGAGATTCAGTGGCAAGCCTTGAAGAAAACCCTGATTGATTCAGCTAGAGAGGCATGTGGTGAAGTTATCTGCAAGGATAGAAAAATTAGAACTCCATGGTGGACACAGGAAGTTAAAGAGGCAGTGAAGGAAAAGAAGAAAGCATATCAAAAGTTCCTGGCAAATAAGTCAGCTTGTGCTCTTAGAGAATACAGAGACAAAAGTAAGAAAGCTAAACACTGTGTAAAATTAGCTAAACAAAAGTCATGGGAGGACTTTGGCAAGAACATAGAAAATAAATATCAAGAAGGTGGTAAAATATTCTGGAGGTTGTTGAAAAAGCTTAAGAATGGAGAAAAGAGTGCTGTAAAAGGAGTTAGAAATGATAAAGGTGAAATGAAAACGGGAGAAAAAGATATCCTTGAAGTATGGAGTATTTACTTTGAAAATTTGCTAAATGAAACAAGCAGTGATGACAGCACAATGATAAAAAACATTGACCAGGCATGCAGTCAGGAATACATAACCATACTTGAAGTAGAAAAAGCCATCAAAAGCTTAAAATGTGGAAAGGCAGCAGGAGTAGATGATATTCGACCAGAAATGCTGAAGTATGGTGTATAAAAGTCTTACAGTGGATGCACTGCAGCCACTGTAAGGCTTTTATAGCACCACATTTCCCTTTTTATATATAGGTGCTATGAGAGCTCTACTCCAATCATTGGGAATTCGTCCCTCTGTCCAGGCATTTATATATAAAAAGGGAAATAAAACTGAATGTGAGAATTACAGAGGTATATCCCTATTAAGTGTTCCTGGTAAGATATATGTAAGTATACTTGAGAAACAGTTGAGAAGAATTGTGGAAGAAAAGCTTGGTGAAGAACAAGCTGGATTCATGTCAAATAGAGGCTGTCATGATCAGATCTTCACTTTACGACAAATAGTGGTGAAATCATGGGAATATAACAAAGATCTGTATTTAAGTTTTGTTTGTCGATTTGGAAAAGGCATATGACAAGATGCCAAGAGAGAAGCTATTCAGTACGCTACAGTTATATGGTGTTAATGGGGCATTATATCAAGCAATACTTAGTCTTTATTTGAGTTGTAAGTCAGCAGTTAGAATTGAAGGAAGTACAGGAAGATGATTTAAGGTTAAATCTGGTGTCAGACAAGGATGTACATTATCTCCTTTGTTATTCATTATCTATATGGATCACAACATGAAAGAAAGTGGTATTAAACATGATACCAGAATTAATGTCAGCTCTTTGCTTTATGCGGACGATGTTATACTTCTAAATAAATCTGCTACAAGTTTGCAAGATTCCCTGACTAAATTGAATAACTGTTGTAATAGATATGGTATGAAGATCAGCATTAAAAAGACAAAGACAATGAAAAAAGGCAGAATCACTGAAAATGTCAACTGTGTTGTGAATGGAGAACCTGTAGAACAAGTAAAACATTTCAGCTACTTAGGTACAATTTTTAGTGAAGATGGTAAATTAAATATGGAAATAGACAACAGAATGAACAAAGCTGGTATGGTAGGAAGTCAACTGAATAAATTCATATGAAATAAGAGAGAAATTAGTCAGAACACTAAATTATACAAGACATATTGTATACAAGACAGTGTTCAAACCAGTTTTAACTTATGGATTTGAGAGCTGGGTCAGAAGTAAAACACTTGACCAAAGACTAGAAACCGCAGCTATGAGAGTCCTGAGAAAGATTAGTGGTGTGAATAGATGGCATCAATGGCAATATCACATTAAAAACGAGAATATTAGGAAAGAACTTGACATTGTCAGCATCCAGGAATGCATTAGCAGAGCTAATCTCAGGTGGTATGGTCACTTAAACAGAATGGGTAAGGAAAGATTAACAAAACAAGTGTTCTCTGCCAGGTTGGCAGAAAAACAACCCAGAGGAAGACCAAGATATTGGTGGATTGATACGGTACAAAGTGCCTTAGACGATAGAAATATAAGATCTGGTAATGTTGGAGTCTTGACAAGTAACAGATTGATTTGGTGGAAAATTGTACATAGGAAGTTAGTAATGATGTAAATTTTTCAGGTAGTACTATCATATCCTGTACACCCCTTGAGGGTACATGGCAGGAATTTGATGATGATGAACAATCTAAAAATATTTTTAACTTAATACATCACCAGTTTAGTGGAAATTATTAGTTTAAACAGACCGTGAATTCATTCTTATGCTGTGCTTTGCCTTTTGTGGATGTGTGATTGTGACTGAAACAGTGACATTGTTCTGCAAGTTTGGAAGGTAAGAACTATAACATAATTCATTTTTTTTTCGACAGTAAGCATTTGGTGAGACTAAAATAAAAAGGACAGTAAAATTTACCAGCCAAAAAATTTTGATTTTAATTAAACCTCTAGTTTGCACTAAAAATATAACACTTTTAAAAAAAAAATAAATTGTAAATAACTGTTATTTTTGTTGCCACTTAAAAATAATATAAATGAATTACAGAAGATGAAACCAAAGATATCGATTCTAGAGTTCAGGTAGACAACTTAATTTCACAAAGATTTATTCGTTTAAATTTATTTGCTATTCATGTTGGTGCGAAATCTTAAGTCTCGTAAATGTTGCAAGCAAAACAATGCATAATCCGACATTTGATATAGGAAAAATTACAGAAAATCTTGATTATGTTATAAAAGAATTAAGCTCGCCGAACAGCCAATATTTGGATCTAATATTTTGATCAATATTAGAACTGCAAAATAAGTAGCAAACGATCTTAATATTGATCCTATTTTTCAAGACATCCGCAAAATAACAAAAACAAAAATATTTGGTTACGAAGCATCAGATGAGACAACGCATGATCCTAAACAAAATTTTAAAATTAATTTTTTCTTCGAGATTTTAGACACGACAATAACTTCAGTCATGGAAAGATTCATACTCTTAAAACAACATAGCGAATACTTTAAAGTTATAAGAGACATTAGCAAATTAAAAGATTGGAGCGATGAAGATTTGCACTTAAAACTGAGTGACAATCAAGATTCCAAAAATCACAATATTAATGGTATGACTTTATTTGAGGAATTAAAAACTTTGCAGTGTTTTATTAAAAAAGAGTCGGCTCCTCAGGATGTTTTAAAATATATATACGAAAATAAATTAACTGACATGTTTCCAAATACTATGATTGCAATGTGTATTTATTTAATATTACCAATATCCGTAGCATCAGGGGAAAGACGTTTTTCAAAAGTGAAACTAATAAAAAATTATTTGCAGTCAACAATGTCTGGACAGCCTAACGGATTTATCAATTATATCAAATGAAAATAATATTATGGATTCGTTACACATTAAAGATATCATTAAAAATTTTGTGGCAGCTAAAGCAAGACAGATAAATATGTAAAATAAATCTACATTTATCCTAATTGTTATATAGTTAAAAGCATATCGCCAAATTATCTTTGTTATGTAATAATATTTCTTTTTATATTAAAATAAAAGATATATATATATATATATATATATAAATAAATTCTATTGTATTTATATATTAACGAAATAAATATTTTTGAAAATTTTTATTATTAAAAATTCCTTATTAATGAATTTTAGTGATTACAATGTTCTACTATTGTTAAATAAAATTTATTTCTATGTATGCATATAAACTGTTTTGTACTTTTATCAAAGTAAAATTTTTCATGGAAACTTATTTTATAGATAAGTACCAGATAGACATAATAGGGGTGACTGAAACAAAAAAGACCAAAACTGGTGAGATCTTTCTGAGCAATAAATACAAAATGTTATATTCAGGCAATAACAATCAAGGAAAAGAAGGAGTAGCCATAGTATTCAACACAAAATACGAGACTAATCTTCTTGAATGGCAGTCAGTCTCAAGTAGAGTAATGTGGGCAAATATGAGAATGGGGAACTGGACAATGAGACTTATTTGTGCCTATGGTCCCACAGAAGGTTCTACTAAGGTAGAAGTGGAGGAATTTTTTGAGGCTTTAGAAAAAGCAACTGACACAATGAAAAAGGAAAAGTTGGTCCTTGTTGGGGATCTAAATAGTAGAGTAGGAAATGATTGTGAGACATACAAAAATATTTTGGGAAAATTTGGAGAAAAGAGCAAAGCTAATAATAATGGCAAATATCTGTTGGATTTCACCTCAGGACATGGACTGGTTATTACTAACACCATGTTCCAACATAAAAATGTGCACAAATTCACATGGAGAGAAGAGGCTAGGAATAAGAAAAGTCTCATTGACTATGTTATTGTTGATAGTGATGTTTTCTCCCTGGTGCAGGACACCAGAGTGTACAGAGGATTTGAAATTGGAAGTGATCACTATTTAGTCTTGAGCAGGATAAAATTGAATTTCATATTGAAAAGAATAACATGTAAGAAAGTTTTAAAGCGAATAAAAGTTGAGCAGCTCTCAGAAGTAAACTGTAGACTAAAATACAGAAATATTATTGAAAAGAAAATGAAAGAGTTTGAGAACAGGAATCAAACCTTGGAGATTCAGTGGCAAACTCTGAAGGAAACATTGATTGATTCTGCCAGAGAGGCATGTGGTGAGGTTGTGTGCAAAGATAAAAAAATCAGAACTCCCTGGTGGACACAGGAAGTTAAAGAGGCAGTGAAGGAAAAAAAGAAAGCATATCAAAAGTTCCTGGCAAATAAGTCAGCTTTTACTCTTACAGAATACAGAGACAAATGTAAGAAAGCTAAACAGTGTGTAAAACTAGCTAAACAAAAGTCATGGGAGGACTTTGGCAAGAATATAGAAAATAAATATCAAGAAGGTGGCAAAATATTCTGGAGGTTCTTGAAGAAGCTTAGGAAATGGAGGAAAGAGTGCTGTAAAAGGAATTAGAGATGATAAAGGTGAAATGAAAACAGGAGAAAAAGATATCCTTGAAGTATGGAGTAATTACTTTGAAAAACTGCTAAATGAAACAAGCAGTGATGACAGCACAGTGATAAAAAACACTGACCAAGCATGCAGTCAGGAATACATATCCATACTTGAAGTAGAAAAAGCCATCAAAGGCTTGAAATGTGGAAAGGCAGCAGGAGTAGATGATATTCGACCAGAAATGCTGAAGTATGGTGGTATAAGAGTCTTACAGTGGCTGCACTGCATAGTTCAGAAAGCCTGGACAGAGGGACGAATTCATGATGATTGGAGTAGAGCTCTCATAGTACCCATATATAAAAAGGGAAATAAAACTGAATGTGAGAATTACAGAGGTATTTCCCTACTGAGTGTTCCTGGCAAGATCTATGCAAGTATACTTGAGAAACGGTTGAGAAGAATTGTGGAAGAAAAGCTTGGTGAAGAACAAGCTGGATTCGGGCCAAATAGAGGCTGTCAGGATCAGATCTTCACTTTACGACAAATAGTCGAGAAAGCATGGGAATATAACAAAGATCTGTATTTAAGTTTTGTCGATTTGGAAAAGGCATATGACAAGGTGCCAAGAGAGAAGCTATTCAATACGCTGCAGTTATATGGTGTCAATGGGGCATTATATCAAGCAATACTTAGTCTTTATTTGAGTTGTGAGTCAGCAGTTAGAATTGAAGGAAGTACAGGAAGATGGTTTAATGTTAAATCTGGTGTGAGACAAGGATGTACATTATCCCCTCTGTTATTCATTATCTATATGGATCACATTATCAAGGAATGTGGTATTAAACCTGATATCAAAATTGGAGATGTTAATGTCAGCTCTTTGCTTTATGCGGATGATGTTATACTTCTAAATAAATCTGCTACAAGTCTGCAAGATTCTCTGACTAAATTGAATAGCTGTTGTAATAGATATGGTATGAAGGTCAGCAATAAAAAGACAAAGACAATGAAAATAGGCAGAATCATTGAAAATGTCAACTGTGTTGTGAATGGAGAACCTGTGGAACAAGTAAAACATTTCAGCTACTTAGGCACAATTTTTACTGAAGATGGTAAACTAAATATAGAAATAGACAACAGAATCAGCAAAGCTGGTATCGTGGGAAGTCAATTGAATAAATTCATATGGAATAAGAAAGAAATTAGTCGGAACACTAAATTAGCTGTATACAAGACTGTGTTCAAACCAATTTTAACTTATGGATCTGAGAGCTGGGTCAGAAGTAAAACACTTGACCAAAGACTAGAGACCGCAGATATGAGAGTCCTGAGAAAGATTAGAGGCGTGAATAGATGGCATCAATGGCAATATCATATTAAAAATAAGGATATTAGGAAAGAACTTGACATTATCAGCATCCAGGAATGCGTTAGCAGAGCTAATCTCAGATGGTATGGTCACTTAAATAGAATGGGAGAGGAAAGATTAGCAAAACAAGTGTTCTCTGCCAGGTTGGCAGGAAAACGACCCAGAGGAAGACCAAGATATAGGTGGATTGATACGGTACAAAGTGCCTTAGACGATAGAAATATAAGATCTGATAATGTTGGAGTCTTGACAAGTAACAGACTGATTTGGAGGAAATTTGTAGATAGGAAGTTAGTAATGATGTAATTTTTTCATGTAGTACTGTCATATCCTGTACACCCCCCCCCTTGAGGGTACATGGCAGGAATTTGATGATGATGATGATGATGACTTATTTTATGGGGGCGCTGAAAACGTTTTGCACAAGGGCGCCACCTACCCACGGTGTGGCACCGTGCTCAAGTATGGAGGTATAAAAGTCTTACAGTGGCTGTGTAAAATCTCTTGTTGAAAAATTTTGCTGTGCTTATTTTCGCAACCGCTTTGTCCAATTTTTTTATTTTTTCAGTATTTAGTAATATTAAAGTGTAATGAAAAAATTATAATGTGCTAAATAGATGTTACTAAAAGTGCATATACATTGACTATATAGCTGTAAGTAGGGATTATGCCGGATCAGCAATGGCAAAACAAAAACCAAAGGTTGCATGGTCAACCATTGTTGACTGATCGGGCAGAATTGATGTCATCGCTAGAGGTTAATCCTGAAAAGGCAGCAATAGAGAACAAAGGGTGATAATTTTGCATAAAAAGAGATTGCGGCTCAAGGCTTTTCCTTCCACTCATCGCCAAGGCTTTTCTCCCGTCAAATGCTGTAGTACCTATGTCTCCAGATCGTAGCTGACTGATTTCCTCAGCCAGCTACATGCAAGCCCAGTGGTGACCACGGCTGACTCCATATTGAATGTCCGAAGGAGGAAAGATCTACTAGCAATCGCCTATGGTCAAGCAGCCAGGTAGTTTATCAAAAGAAGACTCTAAAGCCCTGAAGAAGTATGCTGTATATTGTACTCATTGTTTACGGTGAATATGTAAGTAGGCAATATTTTTGTAATTAGCTAGAAAGTATATCTCGGGTTCATGAATGTGCCTATAAGGAAAACTTGGGTATATAAAGCTTTAACTAAGTCACAAAGTTTTGTGTGAATATTATCAGGGAACCTGTCTGTTAAGACTGTGAGTGTGCACTAAGTATAGTATAGGGAGCTGACCTATTAAGAATTGATATATAGTCAGACTATATTTATGTCAGTATTTGAGGGAAGGATTTTATTTAATCTGGTTACGCAGTGTGCAAGTATGTACATAGTTTATGTTTAATGAGTTTACCCATCATTTTTTATTTTTTTTTTAAATAAAAAAAAATAAAAAATTTCAAAATAAAAAATGATGGTACAACATGACAAAATTTCATGCCGGCTGGGGCGTCGCCCAGTTAAACAAGGCCTCCGTTGTTTTCGCCAGGAAACCAGGGCGAACAGCGAAAAGTCAGCTACTGGAACAAATATGAAAACACACAACAACTCAACATCACCAGAGTTAAAGATCGGTACTATCAACATAAAAAGCCTGAATGGCAAAGAAATGGAGCTAGCTGAGGAATTAGATAAGTACCAGATCGACATAATAGGGGCGCCTGAAACAAAAAAGACAAAAACTGGTGAGATCTTTCTGAGCAATAAATGCAAAATGTTATATTCAGGCAATGACAATCAAGGAAAAGAAGGAATAGCCATAGTATTCAACACAAAATACGAGACTAATCTTCTTGAATGGCAGTCATTCTCAAGTAGAGTAATATGGGCAAATATGAGAATGGGGAACTGGACAATGAGACTTATTTGTGCCTATGGTCCCACAGAAGGTTCTACTAAGGTAGAAGTGAAGGAATTTTTTGATGCTTTAGAAAAAGCAACTGACACAATGAAAAAGGAAAAGTTGGTCCTTGTTGGGGATCTAAATAGTAGAGTAGGAAATGATTGTGAGACATACAAAAATATTTTGGGAAAATTTGGAGAAAAGAGCAAAGCTAATAATAATGGCAAATATCTGTTGGGTTTCTGCTCAAGACATGGACTGGTTATTAATAACACCATGTTCCAACATAAAAATGTGCACAAATTCACATGGAGAGAAGAGACAAGGAATAAGAAAAGTCTCATTCACTATGTTATTGTTGATAGTGATGTTTTCTCTCTGGTGCAGGACACCAAAGTGTGTACAGAGGATTCGAAATTGGAGGTGATCACTATTTAGTCTTGAGCAGGATAAAATTGAATTTCATTTTGAAAAGAAGAACATGTAAGAAAGTTTTAAAGTGAATAAAAGTTGAACAGCTCTCAGATGTGAACTGTAGACTAAAATACACAAAGATTATTGAAGAAAAAAAATCAAACAGTTTGAGAACAGGAATCAAACCTTCGAGATTCAGTGGCAAGCCTTGAAGAAAGCCCTGATTGATTCAGCTAGAGAAACATGTGGTGAAGTTATCTGCAAGGATAGAAAAATTAGAACTCCATGGTGGACACAGGAAGTTAAAGAGGCAGTGAAGAAAAAGAAGAAATATTCCTGGCAAATAGGTCAGCTTGTGCTCTTAGAGAACACAGAGACAAATGCAAGAATGCTAAACACTGTGTAAAACTAGCTAAACAAAAGTTGGGAGGACTTTGGCAAGAATATAGAAAATAAAGATCAAGAAGGTGGCAAAATATTCTAGAGGTTGTTGAAAAAGCTTAGGAATGGAGGAAAGAGTGCAGTAAAAGGAGTTAGAGATGATAAAGGTGACATGAAAACGGGAGAAAAAGATATCCTTGAAGTATGGAGCAATTACTTTGAAAAACTGCTAAATGAAACAAGCAGTGATGACAGCACAGTGGTAAAAAACACTGACCAGGCATGCAGTCAGGAATACATATTCATACTTGAAGTAGAAAAAGCTATCAAAGACTTGAAACGTGGAAAGGCAGCAGGAGTAGACGATATTCGACCAGAAATGCTGAAGTATGGTGGTATAAGAGTCTTACAGTGGCTGCACTGCATAGTTCAGAAAGCCTGCACAGAGGGACAAATTCCCGATGATTGGAGTAAAGCTCTCATAGTACCCATATATAAAAAGGGAAATAAAACTGAATGTGAGAATTACAGAGGTATTTCCCTACTGAGTGTTCCTGGCAAGATCAATGGAAGTATACTTGAGAAACGGTTGAGAAGAATTGTGGAAGAAAAGCTTGGTGAAGAACAAGCAGGATTCAGGCCGAATAGAGACTGCCATGATCAGATCTTCACTTTATGACAAATAGTCGTGAAAGCATGGGAATATAACAAAGATCTGTATTTAAATTTTGTCGATTTGGAAAAGGCATATGACAAGGTGCCAAGAGAGAAGCTATTCAATACGCTACAGCTATATGGTGTCAATGGGGCATTGTATCAAGCAATACTTAGTCTTTATTTGAGTTGTAAGTCAGCAGTTAGAATTGAAGGAAGTACAGGAAGATGGTATAATGTTAAATCTGGTGTCAGACAAGGATGTACATAATCCCCTCTGTTATTCATTATCTATATGGATCACATTATGAAGAAAAGTGGTATTAAACATGATATAAAATTGGATATGTTAATGTCAGCTCTTTGCTTTATGCGGATGATGTTATACTTCTAAATAATTCCGCTACTAGTCTGCAAGATTCTCTGACTAAATTGAATAACTGTTGTAATATATATGGTATGATGGTCAGCAATAACAGGACAAAGACAATGAAAATATCAACTGCATTGTAAATGGAGAACCTATAGAAAAAGAAAAACATTTCAGCCACTTAGGCATGATTTTTAGTGAAGATGGTAAATGAAATATGGAAATAGATAACAGATTCAACAAAGCTGGTATGGTGGGAAGTCAACTGAATAAATTCATATGGAATAAGAGAGAAATTAGTCAGAACACTAAATTAGCTGTATACAAGACAGTGTTCAAACCAGTTTTAACTTATGGATCTGAGAGCTGGGTCAGAAGTAAAACACTTGACCAAAGACTAGAGACCGCAGATATGAGAATCCTGAGAAAGATTATAGGTGTGAACAGATGGCATCAATGGCAATATCATATTACAAACGAGGATATTAGGAAAGAACTTGACATTGTCAGCATCCAGAAATGCGTTAGCAGAGCTAATCTCAGTGGTATGGTCACTTAAACAGAATGGGTGAAGAAAGATTAGCAAAACAAGTGTTCTCTGCCAGGTTGGCAGCAAAATGAACCAGAACACCAAGATATAGGTGGATTGATACGGTACAAAGTGCCTTAGACAATAGAAATATAAGATCTGATAATGTTTGGGTCTTGACAAGTAACAGACTGATTTGGAGGAAAATTGTAGATAGGAAGTTAGTAAGGATGTAATTTTTTTCATGTAGTACTATCGTATCCTGTACACCCCTTGAGGTACATGGCAGGAATTTGATGATGATGAGTTTACCCAGCAATTGTGAAGTTCGTCATATAGATTGCATTACCTGTTTGAAAAACATGGTTAAGTGTGATAACTGCAAAATCTCTCTAGTGTAAATGTACTTCTTGTCTAGTAAAATAAATGTTTTTGTTTTGTAACTACCTGATTTGTTCTTTTGGCTAATGCACTATCTCAAAAAAATGCAAACCTGCAGTCATAATAAGATACTAATAGTCACAACTTGCATATAGAAAATTTGGATATATTCAGTGATTAATATACAAAGTCAGTGTTTTTCTTCGAATCAAGAGGTGATTGCAGCTATAGGTTGGTATTTTGCAGATCTTACTGAGAACCACTACAGGGGACAGGATAATGGTGCCGGAGCATTGCTGGAATAAATGTATTAGTCTTAAGGGAGATTATATTGAAAAATAAAAATAATTTTGAAATTATAAATTTGTTTTTTCATTGTTAGGCTGATAACTGTTTAATAGCAAGGGGGGGAGCAGAAATTGGTCATAGTAAGATTAACCTTGAGAAGTTTATGTTAAAGTAGTTTATAGACTAAACATACTGAAGTTGGAAAAGGTAAAGTTAAACAAAGTTTAAATAATTATCGCTATTTAACAATGGCACAGACATTTATCTAATTAACATAATATTTAACAGCTGCACTGCATAGTTCAGAAGACCTGGACAGAGGGATGAATTCCAGATGATTGGAGTGGCACTCTCATAGTATCTATATATAAAAAATGAAATAAAACAATGTGAGAATTAAGAGGTATTTCCCTACTGAGTGTTCCTGGTAAGATTTATGCAAGTATACATGAGAAACGATTGAGAAGAATTGTGGAAAAAGGAAAGCTTGGTGAAGAACAAGTTGGAATATAACAAAGATCTGTAATTAAGTTCTGTAGATCTGGAAAAGGCATATGACAAGGTGCCAAGAGAGAAGCTATTCAAAATGCTACAGTCATATGGTGTCAATGGGGCATTAGAAGGGTAGTCTGAAAAAAAGTTCTCAGACTCGACCATAGATGGCAACAATATCGGCAAGATTTTTTTTCTAAGTTGGTACATCTGTCATAAGCATCCATGTGAAATTTCAAGTCATTCTATCAAGTAGTTTGTTTTATACAGCTGTCTGAAGCAAAATTGTTGTCTGTATCCCTTGAAATGGAGAAAATTGAGTATCGTGCGGTTATAATATTCTTTGTAAAAAAATGTTTAATGCCAAAAGAAATTCATTCAAAGTTCATAAAACTTTATAGGCACTCTTCTCCTTCGTTTTCGACAATTAAGAAATGAGCTGCTGGTTTCAAACGTGGCCACACCAGCCTTGAAGATGATCCATATGAAGGACGTCCAAAAAGTGTAACACCACCAGAAATCATTGATCAAGCGCACCACATGGTATTGGATGACCGGCAAGTCAAATTGCGTGAATCTGCTGAGACTATAGGCATTTCAAAAGAACATGTAGGATATATTTTGCATGAAGAATTGCAAATGAAAAAGCTTTGTGCAAGATGGGTGTCATGCTTGCTCACAGCAGATCAAAAACATACTCACATGAAAATCACTGAAGAGTGCCAAGCATTTTAACAAGAATAAAGCTGATTTTGTGCATCGATTTATTACTACGGATGAGACGTGGACCATTACACACCAGAATCCAAACAGCGGTCAAAACAGTAGACAAGCTGGTTGTTCAGCGCCAAAGAAGACAAAGTTGATTCCGTCAGCAAGAAAGATCATGGCATCAGTGTTTTGGGATGCTAAAGGCAATTTGTTTATTAATTATCTTGAAAAGGGTAAAACAATAACTGGGATATATTATTCCGATCTTTTAACCAGACTAGACGAAAAAATTCGTGACAAAAGACCAGATTGCAGAAGAAAAAATCATCTTTCATCAGGACAATGCACCTGCCCACAAAGGTGTTTTGGCAATCGGAAAATTAAAGGATCTGCACTATGAATTGGTGGAACAACCACCCTATTCCCCAGATTTGGCTCCCTCTGATTTCTATCTCTTCCCAAAACTAAAACTCTTCCTCGCTGGTCAGTGTTTTTCTTTGATTCTTAAAGTGATTGCAGCTACAGAGGGGTATGAGCTGCCGAGTTTAAACGTGTCCACACCAGCCTTGAAGATGATCCATATGAAGGACGTCCAAAAAGTGTAACACCACCAGAAATCATTGATCAAGTGCACAACATGGTATTGGATGACCGGCGAGTCAAAGTGCGTGAAATTGCTGAGACTATAGGCATTTCAAAAGAACATATAGGATATATTTTGCATGAAGAATTGCAAATGAAAAAGCTTTGTGCAAGATGGATGCCATGCTTGCTCACAGCAGATCAAAAGCACACTCGCATGAAAATCACTGAACAGTGCTGAGCATTTTAACAAGAATAAAAGTGATTTTGTGCATTGATTTATTACTATGGATGAGATTTGAATTCACCATTACGCACCAGAATCCAAACAGCAGTCAAAACAGTAGACAAGCTGGTTGTTCAGTGCCAAAGAAGACAAAGTCAATTCCATCAGCAGGAAAGATCACGGCATGAGTGTTTTGGGATGCTAAAGGTAATTGTTTATTAATTATCTTGAAAAGGGTAAAACAATAACTGGGGAATATTATTCCGATCTTTTAGCCAGACGAGATGAAAAAATTCGTGAGAAAAGATTGGTTTGCAGAAGAAAAAAATTATCTTTCATCAGGACAATGCACCTGCCCACAAAAGTGTTTTGGCAATGGGAAAATTAAGGGATCTGCACTATGAATTGTTGGAACATTCACCCTATTCCCCAGATTTGGCTCCCTCTGATTTGTATCTCTTCCCAAAACTAAAACTCTTCCTCGCTGGTCAGCATTTTTCTTTGAATCAAGAGGTGATTGCAGCTGTAGAGGGGTATTTTGCAGATCTTACTGAGAACCACTACAGGGGACGGGATAATGGCGCTGAAGCATTGCTGGAATAAATGTAGTAGTCTTAAGGAAGATTATGTTGAAAAATAAAAATAATTTTGAAATTATAAATTCGTTTTTTCATTGTTAGGCTGATAACTTTTCGGACCACCCTCGTATATCAAGCAATACTTAGTCTTTATTTGAGTTGTAAGTCAGCAGTTAGAATTGAAGGAAGTACAGGAAGATGGTTTAATGTTAAATCTGGTGTCAGACAAGGATGAGCATTATCCCCTCTGTTATTCATTATCTATGTGGATCACATTATGAAGAAAATGTGGTATTAAACCTTATATCAAAATTGGAGATGTTAATCTCAGCTCTTTGCTTTATGCAGACAATGTTATACTTCTAAATAAATCCGCTACAAATCTGCAAGATTCCCTGAAAAAATTGAATAACTGTTGTAACAGATATGGTATGATGGTCAGCAATAACAGGATAAAGACAATGAAAATAGGCAGAAATATTGAAAATATCAACTGCATTGTAAATGGAGAACCTATAGAAAAATAAAAACATTTCAGCCACTTAGGCATGATTTTTAGTGAAGATGGTAAATTAAATATGGAAATAGACAACAGATTCAACAAAGCTGGTATGGTAGGAAGTCAACTGAATTAATTTATATGGAATAAGAGAGAAATTAGTCAAAACACTAAATTAGCTGTGTACAAGACAGTGTTCAAACCAATTTTAATTTATGGATCTGAGAGCTGGGTCAGAAGTAAAACACTTGATCAAAGACTAGAGACTGCAGATATGAGAGTCCTGAGAAAGATTAGGGGCATGAACAGATGGCATCAATGGCAATATCATATTAAAAACGAGGATATTAGGAAAGAACTTAATATTGTTGGCATTCAGGAATGCATTAGCAGAGCTAATCTCAGGTGGTATGGTCACTTAAACAGAATAGGAGAGGAAAGATTAGCAAAACAAGTGTTCTCTGCCAGGTTGGCAGGAAAAAGATCCAGAGAAAGACCAAGATATAGGTGGATTGATACAGTAAAAAGTACCTTAGAAAATAGAAACATAAGATCTGACAATGTGGGAGTCTTGACAGGTAATAGGCTGATTTGGAGGAAAATTATAGATAAGAAGTTAGTAATGATGTTAATTTTTCATGTAGTACTATCATATCCTGTACCACCTTGAGGGTACATGGCAGGAATATGATGATGAGTGTCACGTGAATGTATGGCTAATACTTGCATGTGGATTTAATGTGACATGATCAACCGTGAAAGGTCATCAATAAGGACGAATACTATGAGATTGCCAAACATACTCAAGACTCCATAAAAGTGGTTATATTGGCTGAAATAATTTTCAAGAAGGCATTCATCATATTTTCTGATCTGAAAAAAGTAGATCCAAATTAAACATCAGAATCTAAAGCAAATTATGGGTGGTTTAGGCATTTTAGGAATAGAACTAGGATCAACAAACTACAAGTAATGGAAAGGCATCAGAAGATAAAGATTCAGTTAAAAAATTCATGTTATTCATGTTTGAAGAATTTGTTCAAAGTTAATCACTTCTTAAGTACTTCGATGAAACTAGTCTCTTTTAGAAAAGATGCCCAAAGCAACATACATTATTATGAAGGATGAACAGAAGATGCCAGAATATAATGACACCAAAAAATCATCTAATGCTGATATTGGTAATGAATGTCCGAAGAAAATTCAAAATGAAGTCACTCTTTATCTATCATTCTGAGAACTCAAATGCATTGAAGACTGTTGTTAAATCTCAAATCCCAGTGAATTTTTAGGAGTGGTCACCCACAAAAAATAAAAAATTATGGGTTAACCACACCTTTCAAGAATCAAAAGATTTGGATGACCCATAAATTTTTCAAGAACTGGTTTGTGAAATACTTTTATACCAGCAGTACAGCGATATCTTATGATTAAGAACTTGCCAAAGAAGGCTCTCCTATTTGTCAATAATGCATTGACATAGTTTAGACCTTGAGAACTCTGCTTAAAATTTTTGGTCTTGATTTGATCATTGATTCAACCAAGGGATCAGCAAGTCATCACAAACTTTAAAACTGAAGAAGAAGGCAAACCAACATTAAAATAATTGCAGAAGAGTTACAACATCACAGATGTTATTGATAATATTGAGAATGTGAGCTAGAAAACACTGTCAGTAGCAAGTAGAAATTTGTGGTTCCAAAATTGCACCTGATTTTGAAACCAACCAACAACAAAAAAGAAACTGAAGTGGAGGAGTTTATCCAGTCTCATTCTGAAGACTTCTTTGAAGAAATCCTGAACACTGACTCAATAAAGAAGTTGCATTAGAACATTTATATACAAAGAATACAAAAGAACTCACAATGCAGAACCTAAAAGGAAATTATTAATCAGGCATAAACTCTGACATTTTGTCTTCAAATGACCCACACCATGAGAGAGAACATTCAAATCTTGTTTGGGGATTTCATTCTTATGCTAAGTCATATACATTTATCCTGAATGAGACATTCAAACCTGATTCTTTCTTTAAGAAGATTATAAGTCATTCTTCCTCAAAAATAACTGGAGTGACTGACATCCAAACAACTATGAAAATGACATATATGTATTCCATGAAGATGTATTTTGAGAAGGCAGAAAGGGTAAAAAGGAAGGTGGAGTGCTGCTGCTGATCACAGAAAACGAGTTATGTTCATACAAGGTAGGGATGCAAGGGGAAAATAGTGGCAGTGATTTTGAGGCAGTATGGTGTGAGATAAAGGTGAACAGAATGAAATACTTAGATGTTGCTATAGACTTGGTAATGTGGAGAATAGTGACCATGAAATATATAAACAAATTAGCGAAGCAAATAGGAAAAGGGTGATAATTACGAATGATTTTAATTATGACAATAAGAAACTTCTTGAGTTTTTGAGGAACAACTACCTCAGACACTATGTAACGGAGGACATACGAGGATTGAGGGTCTTTTGAATATGATCATCTCATCAGAGAATGTCATTATAAATGAGGTGTCAAATCTCCCTCCAGATGGTGACAGTGACTGTAAAGTGATTACCTGGGTGGTTCCAACTATGTGAGGAATCACCCAGGTGAAACTATGTAAAATATATGTGAAATTACAAGACTGGCAATTATGAGAAGCTCAGGAGACAGTGTGCAGCTATAGCATGGAACGAGGAGATGGGTGGAAAGGAGATAACAATGGCTGAAGAACTTCCCATACAATAAAACTGACTTTCTTTTATCAGGCATGTCTTTTACCTATCACAATTATGCAAAATTTAAGTTTCCTCCCCAACTCTACCATGAAAGAAAACCAAACAAATGCAAGTGTCACTATGGATGTAACATCCATATATATGAATTACATCAATGCAAACATTAATGATATATAGCGCCACTAACAGAAATCAAAACTTGAAATGTTATTCCTAACCAAAGCATTTTCTCTGAGAGTACAGTCCACTTCAGCTATCCCAACTACATCTTGCAAAACATGCTGTAGAAAAAGAGAGTTTGGAATGTTTGGACATTACAGGGTTTGCCAAATAAAGAGAAGGAATGGAGTGTTCTATCAGCAATCTACTATCTGGCTAAGATATATTGATGATGTTTTCTCTATTTGTTTACACGGCTTAGACACATTAGATTCCTTCCTTCTGCACCCCAACACCCAGGACCAGAGAATCCAGTTCACCATAGAAAAATAATATAATAATTGCCTGTCTTTCCTAGATACTCTAATCACATGTCTTACCAATTGGCACTCTCTTTCTAGGTTTACAGATAACCTACCCACACTGGTAGATACATACATACATAAACTTTCCCCATCATTCTCCCCTCTCAACAGTATGATGTTATCAAAACCCTTGTCAAAAGTACCTCCAGCCTCTGTTCCACCTAGGCTTCCCTTTAATTATAACCATTGGCTAGGATCTTCCTAGCCAATAGTTATAAGAAGATTAACAAATTTGTTATTCCTCCCTTCTCATCACATCCTTCTGGTCAAAACAGACTATAGTTAGTATTACTATCCCCGATATCTGGGACATCTCAGAAAAATAGCCAGAACTCTAAAAAAAATAATAATTGCTGTACTGCTTTCAAACCTCATCTGAAGTTGGTTGCCCTAATCTTCTCCTTCCCTTCTCTGTTCCATATGGTTACAAAATTCCTTGTTCTTGCAAATTATCTTATTATGGTCAAACTGATCTGCCAAAACCTGCTAGAGCAGGGGTTCTCAATCTTTTCCAGTGGCGTACCACTATATTTAATTCAAGATATTAGATGTACCAGTAAGGCAGGGGCTCACGTACTACCAGTGGTACGCATACCATAGGTTGAGAATCCCTGTGCTAGAGGAACACAAGAATACATCTGCAGTCATAACTATGGTCAGTCTGGTCTAGCTGAATCATGCTTTGGATACCTGGCATAGAATCAAGTTAGAAAAGAGATATCTGATTTATAACATACTGATCACCTTGAACACTTTACTTAATTTTCTCTGTCTCACACAGATGGCCAGTTTCTGCTTCTTTTTCTACAGGCATCTCTATGGATACAGTTCAACTGAAACAGAACCAATAATCACTGTGTTTTTGTCCAAATCAACAAAATATAAGAAACATATCATCTGACCAACATCTGTATCATAATGGAATTTCGAATCCACCGAATAAGCTTCCTTCTCCTGTTTTCAATGATTACAAACTGCATGTATTAAAAAAAAGTCAACAAGTTATTTTTTCTCTATGTATTCCTACGAAACTGACATGCCACAGTCGATGTATGGGACTGATGTATGTGTGTGTATGACTAAACAAATGAAGCATAGTGCACCAAGGACCAAAGTAATAAACTTGAGATATTAGATAAAAGATAATTACTAAACACATACCTGTTTCCTCTTCACTGCTGCTTATCATATGTACTCTTTTAGCATTATTCCTACAAATAAATGGTATAATTTTCAAAATAACATTAAATAACAGAATTCTAAAAAACACTTTATAATTTACAAATAATTCACAAAAAAAGTTACAATTCAGTATACTTCACCTAAAAATAAGAACACATACAGAAAACAAGTTTTATGTAACAAGTACTATAACAAGACATCCATTTTCATTGGTTTTTCTATGAACAGTCAATGTAATGATATTATTATCATCATCATCTTCTTCAAACCTCCATGGAGTTAAACACTCATTATAGGAGGTCCATCTCTCTCTCTCTCTCTCTCACACACACACACACACACACACACACACACACACACACACACACACACACACACACACACACACACACACACACACACACACACACACAGCTCATCGTACTGTGCCTTAAATACTTTCACATTCTCTACAGTCACTATACTCACAGGAAATTCATTCCAATCATTCACCACTCTCCATGCAAAAAACTTGCTTCGTACTCCCTTGCCACCCTCCTTATACAGTTTCCAAGGATGACAACTTGTTCTTCTCCGCCCTCTCCCAATATTCTAAGAAAAACATCTTCAACATTAATCTTAATAAAAACTCCTTACAACTTATATGTTCCAATTATATCTTTCCTCCTCCTTCTCTTATCTGCTAGATTATGAAATTTGAATTTTCTCAATTTTTCTTCATACTCCTCATTCCAGAGATCAGAAATCACAGTAGTTCGCCTCTAGACCCTTTCCAATTAGTTTAACAAAATCGTACCAACCCAGTGCGAATGTTAATGTAAGTGAGTCGATTAGAATGCAAAAGCAGCAGGTGAAAGAATTGATAACGGTGGCAGGTTCAAATGATTTGAAAGGAAACAAAAAGGCTATGAGTGAGGATGTGAAGAAATTGCTTGAGGTAGCAAAAGAGAAATGTGAGAGAGTTAGGTTGGTGAGTCTGTTGCCGCGGTATGACAGTGAAGAGTATAGAAGGAGGGCCATAATTGCTAATGACTTTATGCGTGAATTATGTTTGATGAGTGGTGTGGAATTTGTGGATGTGTGAAATGAGTTCGATGGGCGAAAGGATTTATATAAAATGGATGGTTTACATTTGAATGGATTTGGTGTATGGAGACTTGAAAAGGTGTTGTCGAATGTAGTGGAAGTGAATGTGCAGAATCAGGGAAACTAGAGTTATTAAGGGGGGGGGGGGAGTAGATATGCAGATTTTAGGGAGACAGATGAGTATGTGAATGTGTGTAATATGCCCAGGCGAGTAGGAAAGACCACGAATCAGAATGAGATAGTTAGTATAAGGCATCAAAATAGGGATGGGACAAATCGGCTTCTGCAATTCATGTATACAAATGCCAGAAGTATTAGGAAGAAGCAGAAGGAAGAATTTTTGGCCTTGGTTGGCACTTCCAGACTGCAGGTTATTGGCATTAGTGAAACATGGTTGACAGAAGATGACACAGCTAGTGGGATTGAATGTGAGGGGTATGGTGTGTTCAGGAGTGACAAGGAGAATAAAATGGGGGGAAGAATGTTATTGATGATAGCTGATGAGCTACAGCCAAGAAGAATAGAAGTGGAACTGCAGGATAGAGAAAAGAGCAAGTTTGAAGCTATTTGGTGTGAGATTGAAACTAGCAGAACTAAATATACAGTTGGGTGCAGCAATAGACCAGGTGATGGAATAGATGATGGAGATAGAATGCATAAGCAAATAGAAGAAATGAGTGGAAGTAGGGTAATTATTATGGGAGATTTCAACTATGGTAACATTGATTGGAAGGAGGAGAGGACACATGGAAGGAAGGAATTGGATTTTATGCGGTTATTAAGGAATAACTATCTGCGACAGCGTGTAATGGAAAATACTAGGGGTCAGAGAGTGCTTGACCTGGTAATTGCATCTGAGAATTTGGCTGTAACGAATATGACCACGTTGCCACCAATTGGTGAGAGTGATCATAGGGTCTTGACTTGGGAGGTGGCTAAAGGTGTGGAATTTACAATTAAGACCGGGTACATGTGGAATTATCGGGCTGGTAAGTATGACAAGCTTAGGAGATTGATTGGTTCAGTGCCATGGCATGTACAACTGCAAGGGATAGAAGTTGATAGTGCATGGGAGGCGGTTAAGAAGTGTTTGCATGAAGCAATGGCTGACTGTATACCTAGAGTACAAATAATAAATCAAGTAGGGGTTAAATGGATGAATAAAACCATTAAGCTTGAGCTGCAAAAAAAAAGAAACAACTATGGAGGGAATTTAAGGAGAAAGGTGACCGATAGGGACATGAATGGTATAAAGCGAAGGCAGAAGGGTAACAAGTGTGGTAAGAAAAGCTAAAAAGGATTACGAAAGAACATTGGCCATGCAGGCTAAAGACAAGCCTAAACAGTTTTTTCAATATGTTGCAAGTAAAAGAAAAAATGTATATGGCAGAATGATTTTAAAGAATGCCGATGGTAGGGAGGTAACCGAATCAGTTGATATAGTTGAATTACTGAGCGAGCACTTTGCAAGAATATATCTTCCAGGTGGTGACATTGCAGAAATGAATGAACCAATAGATTATATGGGAATTGTGGTGAATGAAGTGGAGGTGAGTAGTCTATTGCAAAACCTCAATGTCAATACATCTGTGGGATTGGATGGTATACCAGCTCGTGTCGTATGTGAAGCGGCTAAAGAACTGTCAGTATCCTTGACCATTTTGTTTAATTTGAGTCTCGTTCCTGGGTTAGTCCCGAGGGGGTGGAAAGAGGGGAAAATAGTTCCCCTGCATAAAGGAGGTTCCAAGGCTGCTGTTGTAAATTAACGACCAATTAGCATATCAGGAATCATTGTCAAGGTCTTGGAGAAATTAGTCAAGAGAAGAATACAGGATTGGATAGATGAAAATGGGATACTGTATGTTGTTAGTTTTGTGAAGGGTAGATCATGCATACGTAACTTGCTCACGTTTTATAACACAGTGACGGCTGAACTGGATAAGGGTAATGGGTAATTATAAGGGTAATTTACAGTGATTCTACTGGGCCTTGACAAGACCTTTGACAGGATACCACATGGAACTCTAATCAGTAAACTGCAGCAGATGGGGATGGATATAAGGTTGGTGAGATGGATAGGAGGATGGTTGATGGAGAGATACCAGAGAGTGGTTTATTCAGGAGTGGAGTCCAAAAGACGGCTTGTGACTAGTGGTGTGCCGCAGAGTTCTGTTCTTGGACCACTACTTTTCAATTTGTTCATTAACGATATAGGAAAGGATCTGAGAGGAAGTGTTCACTTATTTGCTGATGATGCAAAGTTGTGTAGAGCAATTGTGAGTGCACAGGTTGTCAAAATTTTGCAGGATGATTTGGATAGTTTGGAGGACTGGCTAGGGAAAATGGATGTCAATTTAATGTGGCAAAGTGTAAGGTTATGCATTTTGGAGTGAAAAGATTAGCAGCAGTATATCACATTGGCGGAACCATACTCCAGGAGATTGATGAGGCCAGGGATTCGGGAGTGTTGGTGGATAGGGAGTTGAAGTTTAGGGGGCACATTGCAAAAGTGGCTATATCAGCTCATCAAATCACTTGGTTGCTGAAAAATACTTTAACAAGCAGAGACAAACAAGTTATTGTTCCGCTATATTGAGCCTTGATAAGACCCATCTAGACTACTGTGCTCAGATATGGGCGCCAGGGTTTCTTCGTGATGGGGAGGAAGTGGAGAGGATCCAGAGACGAGTGACCAAGATGATAGCAGGTCTGTGGAATGAACCTTATGAGAACAGGTTGAAGATTTGTGGGTTGCAAAAATTGGTTGATAGGTGGAAAAGTGGTGATATGATTGAGACATTCAAATTACTGAAGGGTTTCTATAGGATTAATCCACAAGATATTTTTGAGAATAGGACTGGTGGTGGGAGGACTAAGGGCCATACATGGAAGCTGAGCAAGAATGTGGTTAGCATGGGTGTTAGAGCTAGTTTTTTTACTTGGAGAGTGGTGAATGAGTGTAATAAGCTGCCAGAGTCTGTTGTGGGTGCTATGACTGTGAATGAGTTCAAGGCGAGGTATGATAGATACTGTGTAAATGTCGAATAGTTGTTCTTGACATGATGTCAGGGCCTCCCTCGATGAGTCTGTCGACTCCTTGGAGTTGCCCGAAATAATAATAATAATAATACTAATATCTCACTATCCTTTTGAACTAGGTGACCAAATTAGGTCATATATAGCCTACTGTGCACAGTAGTCTATATATGACCTAATCAAGGCCTTATACAACAAAACCATAATCTTCTTACAAATCAGTGTCCTCTACATCAGCGCTTCCCAAACTGTGGGCTGTGGCCCATGTTTACTAGTGTCTGCAGTCTACAAATTCTCAATCTGACTTCATAATCAGTATTCCACAATCCTAATATCATTTTTAACACTCTCCTTTGCACTCTCGACAGTATATATCAGAATCACAATGGAAACCAGGATACCAGACCTGTGCACAATAGTCCAAGTGAGGTTTTATCAACGCCTTCTATAGAGGCAAAATGGCATCCAAACATGCAAACGTTCGTTTCAGCATTGCAATTATCTTTTGAGTTGTATTTGCAATCTTTGCTACATGGCCCCTAAACTTCAACTTCCTATCTACTAACACTCTAAGATCCCTGGCCTCATCAGTTTCTTCTAGCATAATCCCACCAATATAATACGACATTGGATATCTAATCATGCCGAAGTGAACGACTTTACATTTACTCACATCTATTTTCCCATGCCCACAGTTCCAGCCTATTCAAATCATTCTGCAAGTACTTCATATCAGTAGCATTCCTGATTACCCTTCCTATCTTTGCATCATTAGCAAATAGCTATATGTCACTTGTCAAATCCTTCCCAATATCATTAATGTGCAGATTTAATAACAGTGGACCAAGCACTGATCCTTATTTACACCACTTGTTACCTTAAACTCGCTGACTCACAACCCACATTTTGATATCTGTCAATCAGCCATCCTCTTATCCACTAATATTCTATAATGCAATCCCATATTTTCCAATTTATGCAACCGTCTACCATGCTGTATTCTGTCAAAAGCCTTAGCAAAATCCAAATGTATCATGGTATATCCATTTCCCTTGTCTAGTTCAATGGTAACATTGTTGGAACGTACATCCTAGTTTTGAATCTGCCATTTTGTTGTAACGTACTCTTATTAATAAAATCTATTAATTGCCAATTGATCACTAATACAAATATAGAGAAATTTTTATTTATACTGCACCACCCTATATTTAGATTAGTCTATATAAAATAGTAGAATCAATTTTCAATTAAATTAGCAGTCTCCTTACTCATTCAGGCCGAATTCAATATTTTTTTACTTGAGGCTCCCGCTAGATTCGAATTATTTATGAACGGTGCAATAAAAAAGAATCAGGCAAACACAGTATTGAAATTAATAAAACAAAACATTTAATATAAGGTTATATGATAAATACATGAATTCCACTTCTAAAATGAGACATTACAATTAAGTTAGTACATCGGGTCAAATCATTCATATTAATTCAGTCTTCAAAATCTTCACATACAAGTTTCACAGTTTTCTCAATTACAAGATTCCTTATTCAGATTAATACAACAGAATTTCTTGTTTAATTAGTTTGCTCATATTTCTCAGTTATACTCCACACTTAACTCTCAGCTGGCACTTATCATATCATTAAACACGGTAGATATTATTTCAAGGCAAATTATTTTTGACCTCTAACTTCGGCGATATGCCACAGTAAATGTTAGAATGAGCAAAATGGAACTATCACTCAAGTCTTCATACACAGAAACAAATAAAATATGACTTGACTGCCCTTACCGGAATTAATCTTCAGCACGTCAGACTTAATGTGAGTACATCTTCAAATTATATTTATTACACCTATGGAACACATTTAAAAAGAATTCTTCAAGGTCATAACTAGACTATTATTTGTCGCGCTTCACAATTCTCGACGGCAACTATAGGGCAGATTGATATCCTTGTTTATTACTTCACAACAAATTAAACTCTGTACAATTCTACTTAAAAGCAATATAGAAATAAGTAGTAATTCTAAGCTAACTGGATCTATTCTGAATCCTTCATTAACCTTCTAGTCCTTTAATTATCCAAATACGGCACTACTGTTGCTTTTCCCTTGTCAGCTTTAGTGATAATGAGGTGATTATTTTTTCTCAAGGACTGTAAAGATTTCATTTCAGAAGGAGATATGTTAGATATGTTACAGTCCTTGAGAAAAAATAATCACCTCATTATCACTAAAGCTGACAAGGGAAAAGCAACAGTAGTTATGGACTCAGTAAATTACAGAAGAAAACTTTCTCTTTTGCTTCGAGATCGCTCCACATATCAAGAAATTGATTATAATCCAACCAACAGACAACTAAAGAAATTAAATTCTCTCCTTGATGAAGTCATCAGTTTGGATAAAGACACAATTGAAAGACTTAAAACTCATTTTGCAAGACCTCCTAGATTTTATGGCCTTCCAAAAATCCATAAGATTGACTATCCTCTTCGTCCAATAGTAGATTGCATTGATTCTCCTACTTACCGTATAGCCAAATATCTAGCTAAATTACTGAAATCTTACATTGGCAACTCGAGTTCTTTTTTAAAAAACTCCTCAGATTTCTTAGAAAAATTAAAAGATGTCTCCTTACAACCTACAGATCTTATGGTTAGTTTTGATATAGAATCTTTATACACCAATGTACCTCTTAAGGAAACTTTAAAACTACTTGCTGACATCTTTCCTCAAGATATTATAAAACTATTCGATTTCGTTATACATTCTGGTTATTTCATATGTCAAAACAAATTTTATAGCCAAGTAGAAGGAACAGCCATGGGAAGTCCTCTTTCTCCAGCTTTAGCCAACTTTTATTTAGAACATTTAGAAAAAGTCCTCTTCACATCTAGTTTCCCTCTACCATCTTTTTGGGTAAGATATATAGATGACATATTTGCTATTTGGCCTCACAGTAAAAACACTTTATCTTCCTTTTTAAACAGTATTAATTCCTTACATCATCGCATAAAGTTTACTATGGAATTAGAAGAAAACAACCAGTTATCTTTTTTAGACGTTCTCCTCATCCGATCATCTTCAAATATTCTTACAACTACAGTATACAGGAAACCAACATTCACAGGTCGTTATATTCTGAAAGAATCAGCCCATCATCCATGTCAAAAAACAGGAATTATAAAATGTCTCATCAAAAGAGCCAAAACTAATTGTTCTACTTTTGATTATCTACAGAAAGAACTTTCTACTATCCAGCAACACATGAAACTCAATGGCTTTTCTGAAAAAAGTATTCAACGTCTTCTTACATCTTATAATCCTCCACAAAACAACAAAGATTCAATACGTCGAGTACCTATTCCTTATATCTCCGGTATTTCAGAACCTATCGCAAGAATTTTGAAGAAATATGATTTAACAGCTACGTATTCTCCTATTAACAAATTGTCTTCTCATTTTCCTTCTCCTAAAGACAAACGCTCAACTTTATCTCTTCCTGGAGTTTATCAAATTCCTTGCAACTGTGATCTCTCTTACTTTGGACAGACTGGACGTTCTCTTGAAAAAAGAATCCAAGAACATCAATCATCCATTCTTCACAATAAACCTGAAAAGTCTGGTTTGGCTCAACACGGGATTGAAACTGACCACAGCATCCTTTGGTCCAAAACTCGCCTCTTACATAGATCCCGTTATAGGTTCGAACGTTTGTTCAAGGAAAGCGTGGAGGCCTTGCTCCATCATCCCAACCTGAATCGTAATGACTGCATATCTATATCAAAAATCTGGGAAAGCCTAATCAAGATTACTCATTAATTTTTTTTTTTTTTTTTTTTTTTTTTTTTTTTTTATAGCAAATTCAATCATGTTTCTACTTCAAAATATTTCGTTTCATACTTAGTGATATAACATCACGCGGCATGTTCTAATTTCAACGATCTATTGTTAGTATTCTAGCTTGTATATTTTTTTTTTAAACTGTTCTTGTAATACCACCGACGATGGTCTGCTATTTCCAGACCGAAATATTTGGTTAAATAAATATCTTTCTTGTGATTACGTGATTATATCATTCAGTCTTATGTCGCAAGTATCCTTAAAACAACAAAGGAAATAAGATAAATGATATTTATCACTGGGTCCTTCCAATAGTAAAATATACATTAAAATTATTTGATCAAATAATAGCTGATAAAATTCAGGAATAATACATGAAAAATAATTCTTAAGCAAGGGATTAACAAATAATTTTTAAACAAGTCATGCTTAATATATGATAGGTTATGTTAAATGTGAATGAAGAACAAAATATACATCATAATTTCATTCACAGTTTAACAACATCATTATAGAATGTGAGCAAGTTGCTAAAACGTAACTTTCCCTTAGTAAACCCATGTTGCTCATCGCAAAGTAGAGATTCACTGTCAACCTATTTCTGAATGCGAGTCCTAACCAATTTTTCCAAAATCTTCACCACTACTCCTGAGATACTAATTGGTCGATAGTTGGATACTTCATTTTTTGCACCACTCTTGTGCAATGGAATTACCATACATTCTTTCCATTCCTGCAGAATCTTTCCTGTTCAGAGACTCATATTAAATAGCCTGGTCAAAGGAATAGCCAGTTCAGCTGAATACGCTTTTAGCACACGTACTGTTATCCTATCAGTCCTATTGCTGAATTCTTATTCAGATTGTGCAACAGCTCTAATACTTCATCCTCATACACTTGAGTTTCTTCATCCAGTGAAGAAGTAGCAGTGAGCTCAATCACATTGTGTACACTAGGTTGATAGCTTTTAGTTGAACAACCTCTTCTGCATCTGTAACCCTCAATCTATATGCATTTAGAAGAGTTATTCTTTCATGTTCATTCTTTCTTTTACTTGCAGCATATAGATAGAATTCTTTTGTGTCGTCTTTAGCACGCAGAGTCAGTTTCTTTTCATACTAAGACTTTGCTTTCCATGCAACAGTTGTGACTATTCTAGCCTACTGCTTATAATTTTCATAACAGACATCTTCCTTATGCACACGGTATTCCTTCCACATCATCCTTTTCTTACAAATCTTTTGCCTTTAGACGATTACACATCCATTTGACTCCTACTCTATTTATTCTTCGAACTCTCGGGACACATTCTGATATCGCATCATTTAAGTATTGTTTAAATGCTTCCCATGCACTGTCGATATTCTTCCCATCCAGCAAACCGATTCCATTCCAGTGAACTCAGTACACTCATCAGTTGGTCATAATTTCCTTCTTTGTAGTTTAGCATGTAACCAAGTGAGTATTTCATGATCACATCACCAACCGGAGACAGAATAGTTACATCTTTAACTGAAATGCCCTCTGACACTATAATTAAATCTAACACTCTTTGACCTCGAGTTTCTTCTGTCACATGCTGCTTGAGAAAGTTGTCCCAACAGCTCAATAAATGCATTTTCATTCTTCTCATGAGATTCTACTGCTACCCGATCAATATTTGGATGATCAAGTCTCCCATTATGAATACTCTTTTCTATTTGGCGATGCATTTCTTCATCACTAGCAACTGATCCACCAAGTCTGTAACAACACCGCACTATTCCACCTCACAGCAAATGGCTTCAAACTCATTACCACATGAAATACTGTTAGTAGAAGTACTACAATCATAGATCTCAACTCTAACTGGATTTAAGTCATCCAGTTAAAAATAGTGTACCCATTACATTCGATACCAGTTAGTGCATCTGTTTTTGATAGCCAGGTCTCACTAATGCCTACAATATGAGGTTCTAACATACTGATTAGGGCAACAAAGTCTGCCCCTTTGTTTCTGATACTCTTAGCATTAGTGTACAGGCATAATAATCTACCTGAATAACATAGTTGGACAACTTGCAGATCTCTAGTGTGACATCTTTGCACACGTTTGATGGGTCCGAAACGGACAAACACACAAAAACGAAATCATTCTCTCCTCATCAGCATTTCCATGATAAAGCCCATTCAGTCATTAACAGTTATATAACATTGCTACTCTACACACACATTCTCACCATTCCTCCCTTTATAATTTAGTTTCCTTGATTCTCTGTGTTAGGTCTCACACCAGTTATTAATTATCTCTCGGTAGGTGTATAAATTTAGTTTCGTTCCTGCTATGTAATCTTTCTACTTCCAGTCTATATCTCCATAGCTGAAGTCCCCCATAATAATCAGTCAAACTGTACTCATTGTACTAATTTGCAGATGAATTTCTTCAAGATCATCCATGGGAACTCCCTGGCCTATAGCAACAACCAACTGTATATTTTGTTTTAATGGCCTTGATCGCACGCCAGACAGCTTCAAATGAACAGCCACCATCTTACCTATCTTCTATTCTTGTTAGTACACAATTGCATTAATTGCAGCTATCATCAGGAGTAAGTGCCCCCCCCCCCATCCTATCTTCTCTATCTTTCCTGAAAATACTAAACCCTTCACATTCAATCCCTGTAACTACTTTATCTGCTGTTAGTTAAATCTCACTAATGCTAACTTTTGGTGAGGTTGCATTAATCAATGCCAAAAACTCCTCCCTCTTGTTCCTGATACTTCTGGCATTAGTATATATAGAAAGTGCAGCATCTCTTCAGGTCCTCACCCACCTGTATTTCCTGATTGACTACCCTATTCAATATTTTTGCTTGAGAGACCAGATTCTGTACTTGGTCATTCTCACACTCACTCGCCTCATGGGTGCCTTCACAAAAACTAACTGACTTCCACCCTAATTGTTTAAGTCTTAATATTAGTAAAATCTAAATAATAGCTGAATTTGCACTTCAGCATGCTCAGTGAATAAAGCTCTCTCAAGATGCCAAACCCAAAACCATTTAGCGCTGCATAAGCATTATACAAATCCTTCTTTCCGTCAAACTCAAACCACAGATCCACAAATCCCACATCACTCCTTCTGCACAACCTAAATATTGATTCATTTACTACCAATGCCCTTGTCCTCGGCCACCATCACAGCATGGCAGCAACTTACAATCTTCACCTTCTTGCTCTAACAACTCCAACTACATCTTCCCTCATAGAATACTTCTTGCCTCTCAAATCATTTGTGCCAAACAAAGACAATTAGTTCCTTTGCCTTACCTTTTTGCATCTGGATTGCATGACCAATATCATGAATTTTTGAACCAGGGAAACACGATTTTTTTACACTTTAATTGATTACCAGATCAGAGTCTACATGCATAATTTTCTCCTTAACTTGTTTTTCTTGTTTGTTAGCTCAGTCTTTATTATTACTTTGGACCAACCTGCTTATTTATCTTTTCAGCCCTTCTAATCTCTTGCTGTTTCTGCAATTTTTCAATTTTGAACTTTGTCCTGTGAAGGATAACATTCAAGCATGCTATTTCTTTATTTATGTCCATTTCATTCTCTTCTATTCCCACGACTGCATGGTTCAACATTAATTCTGACATTTCCCATCCTACCATTGATACTGTCCACTCTACTAACATTTGCTCCATTCTCATCACCTAATAGGCACTTGCTTTAGAAACATTTAACACACACAAATGCACTGCACAAAACTCTGCAAATTCAATTCACCTAACACATAGTCTTTGCTGCCACTGTTCTACCATGCATTGGTGCCATACCGACAATATTGTATTTAAACAAAAAAATACAATGTTTACTTATAAACTAAATAACTCAGTCAAACACACACCCATTTAAAACAAAAACTACAATAAGTTAACCTAATATTATCAAGTAAAATATGAAAAAATTACTTATCCTTCAGGAGTGCTAATAACAGTGCAACCAAATGTCGCAACCAACCAAAATGTCGATAAACAAGATTAAAAGTAGAAAAGATATTAAAGTTTGAGCAAGTTACTTTTAGAATGGATAGAAGTATTGTACATCACATTTTTACTACAAGGAACATCACTTGACAGAGACACATTATGGACAATTATTAAACAATATGGAATTCCTGATAAATATATGAGAATAACAAAAGAAATGTATAAAGAAAGTAAAAGTTGCTATTGCACAATAAACAACATCAGAATGGTTTGAGATAAGGGATAGTAAAAGATAGGGTTGCATAATATCTGGATTATTACTTTTTAACACACAGTCACTGATTGAGGAATAAAATGGAATCTCACATCAGAGGTAAAAGATATAGATTATGGAAATGATATATTTTAAATAAAATAAAGAGCCAAAAGGCTTAAGTTTGGTGGTGCAAAATTATATAAGTGGATATTAAATCCAGCATTATTTCAAAACTAAATGTAGAAACTATGAAAGTTCTGTAAAAAAAGTTAACCAGAGAGCTTACAGGAATACATTCACCGGCATTCACAAGTTACCTTAGCACGACCACTTAGAAGACATAAATGCTCCCCAAGTGTCTCTGCTTGCACTAAGGCAACTCGCAAATGCTGGTAAGCATATTCCTGTAAGCGCTCTGATCAACTTTTTTTATGAAACTTTCATAGTTTCTACATTCGAATTTGAAATAATGTTGGATTTAATATCCACTTTACTTATATAATTTTGCATCACTGAACTGAAGCATGACATATAATGCATAACACTATACATATCCGCAAGGAGATGTGTTTTGCATTATGGGAGATACTGAGATAGGAGTGATGTTATCTTGCTCCACCTTTGCAACATGTTGCCAGGTGTTGTACCACCTTACCCCAGTCCTGAAGATACTTTAAGGCGCAAACTTTGTTTGCTTACACTTGGATAAAGGATTAAACTAAATTTATTATAGTCTAACCAAGTGAAAAATAAACTCTCAACATCTTTCTCTAAATCTAGAGTAATTTAATAAAAAGGTGGCACACCATTTGGCAACTCCTATAGGTAGAGATGACCTTGATAATGCTTCTGCCTGGTATCTCCACTTGGGCCTGGCTCCCACTGAAGAGACCTCAATGAAGGTCGAAACTAGTCTCGGTAGTGGCCCTTCCCTTAATGCATACCATTATACATATCCGCAAGGAGATATGTTTTGCATTATGGGAGATACTGAGATAGGAGTGATGTTAGCTTGCTCCACCTTTGCAACATGTTGCCTGGTGTTGTACCACCTTACCCCAGTCCTGAAGATACTTTCAGGCGCAAACTTTGTTTGCTCACACTTGGATAAAGGATTAAACTAAATTTATTATAGTCTAACCAAGTGAAAAATAAACTTTCAACTGAACTGAAGCCTTTTGGCTCTTTATTTTAGTAACTACATTCAAGCACTGACCAAGAGTTTGCCTAAGAAAAATATACCTCTCCAACATTTCATGTTCCTTAGTAATGAACAAGAGTTTTTGCTCTCTTAAGGTTTTTGTTGGTCTCTGAGGAGAATCAACCAGTTCGAAACAGCTGTCAGGCCAGTGAAACCTTATCAAAATGGACCAATAAAGGGAGAATATATAGACTTTCAGCAGTGTTTGTCTTCTAAGTGGTCTGTGCTAAGGCAACTCGTGAATGTCGGTGAGCGTGTTCCCATAAGCTCTGTGGTCAACTTTTTTTATGAAACTTTCATAGTTTTTACATTCAGCTTTGAAATAATGCTGGATTTAATATCCACTTTACTTGATATTTTAATATCATGAAAACATAGTGATATACAATCAAAATCAGAAGAATTGTATAAAAGAGCTGAAAAACATTGGACGTAAATATGAATAAAACAAAAGTTCTTAAGCTGAACAACAAATGTCAAAAAGAAATTAAGAATTTTAATACCTTGGAGTTAGTGATAAAATTGAAATTCACAAGTATTTAAAATACAAAGAATGACAAAAGCAAATACTGCTTTCAGAAGATTGAATAATATATGATAGGTGTTGAAATATAATAAAACCAAAATAAAGATCTTCATTAACAATGTCATCAATAAATTCCTGATATATAACCTCTAGAGGTGTACAGGATATGATCGTACTACAAGAAAAATTTACATCATTACTAACTTCCTATCCACAATTTTCCTCCAAATCAGTCTGTTAAATGACAAGACTCTAATATTATCAGGTCTTATATTTCTGTCTTCTAAGGCACTTTTTACTGTATCAATCCACCTATATCTTGGTCTTCCTCTGGGTCTTTTTCCTGCCAACCTGGCAGAGAACACTTGTTTTGCTAATCTTTCCTCTCCCATTCTGCTTAAGTGACCATACCACCTGAGATTAGCTCTGCTAATGCATTCCTGGATGCTGACAATATCGAGTTCTTTCCTAATACCCTCGTTTTTAATATGATATTGCCATTGATGCTATCTGTTCATGCCCCTAATCTTTCTCAGGACTCTCATATCTGCAGTCTCTAGTCTTTGGTCAAGTGTTTTACTTCTAACCCAGCACTCAGATCCATAAGTTATAATTGGTTTAACCACTTTACTGGCCATTAAAGATCAAATATGCACCCTCAAAAGCTTCGTATCCATCATAAATTTCAATGTAATATTGTAATGGTATTACAATTTTAATATGCACTTCGCATCCATGGAAATATGGACATATATATACGTCCTGACCAGTAGCGTGGTTAAACACTGTCTTGTATACAGCTAATTTCTCTCTTATTCCATATAAATTTATTCAGTTGACTTCCCACCATAGCAGTTTTGTTGATTCTGTTGTCTATTTCCATATGTGACTCACCATCTTCACTAAAAATTGTGCCTAAGTAGTGAATGGAGAACTTATAAAAAGTTCTCCATTCATAATGCAATTGATATTTTCAATGTTTCTGCCTATTTTTATTGTCTTTGTCTTTTTAATGCCGACCTTCATACCATATCTATTACAACAGTTATTCAATTTAGTCAGGGAATCCTGAAGACTTGTAGCAGATTTATTTAGAAGTATAACATCATCAGCATAAAGCAAAGAGCTGAGATTAATATCTGCAATTTTGATATCATGTTTAATACCACTTTCCTTCATAATGTGATCCATATAGATAATGAATAAGAGAGCAGATAATGTACATCCTTGTCTGACACCAGATTTAACATTAAATCGTCTTCCTATACTTCCTTCAATTCTAACTGCTGACTTGCAACTCAAATAAAGACTAAGAATTGCTTGATATAATGCCCCATTAACACCATATAACCGAACCGAATAGCTTCTCTCTTGGCACCTTGTCATATGCCTTTTCCAGATCTACAAAACTTAAATACAGATCTTTGTTATGTTCCTATGATTTCTCAACTATCTGTCATAAGGTGAAAATCTGATCTTGACAGCCTCAGTTTATACGTAGGACTGTTTATACTATCTACAATAATGCATAAAGATGTACCTTGTTTGTGAATTTTTGGAGCTTCATATATACTGGGTGTTTTAACGTGGAAGGGCTTGAGTTTGTTGAGTTTCTTTAGGCCAAGAAGTGACTTTGTTCAATAATTTGCACACCTTATTCTTTTGTGAGTTGGTGGAATCCTGATCTATAATTTGGTATGTTGACTAGTCTTTGAGAAGTGAGTAGATTTTGCTTTCATATTCTGTTGTATCCATCACCACAGTTGCGTTTCCTTTGTCTGATTTGGTTATGGTAATGTGGTTATTATTGTGTAGCTCTTTTAGAGCGATGATTTCTTTATGTGGGATATTATTTCTGGGAGGCTTAAAATGGACTAGGATGTTGGCCATATCTAGCCGAATATTATTGGCTATTGCTGAATGCAGGTCGTATATCCCGCGTTCAACGGAAGCCACTATTTTGGTTTTGGAACTACTTTAGGAGTAACGGAAAAATTGTGTCCCCAACTTAACGCACTCGTGTCTTCTTTGGATAAGGTTACTAATGATAAGTTCACAACGACGCCACCTTCATGTAATTGCGGCTGCTGCATAGAAATGCGTTGTTGGAGGATTTCAAATTTCTTCTGTTGCCAGTTTTAAATTTGGTAAATTCTTTGTTGGCTGTAGAGTCGGAGATATTGTCCAGGATATCCCATAGCTCTGGGTTCAAAATGTTAGATAGCATATCACGTAATGCATTGATGGAAGAATTAATTTTAGATAGTTCTCGGCAAGTAGCTTATAAGTGTTCCCGTAATAGTGCTAAACTCGCTCGTCTATAAATACATTGGGCTTTGACTGGGTGAAACTTGTTCTTAATTTTTACGCAGTTTGGTATTAAATTGGTGTCTCAGCATCTCAAACCCACACATACAGGGAGATATTTACACAAACAATCACATCATCACCATTCTCAACAATATGGTATCTTAAAAACACTAATCCATAGAGCTAGAGCAATTTGTTCCAATGACATTGCTCTCACTGCTGAACTTTCTCACTTACGTCACACCTTCTTGACCATAAGATAGATAAAATACTAAATGCTCCCGAAAAATCCCCCCCCCCACTGTCTACCACAGAAGATTACAACTAAACTGTCACCATCCCATACATTAAAGGCACATCTGAAAAGATATCTAGAGTGCTTAACAAACACCAACTATGCACCGTATTTAAACTTTATGTGAAATTGGGAACTCTCATCCATTCACCTAAGGACAGATTCCCTCCTTTATCACATCCAGGAGTCTATGAAGTGCCCTGTTCATGTCATCGAGCCTACTAAGGACATACAGGAAGAACTGTGGACATCTGCCTCGGTGAACACAAAAAATATATCCGGTACTATCGCTATGGCAAGTCGGGTCTAGCAGACCATGCTTTGGATACCCCAGTACACAGGATCAATTGGAAAAAAACAAAAGTGCTGCACAGAAGCTTTTACAAGTCAGAGAGGTTGTTCCTGGAATCAACAGAAGCCTTGAAACATACTCCAAACCTTAATAAATATGCTTTCTTTTAGGCTTGCACGGTGATCCGAATGCATTTTTGGAAATTATGGAGACAACTACCATGTTTGAATAAAAACTTTAGTTTAATATTACTAAAATTTTTACTAAAATTTTACAATTCGACGTTTCGACCTTTATGTCAAGGTCATCTTCTGGAGCGTACAAATATACACAGGAAACAAGCTATACTACAATCATACTGGTTCGTTAAAGACACTGACTAACCGCTACCACAATTGTTGGCCTGACCTCTGGTGAAAAAAAAAAAAAAAAAATTATACATCAACGCTAGAGTCCTATTATTTGTGTTGTCTACTATATACATATATTAACATCATTCCATCCAGTTGGAGTGGAATGGTTTCTAATACTAGCGGATTGGCTAGGATCCTGACTTATGTTGAATCTTTCATATTAGGTGGGCTGAATGTGTGCCATCCAGATCCTTGGAATTTTCATACCATCTTTGTTGTTGATATTTGGGTGGTTTATCAGGATTTCGCAGGATTCTTTAAATTTTCTTTCGTACCATGTTTTTGTGCGGTGTAAGGAGCAGGTGCTTTTCCAGTTGATTTGGTGTAAGGTGTTAAGTGCATGGTCTGAGAGGCCTGCTTCACCATAATGGTTATATTTAATGTGTCTAATGTGTTCTTTCTTGCGTATAGGGATTGTCCGTCCTGTTTCACCAATGTACGGTAAGTTACAGCAGATGCAATAGACTCCAGGATGTGCTAATGGGAGGAGAGGATCCTTAGAGGAGCTGAATATGGTTTTAAGTTTAGTGGGTGGTTTAAATGTGGCAGCGAGGTTATAATGTTGTAGGATTCTGTTGATTTTTTCTGATAACTCTTTAATGTATGGGATGGCTATGGTTTTACTGTAATCTAGATTCATTTTTGTTGTGGTTTTATAGAGTATTTTATTGACAGTATTTTTGTTATAGCCATTGTTTATTAATAAATGTTTATTAATAGCCATTAATAAATATGGCTGTATAACTACCAAAGATTTGGGAGACAGTCATCCTAAGTCCAAATTAATACCTGCTTTCTCTCTTGTTTTTTTCCCTCCCAACTTAGATGGTGCCTAATTAGGACTTTAGTCTTTGTGTTTCATGTTACAATTGCTCATACTAGCCCCACTATTATACCGGATTGCGGTTGTCTCGTAACTGTAACAAACTTTGTTTGTGTGCTCTGAAGATGATGGATAGAATACCAGCGAAATATTAGCAATTAAGTCAATAAATAGTTATTTTCTTATCAATATGTGTTCGCATCTATACCATTAAAATCCAATCAACAAAAAAGTGTTGTCTGTATCCCTTGAAATGGATAACACTGAGAATTGTGCAGTTATAAAATTCTTTGTAAAAGAAGGTTTAATGCCAAAAGAAATTCATTTTAAGTTCATAAAAGTTTATGGGCACTCCTCTCCTTCGTTTTCGATGATTAAGAAATGGACTGCCAAGTTTAAACATGACTGTACCAGCCTCAAAGATGATCCACGTGAAGGACGTGGATCAAAAAGCGTGACAATACCAGAAATCATTGATCAAGTGCACTATACGGTATTGGAAGACTGGCGAGTCAAAGTGCGTTGAATTGCTGAGACCATATGCATTTCAAAAGAACATGTAGGATATATTTTGCATGAAGAATTGCAAATGAAAAAGCTTTGCATAAGATGAGTGCCATGCTTGCTCATAGCAGATCAAAAATGCACTCACATTAAAATCTCTGAATTGTGCATGGAGCGTTTTAACAAGAATAAAACCGATTTTGCACATCGATTTATTACTATAGAAGACTTGGATTCACCATTACACATCAGAATCCAAACAGTAGTCAAAACAGTGGACAGAAGCCAGTTGTTCAGCACCAAAGTTGGTTCTATCAGCAGAAAAGGGATTTTGGAATGCTAAAGGCATTTTTTTATTAATTATCTTGAAAAGGATAAAACAATAAATGGGAATATTATTCTGATCTTTTAACCAGACTAGACGAAAAAATTTGTGAGAAAAGACCTGGTTTGCAGAAGAAAAAAGTCATCTTTCATCAGGACAATGCAGCTGTCCACAAAGGTGTTTTGACAATGGAAAAATTAAGGGATCTGCACCATGAATTGTTGGAACATCCACCCTGTTCCCCAGATTTGGCTCCCTCTGACTTCTATCTCTTCCAAAAACTAAAACTCTTCCTCGCTGGTCAGCATTTTAATTTGAATCAAGAGGTGATTGCAGCTGTAGAAGGGTATTTTGCACATCTGGGATGGGATAATGGCGCTGGAATAAATGTGTTAGTCTTAAGGGAGATTATGTTGAAAAATAAAAATAATTTTGAAATTATAAATTCGTTTTTTCATTGTTAGGCTGAGAACTTATCAGAGACCACCCTCGTATGAAACATGATGTCCCGAATTATTAAATTCTGTAAATGTTTTTATTTTGTCCATTGATTGTGTAAGATAAAATAAAAATATAGTGTTTAATGAAAGATACTACAGTATAAAAGTAATATAAACAATAAGATACTGGTCATACTCTCATTAGAGTATTTTTATTCAGGTTAAATAGAATATCAACATGTTTCATTAACTGCTTCATCAAGGAAAGAGGTATAACTAGAAAACGATGTAAAAAATCTCAGAAAATTCCTCCAAAAAACAGTTCTATTTGTGAACATAAAATATTTAGAAGGTGAGAACAAACTTATACATGATTTATCTAACACATCTGTATTATGCAGTTCACTGTTTTGAATAGATTGTAGATCAGTATAAGAAAGATCTAATGTACTGCAAGAAAAGATGAGTGATTTCCAAATGTCATGCAGAATGAGACATCAGCTCCTGTTCAGAGTGCCAGGGAAAGCACACAGTATCACTCAACTCCTCAAAAATGACAAGATAGGAGATTATTTTCTAAATAAGACATAGAAGCCAATAACCAATCCATTTCATGATGTTCTGTGAAGACAAGAGCCATGCAGTCATATCCCTTTGATTGTGGGTGAGTTGTTACAGTGTTCATCTTTACCAAATATCACAACTTCATTAAGTCTAACTTATATAAGCCTTGCCACGAGAACAGAGTGAAGGGATATTTAGGGGAAAGGAACTCTGTCCTTTGGTGACAATAAAATTTATTTTGCAATTTACAGTCTTGAGGAAAAATGAAGAAACAGGTACATTCCCTAGAAAAGTTTACACGTTATTATTATTAATACAGGTATCCCCATGGAGTCAGTAGACTCATTGCAGGAGACCCAAACTATCCAAACGATATCTATCATATCTCTTCTTGAATTCACTTACAGACAAAGAACTCACAACTGAGTCAGGCAATGCATTCTACTCATTCACCACCCTCCAGGTGAAAAACCTCATTCTCACACCCTTGTTAACCACACTTTTCCTTAATTTCCAGGGATGACCTCTTGTTCTTCCATCACTATCACACAGCTGAAACATTTCCCCTGCATCAATCTTATAAAATCATTTTAGTAATTTAAATGTTTCTATCATATCCTCTCTTCTCCGCCTATCAACTGCGATTCACAAGCTCTCAATCTATCAATGTAGGAAGCATTTTTTACATCATTCACCAACTTAGTCACTCTCCTCTGAACCCTCTCCACAAACTCCTCATCTCCAAGGAATCCAGGTGACCTGACCTGAGCACAGTAATCCAAATGTGGAAGTATCAACGCCGTAAAAAGGGGAATAATAACCTCTTTATCTCTGGATGTTAGTGTGTTCCACAATAACCAAGTAATACTATGTGCAATCTTGAACACCTTAGCAACGCGTCCCCTGAACTTCATCTCTCTATCCACGAACACCTCAAGTTCCTAGCCTCATCAATCTCTTGGAGTACCATTCCATCAATGTAGTACACAGCTGGTAATCTTTTAATCCCAAAATGCATAACTTTACACTTTTTCATGCTGAACTGACATCCATTACCTTTTGCCCATTTTGCCAGCTTATTTAAATCATCCTGCAAACTCTCACCATCAGCTTGATTTTTTATTGCGCTACCTAACTTTGCATCATCAGCAAACAACTGAATATATCCCTTTAAGCCATTTCCTATATCATTTATGTACAAATTAAACAACAGTGGCCCAAGCACAGAGCCCTGAGGTACACCACTGGTAACCTGCCTCATTCTGGACTCTGCTCCTCCATACACCACCTTCTGGTATCTCTCCCTGAGCCATTCTCCTATCCAAACATAAGAAAGTATTGCTCACTTACCTTAAGATATGCAAAGACAACTTGGTCATTCCAAAATTTTCAAAAATTCAAGAGCACATACTTTCAAAGGCAAAATGAAATGTTAGATGTGACAATATTGGAGTGCTGACAAGTAAGAGAACGATTTAGAAAAAAAACTCTTAAAAAGTTATTAATAATAAAGTAATCATGCAGTTACTGTCATAGTAGCCCACACACCCTATGACGGTACATATCAGGAAATTGATGATGCTGATAATAATCATTTTAATTTTAATAATAATTTCCATTGTGATTCTGATACAGTGGACAGAATGAAAAAGAGTGCATTAAATTGAGAATTTGTAGACTGCAGACACTAGCAAACAGGAGAAAGAGGGGGTGATGTGATTGCAACTTACAAAAAGGGTCATACAAGATTTGACAGTCATTATCCTTTGTCCAGAATGCCAATTTATTTAAATCATCCTGTAAGATATTTACATCACCATTATCAATTATTGCCCTCCTCAAGTTTGCATCACCAGCAAAGATCTGAATATCTCCCACCTTAAATTTTTTGCTATATCACTAATATACACATTTAGAGAGTGGTGGCCCTAGTACAGAACCCTGAGGTATTCCACTAGTCACCCTCAGTCTTCTAGATTCTATGCCACCACATACTACTCTGGTGTCTGTCTGTCAGCCATCCCTCCATCCTCATCCATGGTACTGGCTTCATATCCATTCCCATTTATTCCAACTTTTGTAATAGTTTTACATGCAACATTCTGTCAAATGCCTTTGCGAAGTCCAGGAGTATCTGGTGTAGCCATTTCCCTTATCTAATTCTGCTGTCACTCTATTATAAAATATGAGTAAGTATATAATTTCTTTGTATCTTTAATTTGTAAAATCTAAAATAATTCACACAAACTGTGATTTATAAATTTTCATCGAGTTATGTGGTCAATGAAACATCCCAATATTATCATACAGTCACTCATTCAAGTATATATATGTTACCGGCAAAGTGTTAAATTAGGCATTCTATAGAATGCTGAAAGAGGGACGTCAAAGTATGAAATGCTTAGAATTTCACACATTTCCTAGACATTTCAAAAGGCAAATCGGCAAAGTATAAAGCAGCTACTCATTACCTTCAACTTAAAAGAATATTCATGGTAGCAATTAGCATGTATATGTCAAAACAGATATGACCTCCCAAGTGTTAATGTCACAAGGTGAGTCATGTGACTATCTACGCTCGCCTCAAACAGAGTCAGAACTGCACAAATAATGGCCGAGCAAGCTACATTGTCTGGGTAGGAATCACGGCATGTTAACATGGAACGACGGTTCTACGAAGAACTATCTAAAGTTCGAGCCAATGCTGCTAAAAGCTGCGTTTTTTTAACCGATACAACCTACCAAAAGTTAGTGAACAATGTGAAAAATGCTAAGATGGCTTCTAAGAAGATACCATGTGACTATTGGCTGCTGAATCGCTATGATGTGATGGTCGTGGAAAACACAAGTAAGTGATTTATCCTGTTAAAGAAGGCATCAGTGAAATCCAGTTTTACGTCACAGATTCTGAGTTATTTAATGTACTTCATGAAGCTCATTTGGCCATTGGGCATGAAGGACATGACAGAATGTTGAAAGAAATCTCACGCAAGTACAAGAACATTACTCGTCATGACATTGAACTGTACATTCACCTTTGTGAGCCATGTCAGAAAAAACAAAAAAGTGTTAAAAAGGGTGTTGTAGTGAAGCCTATGATTTTCTCCGAGTTCAATTCCCGTTGTCAGGTCAATCTCATCGATTTTCAGTCACATCCTGACAGGGAATACAAGTTTATAATGGTATACCAAGATAATCTCACTAAGTTTGTGGTTCTCAAGGCTCTGACATCAAAGACAGCGGAAGAAGTGGCAGATAACCCGTGGACATATTTACGTTGCTTGGAGCACCATCGATTCTACAATCCAACAATGGTAGAGAATTTGCTAATAATGTGGTGAGAAGCCTAAAGGAGTACTGGCCGACGTTGAAGATTGCCCATGGCAAGTCTCGCAACTCACAAAGCCAAGGAAGTGTCGAAAGAGCTAATCAGGACATTGAAAATATGCTGTGTACGTGGATGCAAGATGAAAAAACTGACCGATGGAGTGAGGGACTACGTTTCGTGCAACTTATGAAGAACAGGGCATTTCATTCTGGGATTAAGAGAACACCATATGAAGCTCTCTTTGGCTGCAAAGCTAAAGTGGGTCTCACAACGTCTTCCTTACCCCAAGATGTTTTACAAGACATACAGACTGAGGAGCAACTGGAAAAAATGACGGAAAACATCCAAACAATACAAGAAGAAACAGATCACCCTATCCAAGAGAAAGAGTCTATTGCACAAAACACAGATGAGACTGTAGTCCAAGATGGTAGAAAGTAAAGTGGTGATGAATACATGCCTACTGAAGAGGCTTCTGGTTCTGCTACCTGCTGCGTTTGTTTGAAGGTAACCAGTGGTGCCCATACTTGCAGAAAGTGTCACAGAAACGTTCATGCCACCTGTGGACATGAGAGTAAAGACGATGGAAGTGAGAAAATAGAAGGTGATGATGTTAATATTTGTGTGCTCTTTGCTTCAATATTGAGAATGCTGTCGAAGGTAAAATTCGATCTAAATTGAATCTGGAAATACAGGCCGAAAAAATGAAAATGGATTCCGACAAAAAATTTCCTCCTGCAGCTTTGGGGGACACTGTGAGAGTTCCTATCCCAAACGTAGACAAGGGACTGGGAGACTCGTGCAATCTGCTGGCGGTTGTTATGAGTGCGACAGACGATGGTTTTTACCGACTTGGAACTGCTGAAGGAATTTTAAACCAACTCTATGCCAGATCACAATTCACTTTATGTCACAAGGACTTACTGAGAGTTGGAGACGTGCCTGACCATGAAATAGCTCTCTGGTCAGCCGCTTCCGCTCAGTCCACGGGTAGCGGCCAGGAATTCGTGAAGTGTAATTGCAAGACCAAGTATCGAAATTTGAAGTGCTTTTGTATGAAAAAGGCAATTAAGTGCAATTCAAAATGCCATTCCATTCTGACCTTGTAGCAACAAGTAGTTCAGCACTGGTTTCTGTTTTTTGTAATTTGTAATAGTTCAAAATCTGTAATTTTATAATTGTTACATTTTTTACAATAAAATGCATCTTTATCCGTAATTTTGTAATTCTTTGCCAGTAACGTAATTTTATAATTTTGTAAATGTTACCTTTTTTCTATAAAAGCCTTTATCTGTAATTTTGTAATTCTTTTCAATAAAAGCCTTTTTCATACTTTGCCGAAACAGCATTTGTCATTCTATATAATGCCTAGGTATTCTATACAATTCCTAGGGAAATAAGGTAAAAAAATAAAAAGAAAACAGACGTTTCATACTTTGCCTAAAAACGCCACACATTCTATAGAATGCCTGCTTTTCATACTTTGCCGGTAACATATACACTCTCACCATAAAATATTGTATCCCCAATCACCCACTGCTGGATTTTACCTTTAACGTTTCCAATACTTCAACCACTATTCCTGAGATATTAATTTGTCTGTAATTTGTCACTTCTATCTTGGAGCCACCTTTATATACATACATACATCTTCAAGGCCCACCTTTCCTAATTGGGTTGTGGGGGCAGCAGCTGCAAGAGGAACTTCCAATGGTCACGATCCTCCACCACGAAGCTCAGGTGTTCTGGTGGGACTCCCAAACGTGTCCACCCAAGGTTTTGGATATAATCTATCCAGCGAGTCCTTGGCCTCCCATCCTTTGGCTTGGTAAAGAGGGCCTGCTGAGGGAGCCTCTCTTGTGGCATTCTGACCAGGTGACCATACCAATGTAACTGTGATCTCTCAACACAGAGAAGCAAAGGTTGAGTATTGAGGGTTTCCCGAATTACAGAGCTTCTGACTCTGTCGAGTTTTGTCAGCCCTGCAACCCCTCGAAGGAACCTCATTTCAGCCGTTTGGATTCGTGTCCGCATTCTTTCATTCATTACCCAACTCTCATGACCATAGGTGAGGATGGGGACATAGACTGTATTGAAGACAGCCAGCTTTGCCTTCTGGCTTAACTCCTGCTTCAATACTACCGAATGGCCAAGCTCCTGCAATATTGCATTTGCTGAGCCAATCCGAGTATCTAGCTCTACGTCCCACTTTCCATCACTCGTGAATATGGACCCAAGGTATTTAAACTTCTCCACCTGCCTCAGTGGGACTCCACTCACATGTAGAGTGCACTGGGATGGTTGTCTTGAGACCACAAATGTTTCAGTTTTGGCCACACTGATCTTCATTCCAGCTTCTGCACAAACAGCTACAAACCTATCCAGGGGCTGCTGAAGGTCATCTGTGAAAGAGCTAAGCAGAACTACGTCATCTGCAAAAAGCAGATGTCCAATGCTACATCTTCCAATTCTGACACACTCACTGCCTCGGCTGTGCCTATCAATCCAGTCCATAAATATTATGAAAAGGAGGGGTGACAGAACACACCCTTGGCAGAGGCCAATGGAGACTGTGAAAGGTTCAGACTTTGTGCTGTTTACCCTGACACAAAACTCCGGGCATTCACACAGAGACTTGATGGCATCTAATAGTTGGCCATCCACTCTGTACTCCTGTACTACTTGCCAAAGCTTATCCCGAGGAACCCAGTCATATGCCTTCTCCAAGTCCACAAAACATGTGTAGACATTCTTGGCATATTCCCAAGATTTCTCGAAGACTTGCCTTAAAGTGAAGATTTGGTCAGTTGTGCTTCTACTAGGACGAAAGCCACATTGTTCTTCCTGTAACTTTGACTCAACTATGCTCCTGCACCCTCTTTCCAAGCACCTAGCATATACTTTCCCAGGCAGGCTGGGCAGATAGAGAGATGCCACGATAGTTGCTGCAATCTCTCTGGTCTCCCTTCTTGAAGACTGGTATTATTATGCCTGTCTGCCATTGCTTTGGTGCTCGCCCAGATATCCAAGCAGCCTGACACACTCGAGTCACCAAAGAACACTGTCTCAATTTAAGGCTTTTAGCATTTCGGGCAGAATTTCATCATCAACAGCAGCCTTGATCGATTTTAGCAATTTTATTGCTAAATGAACCTCTTCTGCTGTGAGACTAGTCATTGCCCCGATCTGCACCTCTTGGATGTCCACAACTGCTCGGCCACCTGGGTTAAGAAGGCTCTCAAAGTATTCCCTCCATCTGTGGAGGATATCCTTCTCGGTTGTTAAAAATGCACCATCAGAGGCCTTAAATGCCCTTGCTGTGCACGATTTCCTTCCCCGAAGGCAGCTGATGGTCTGCCAGAATACTTTGTTTGCATTTGCATAGGATGAGTCTAATCTTTCTCCCAAGGATTCCCAAGCTTTCTGCTTTGCTGTCATTACTGCCTCAGCAGCAGCTTTTCGTGCATCAGTATACTGGAAATGCATCTCAGGTGACCTGACCCTAAGCCATGTTAGGTAGGCTTCCTTTTTTACCCAGACAGCTTTTTGGACCTCTGGTTCCACCAAGGTGTCCTTTTCTTACTGCCCGTCGCCACGCCGATCTGCTTTCTGCCACAGCATGAGAGTGCAGAGGCAGTGACAGCAGTTCTGAACAGCTCCCACTCCTCCTCAACATCTACAGTATGCTTGGGAATCTCTTTGAACCTGGAGGAAATATCATTTGTAAAATTCTTCCTCACAGCCTCATTTTCCAATGCCTCTCATTTCACGCGGTATAGCTGCTTAGGCCTACCAGCATTGATGGTAGCATCTGGTTTCTGAAGCCATAGAGTGCAGACAACAAGGTGGTGGTCAGTTGACAGTTCTGCCCCTCTCTTCACACGAAGAGAGGGGCAGATGAAAAACCACAACCAAGTCGTGGTTTTTCATCTGGTGCCTTAACACACATACCCATCCCCCCAATGGGATCCACTCAGCAACACAGTCTGACAGCCGAGGGCTTTTGAGTATCCCCAGACCCACTTGAGCAGACATTGTCAGGCTCACACCAGAGTAGTAGAGCTTCCAACCCTCATCCAGGTCGATAGTTCCAGAGCCTCTCCTCTTGGTTCGAAGAAAGCCCGACTAAATCTAGTTGGTAGTGCTTGACTTCCTCGACCAGTTCCTTCTCCTTCCCTGTCAGAGAGAAGATGTTCCAGTTGCCTAAAGCCATAGTCTGGTGCCGTTGTCGTTGCCATTTCCATCCTTTTGCAGAACCATTTCTTTCCGCTGACCCTAAACACCACCCCAAACAGGTAGCAGGCCCATTGATGGAGTGCCCTCTAGCAGAGTGCTGAAGAGTTGTGTCTAAGGGAGACTGTAACATATTTTTCAAACAGGTCCCTCTGCCTAAAATCCGAACACGTTCCTTGGTAACCCGCGAGATGGATGATGCAGTATGACCATTGTTTGATGACCTGACCATGTTACAGTGTTTGGTAATGCCCTGTTAGCACTACCCTGTTTGGATAAAACGAAATAACACAGCAAAATAGGAAAGATTCACCCCTAGCCCTCGAATACTCTAATAGCACTCGGGAGAGGAGCAAGAAGAGAAGAAAGAACGAAGCAAGGAAGGAAGAGGAGAGACCAGTCTACAGATAATATAACAGATGTATATTACATGAGGTAAGGAATGGTCCAGCATCAGGTACCTCGGGTTTGCCATGCCCGTACTCAATAAATTGAGCCCCTGAGCAAACCTTTATACAATGGAACTATATTACCCTCTTTTCACTCCCTTGGAATCTTGTCAGAACTGAGACTTGGATCAGTGGAATGCCAATTCTCTTGCACATTAACATAGCACATGGGCTAACATGCCATCCATTCTCACTGCTGTATTCACACTAGAGGTGCTCAGCATATTTTTCAATATGCTGAGCACCTCCAGTTCATCTATCTCAATTCCAAAAGCAGACTCTGTCACATATGTATTCTAACAAAGTGATCACTCACCAATTCAACTATTTCTTTTGCTTCTGTTACTCTTCTACCATCACCATTGCTTAAAATCATCCCTCCACAGTAATTCTTCCTCTTACTTACTATATATAACAAAAAAACTCTTTTGATTTACTTTGGCCTGCTTGCTAATTTTCTCTCATAATCAAATTTGGCCTTGCTTACAATACTGGTTATCCTCCTTGCTTGAATTTTGTACAGTTCATGAGTGTGCTGATCATCTCTGTCTATATATATATATATATATCCTTAGCAATGTTTTCTTTTTTTTTACACCTCTTGCTTTATATCCCTACTGATCCATTTAATGCCCACTTGGTTTATTCTCCTGACTATAGGTATGCAAAGTCTGATACTGCTTTTCTGAAACAATCCCTGACCAATTTTTATGCATTCTTTCCTTGTATCTCTCTTGCCTAATAGATGCACTTATCCAGACTTCACTGTACATGAAATATCTGATTAACAAATTCCAGCAATGAACTTAAAAATAAAAAAAAAATCTATAGGTAGATTCAAAATCATGCAATGAATGCATTTTTATTTCTTTAAAGAAATGTAAATGAGAAAATCAAAATTGGAAGGAATTGAAAAATAAAACAAAATACCTCTGTTCAGGTAATGCTTCTTGGATTTTGACTGAGCTATCTTTTGATTTGTTGTGTTCTAACAAAGATGACAGTGGGTCAGTTTTGCTGGATTTTTTCAATATCCCTTTTTCTGAAACGAATAGCTTCTTTTAATATTCTATTTATTAAAAAAAATAGTAGTATCTCCATTTTACCAAATAATAATAATGAATTAATTTAATTTAAATAATAAAAAATGACAGTAATCTCTCAATTATCCAACTACATCAGGAGAGCAATTTACTGATACATAGTGCTGTACCAGAAGTTAGTCAAACACTAACCCATTCTAAGGTCAGTTAATTGAAGATATGTTGTTCATTTAAAGGTCAGATAACTGAGAAATCATAGCATACATGTGCGTGCAAGGTTGAAGTAATGCAGAAGTCATATTTTCATATACGAGTAGCCAAAAGGTGTCTCACCTTATTATTAAATTACTCTGGATTAAAGAAAGTTGATGGAAGTTTTTCCATTTGGTTATACTATAAATTAAAGATTCCAAGAAATTATATACTTGGTTTAATCCTTTATCCAAGTGTAAGCAAACAAGTTGGCTACTCATATATGAAAATATGACTTCTGCATTACTTCAACCTTAGTTTTCACTTCTGGGTCTGGCTTCCACTGATAATCAACAAAAGTCAAAACTGGTCTGGATAGTGACCCTTCCCATAATGCATAGCATTATACATGTCTGCAAGGAGATGAGCTTTGAATTATGGGATATTAAGGCAATGAACTTTGCATTATGGGATATTAAGGCAAGTGATGTGAAGTCATTAGCTTTTTTTATGAGTTGCCCCAGTCCTGAAAATAGTTCAGGTGCAAACTTGTTTGCTTACACTTGGATAAAGAATTAAACAAAGTATATAATTTCTTTGTATCTTTAATTTGTAAAAGCTAAAATAATTCACACAGAGTGTGATTTATAAATTTTCATCGAGTTATGTAGTCAATGAAACATCCCAATATTATCATACATTCATTCATCCAAGTATATATACACTCTCCCAAGATGGACTGGGTCACCATGGGAGAAGCAGATGCAACCGTCCCATAACGGGAGAGGCCTTCACTGTAGTGGGTGGAAAACAGGTTGATGATCATCATATCAATGGAATGCAAGGGGATATTCAGTTGTTTGCAGATGATGTGAAGCTGGGAAGGGTTATTCGTAATAGTGCAGATGTGGTAGCTCTGCAATAGGATTTAAATATACTGGATAGATGGGAAAATGAATGAGGATCAGTTTAATTCAGCTAAATGTAAATGCTTGAAGTTTGGGATACATATGGGAGGCTGCATACTCTCTTGGAGGAACTGTACTGGAGGAAGTGGGGGAGGCAAATGATCTTGGGGGGGGGGGGTATTGACAGAAACCTGAATTCAGGGAACATATAGCAAAGGTGATGAGGTAACCAAGAGGATTCCTGCATACATTGCATAGGAAGATATTGGATATTTATGTAGAAAGGCTGAATTATAGAAAAGAATGAGTGAGGGTATGTAAGGAAATGCAATATTCTGATGGACCATAAGGCTTGCTTTATGAATTTAAATATGAGTAGGGAACATGGCGTCATAACTGACATGGCAGTTAAAGATTGTGCAAATGTTCAGAGAGCATATGTGGAAGTGACAGCGAGAAAAAAAAAGGTCAATTGACGATAAAGCAAGCAGTAATGAAGTTGAAAAAACAGAGTGTAAAGATAAAGTGGGCAATAATGACATTGAAAACAGAGTGCCATTAACGGCAAAATAGCAAGTAGGGTTGATGATGAAAAGCATGTGCAATAAAATAGTAAGTGCAAATGATAGTAAAAAAAAATGCAAGATTTGAAAGCTGAGATTTATTATTATTATTATTATCATCTGACACCTCCAGGGAGTCCAAAGACTCATCGAGGGAAAGTGTGCCAACAGCATCGAACAATTGTTCTCCTTCAAAGGGGAACAATCTACTAACCGCGCTCGAACTTGCTTAACTTTTTGCGTGAGACATTAGTAGCAGAGGCTCCACCAATCGACCTTTGGTGATGATAAGGCAAGAGAGGAGGCAAATGCAAAATAAACTGAAGCGAATTGAAGATATATATGGAAGAGTGAAGAAGATGAAAACAGATGATGTTGGAATGAAATAGGTAACAAAAGAACTGCGAGTGGCATTGTATGGTGATTTGATTATTAGAGGTGTTGTAAACAAGAAGTTGCACAATTTCTGTTCTGTGAGATAAAATTAATGGAGTAGTTGAGGCATAGTGAGCAAAGGAATTGTTAAGGGTAATAGGGACAAATGACTTCAATGGGAAAAGAAGAATGTAAGATTGGACATTAAGGGGTTGTTGAAAAGATAATAGTGTGAGAGGAAAGGTAGTCAGTGTGTTGCCCAGGTATAAGATGAGGAAGAGAGCAAGAATTATGTATGATATATTGGCAGAAATGTGTGAAGAGGAAGGAGTGCAGTTTATTAATATGCAGAATGAGTATGATTGAAGGAAGAATTCAACTGTATAAGAGTGATGGTTGACAGAACTGAATGACATGAATGATAGAACAAGTGTGCTAAGAGGAAGGATACAGATGATGTTGGAATGAAAAAGGTAATGAAAGACCTAGGGAAACAGGAAGACTCAGGATGGAGAGGGGAACACAGTGTGAGAAAGGTAGATGCTCCAAGAGGATGTGAAAGCATGTGTAGACAAAAAGGGAAGGGGATGTAGGCAAAACAGTTGGATTTGAAGAAGGTTCCGGGATGAGTAAAGAGAAAAAGAAATGGATCGAGGAAAGTATGGAGAAGTCACATCTAATAAGTGGTATCAGTGAAACTTGTTATAGATACCGAAACGAACTGTTATGTTTGTATATTAATGCTAGAAGTATCAAAACAAGAGAAATGAAATAGTTGCATTGATGGAGTTTGTTCATCCAAATATACTTCTGGCATAAGAAAGCCATGGTTGGATGACGATGACATCCTGATAGGAATGGAAGGGTATGATGTATTTTGTGAAGATATAAAGAGTGAAAAGGGACATGGGTACTATTGATGATAGTAAAAGAGTTATGTCCAAGGGGAAGGGGGGGATATTAGTGTGGTTTTTTTTTACCTCAAAACCACTAGTAGTGGTTTTGAGGTAAAAAAAAGGTGCAAGATAGGTGAACAGAATGAAATACTTCAATGGATGTTGTTATAGACCTGGTAATGTAGAAGGTAGTGACCAGGAAATGTATAAGCAAATGGGAAAAGGGTGATCATTATGGGTGATTTTAATTACGGTAATATAGTTTGGGATGACAAGATAGCAACCAGAAGTAAAGAAAATGAGTTCCTTGAGTTTTTTTGAGGGACAACTACCTCAGGCAGTATGTAATAGAGGGCAAACGAGGATTGAGGGCCTTGGATTTGATCATTTCATCTTCTTCTTCTTTTCAGCCATTTTTTGTCCACTGCTGAACGAAGGCCTCCTCCAGTTCTTTCCACCTTTCTCTGTTCTTGGCAATGGTTGACCAATTTTCCCCAACAAAATTTGACAATTCATCACTCCACCTTCTTTTAGGATGTCCTCGACCTCGTTTCCCTTCTTTTGGAATCCAGTTCGTTAGTATGGTGATCCATCGCTCATCTTCTCTTCTGGATAGATGTCCGGCCCATTTCCATTTTAGTCGCTTGTGGTGAGGAATGATGTCAGCGATACGAGTCTGTTTCTTATCCAGGTGTTCCGCTTCTTATCTTTTAACATGATGCCTAGCATCAACCTCTCCATTTTTCTTTGAGTTTTTGTTACTTTATTTGCCAGTGCTTTTGTTAGTGACTAAGTTTCACAACCATATGAGATGACTGGAAGTACACACTGGTTAAATGTCTTCCTTTTTAATCAGTGGGACATCATTGTTTTGAAAAATGTTTTTCAATTTTCCAAATGCACTCCAGGAAAGTTGATCTCTCCTATTTATTTCCTTTTGGATTCCACAGTTTAGATCAATGAGATGACCTAAGTATATATATGAAGAGACTCTTTCCAAGAAATTGTTTTCGATTATTATGTTTTTTGGTGTTACAAAACGATTAAACATGATTTTAGTTTTTTCTCTGTTTATCTTTAGACCGGCTTTTCTGCTTTCATGATATAGGTCTTCTATCATTATATTAAGGTCTTCTGGAGTGTTTACAAAAATTATGATATCATCTGCATATCTTGAGTGTGTTAAGTTTCTGTTATTAATTTTTATACCAAGGTTTGTCCAGTTTATATTATTAAATATTTCTTGAAGGACTGCTGAAAAGATTTTGGGTGATAGCGAGTCTCCTTGTCGGACACCTTTTTCAATTGATATTTTATTGCTACTCGTGTGAAGTTGGATTGTTGCAGTGAGGTATACTGAATGGAGGAGGTCCATATATTCTCCAGGAACTCCCTGATTCTGGAGTGCTGTGATTATTGCATTAGTTTTGATGGAATCAAATGCTTTTTCATAATCAATGAAGGCTAAACAGAGAGGCAATTGGTTTTCTTCTGCTTTTTCTATTATTTGTTTTACTGCATGAATATGATCAATTGTGTTAAAGCCTTTATGGAATCCTGCTTGTTCTACTGGTTGATTTGAATCAAGAAGAGGTGTTAACCTGTTTATTATTACTTTTGGGAGAATTTTGTACAGATTAGAGAGAATACCAATTGGTCTATAGTTCTTTACTTCTTCTTTGTCCCCTTTTTTAAATAACAGTTATCAGAGTAGCATTTTAAATTAAGGGGATAAAAATCCCTTATTATTTTACAGCCAGTATGCAATTTCGCATACTGGCTGTAAAATAATAAGGGATTTTTATCCCCTTAATTTAATTAACTTCGCCAGAAAATATAGCCGTTTGGCTTTTCATCTTAATTAGAGTAGCATTTTTTTCAATTTTCTGGTATCTTCCCCTCTTCTAAGCATAGATTTAGTAAGTTTGTGACATGGTGAATTATATTGTTTCCTACCCATTTAATTAATTCTATGTGAATTAGGTCTTCACCAGGACATTTTCCATTTTTCATTTATTTTAATGCTTGTTTTATTTTATCTGAAGTGAATGGGGGGGGGATGTATTCCATATGTGATGGAGAAGAGTTATTTATATTTGATTTATCTATTGAAGGATCACTATAGAGTTCTTTATAAAATTCTTCTAGCCTGCTTAGGATTTGTTCTTGGTTCCTTATTGTAGTTCCATTCTTACCTTTTATTGCAGTTATTTGACTTTTGCCAACTGATAAATGTTTTCTTAGTATTTTCATATTATTATTATTGTTTTCAATTGTTTCTTTTATATTTTTTAGTGTTATAAGATCTTATTTCATTTTTCATCTTTTTCCTTATTGTTTTGCATAGTTCTGCATATTTTATCTTAGAAATTAAGTTTTTGTGTTGTTTCATATTTCGTCTCTTTTTTAGTAGTTATAAGATTTCCTCTGAAAGCTTATGTTCTTTTCGTTGTTTATTGCTTTTGAATTCATTGGCTGCTGAGATTATTACTTCTGTTAGATTTTTGTTTATTTTATTTATGTCTTCTTCAAATATATTTATTAAGTCCAGTTTTTGATTGAGTTTTTCTTCATAATCCTTCTTGTTTTCGATAGATTTTAAGTCAAAACTTCTTGATTTTTTGTTGTTTAGCCATTTTATTCTTTCCAATTTGGGGTTTATTTTAATCTGGGCTCTGACCAGTCTGTGGTCACTTCCAGTTTTTACTGGATTTAGTACTGAGGTATCTTGAACTATTTCTTTATTATTACACAGTATAAACTAAATAAAATACAATTTTATTTAATGCTGACCATAAAAACAAACTTATATTATAGCCTACCAGTTTTGCCAGCTGTCTGGCTTTTTCAAGGCATTTATGAAAAGACATAAAAACTAGTAAATGCAAATTGAAAGGAACATAAAAAATGTAAACCAACTAGTAGCTAAGGGTACACATTCGCATGACAGAGAGGGTTTATTGTTCTTATTCATTATCATGCATACGTGTTTGTTGTAAACGTGTAATGTGATTACTGGCTAGCTGTAGTTCAGCTTGATTAAGAGAGAGGATAAGGTTTTTCCACGAAATGGAAAAACCTTATCCTCAACAGAATTACACCCTGATTTCTGTTGAGGTTTCCGCCGGTTATTGACACTATTGTGGCTTCCTTGAATAAACGATGTCTGTAGTCGTCATCGAGATATGGTATGGAGCTGTTTCGCCACTCTATCATGTGGTTAGACGTACAGAAATGATGTGCTAAACCAGAAGAGATACTTCTGTTGTGGTTTACATCACCAACATGTTCTTTTTGTCTGATTTCTAAACTCCGTGAAGTTTGTCCTATGTAAGCAAGACCACAGGAGCAGGGAATGTAATATACTCCTGGATATTTGTAGAAAGGTACCTTATCTTTTGGGGATCCTAAAACTTGTCTGATGCTGGTGGTTGGTTTGAAGACCACTCTGATGTTGTAGGCTCTTAGTATTCTTGCTATTTGATAAGAAATTGACTTGATGAAAGGGATCACTACAGTAGAAATGTGCTGGGAGTGTGATTCTTCTTGTCTGGGATTGTCATTGTATAGATATTTTTTTATGATGTTTTGGCTATTAGTGTGAGTTCAATCTGAGTATCTTCCTTTTCTGATATATTTTTTTTTATTACACAGTATATAATCTATTTCATTTTTTATTTTTCCATTTGGACTTCTCCATGTCCATTTTCTTTTGAGGGCTTTCTTAAAAAATGCATTCATAATATAAAGCTTATTACTGATAGAGAATTCTGTAAGAGCCATTCCTGAGTTGCTGCTTGTACCATATATGTATGGTCCTATTGTATCTATTTGGTGAATGGGATGACCTACTTTGGTGTTAAAATCGCCCATTACTACAGTAAAGTTTTGATTGCTATTTCTTTTTTTATCTCAAGTGTGCTGCAGTGAGTCATAAAATGCTTCTATCTCTTCATCAGTGTAGGATGAAGTGGGAGCATATATTTGGATGATCCTGATTTTAAGTTTAGAGTTTATTTTAAGTGTAATTTCTATTATTCGTTCATCTGTATAATTAAATTCTTCTATAAGTTGTGTAATTGTTTTCTTAATTAGAAATCCCACTCTGTATTGTCCTTTAGTTTTCCCATAATAATATAAGTAGTCTCCATTTCTTAGTTTTATTAAATGTTCATCCTGCCTGAGAACTTCACTTAAACCTATGATGTCCTGTTTAATATGTTTTAGTTCTTGCTGTAAGATGGTAAGGTGTTCCTCTTCTTTAAGTATTCAACAATTAAATGTTCCTATATGGAGGAAAAGGCCGCGCGGTTAGCCTAGTGGCTTTGCGCTTCGCAATCATATGCCTGGGGAAGGAGTGTCGTAGGTTCGACTCCCGTCGGAGATGTGAGGAGCTGAATGATCTTCCTCAGCCATAGCCAAGTTAGCCGGTCTTGGGCGCGGAGAGTAGGGTTTTTTCCGCCAGTTTATCTGGTGTTTTTCATCCCGCAAGCAGGCAAAGCAGCCCAGTGAACACACAGGGATACAGCCAAGAATACCTTGAGGCATAGGAGTGACCATTCTATCCTCGTATTTCGGTTACGAAATCCAAGCATGCTTGGAAGGTTGTGGGTCTCAAAGGCCTGTTAAAGCCATTGGGATAGATGGGATATAGAGGAAAAGAGGATTGTATTGATTACTATTATATTTATGAATTCTTTGGGCTATTCCAGTATTGTTTATTATTTAGGTAAGCTTCCCCACTGCATCATGCTCTGGTCTCCATAAATGGTTTCGATCATTTCATCAGAGCATGTTATTATAAATGAGGGATCAAATCGCCCTCCAGTTGGTGAGAGTGACCATGAAGCGATTACCTGGGTGGTCACCATGTCAGGACTTTCGTGAGGAAAGGGTATATGTGGAACTACAAGGCTGGTGATTATAAGAAGCTCAAGAGACAGCTTGCAGTAGCTGCAGCATGGAATGAGGAATTAGGTAGAAAGGAAATCGATGCCGCTTAGGTGATATTCAAGAACTATCTAGTAGAAGCAATGTCTAAATGTATTCCAAAGGTCAGAAGGTTAAATAAGGTGGGGTGAAATGCATGAATGAAGAGATTAAGCATGCAGTACAGAGAAAAATAAGAGGAGTGGTATTAATTAATGCCACGAGGAATACAAAGAACAGGCAAGGAGGGAGACTCAGTTGGTAAGGATAGCAAAAGTTCAGTATGAGCAGCAATTAGCTAATGAAGCCAAAAAAAAAAAAAAAATCCTAGGGAATTCTTTCAATATGTACCCAGCAACAAAAAGAATGATTATGGTAGGATACACAGTAAAATGCTTAGACTTTGCAAAGGATTTTGATAGTACCTCATGATAAGCTGATAGTCAAACTACAGTGGATGGTGTTGGATATTAGACTAGTGCACTGTTTAGGAACTTGGCTGTCTGATTGGTATCAACAAGTTGTGTACGGGGGAGCAATATCCAAGAAGAGGAATGTCATTAGTGGTGTGCCTCAGGGATTTGTTTTAGGGCCACTGCTGTTTAACCTGTATGTTAGTGATATTGGTGAAGATTTGAATGAGTTTATACAGTTCTTTGCAGATGATGCAAAGTTGAGACAACTATGAGGAATAGAGCAGATGTTGTGGCCTTACAAGAAGACTGGAATAGACTGAGTGAATAGGCACAGGAGTGAGAATACTAGTTCAACGTTGCAAAATGTAAGGTTTTAAAATTTGGTGGAAATATGTTTTTGGAGGTGGAGGAAATAAGAGATCTTGGGGTGTGGTAGATAAGAATCTAAAATTTAGAGAACATATTGCCAAAATTGTGAGGTCAACACAATGAATTCTGGCAATGATGAGGAGGACATTGATTTGTAGATGTAAGGAGATTCTAGTTCCATTTCTATAAAGCTCTGATTAGGCCACATATGGACTACTGTGCACAGATTTGGTCACCTGGTTTTAAGAGGATGAAGAGATGTTGGAGAGAGTCAGAGGTAAATGATCAAAATAGGTTTCTGATCTCAGGAATGTTGAATATGAAGAAAGGATGAGACGATGTAATTTGTAGAGGATATGAGGAAGAGGGGTGACACAATAGAGACAAAGGATTAAACTAAATTTATTATTAGAGACATACCAGTTGGTAAGGGATTATTATAGGATTAACATTAAAGAGGTTTTCATAAAATGGTGGGAGATTGGGAGATAAGAGATCATCCATGGAAGCTGTATTAGGAGGGTGCGAGCTAGATGAGTTTGTAACTTCATGGGATCTTAGGATGATAATAATAATAACAAATAAATAAAGGGGTTTTTTTTTTTTTTTTTTTTTTTTTTTTTGCTATTTTACTAATAAAACTCACCTGCCTGTTTGCTAAAAAAATATGCAACATCTTTGCTGGAATTTCCTTTATCTGTTTTTTTTTTTTTCAGAGATACCTGAAAAGTAAATATTCAAGAAATTTATTTAAGAAAAACACCAACAACATGAACCAATTTACATTATAAGCAATAACATGAAGATATTGCACTTCATATATTTCCACTGGTTACTTTAATTGAGCCATCTGTGAAAATACTTTAACAACAAATTTTTAAAGGTATCGAATTATTGCAAGGAAATGATTGTCTTTAATTTATAACAGGAAATTTGACATTTCATTTTTTAGAAAAAAATATGGATTACCAAACACACTTCAAAATTGAGGACCAAAGACAGAATGGACAATAGTTGTTTAATTCTCCCTTATCAGTTTTTAAAATTAATTTCTAGTTTTAATTCATTACTTTAAACATGATCTCTTCACTGGTTATTTTTTTTTAAATGTGAATCCCCACCAGTGAAAGTTGTGAGTGGGCAGGGCCAGATAATCCGAAAACTCCATTCCAGAAACAGGAACTTTTTCAAGTCACTTCAGGCTCCTAATAATAGGGTAGTGGTCTCACACTGAGCAAGCAGAGGCCATCACTTAAAACTCACAAATCCCCATGTCACAGAGGAATTTAAACCCAAAACCTGGTTGGTTGAAGAGAAAGTATGCTCTACAACCTTACATAGCACACTCTCTGCATGCTTCTTTATGCTGCTGTTAGATTCCTTCTTATATAAATGAAATTTTGCAATTCATAAAATATTACTCATTTTCATAGGCATTTCACTAATCCTATTATGTATTTCTGGCTACCACATCCTCATTCTGATAAAACCCATGAAACTAAATGAACACAGTAGTTCATATGAGATATCAAGGATATGTAAAACATTAACGTTCTTATATGCTTTCATCTGTTTCTCTCCCCTTCCCCACACAAACACAAAAATATATACATATTTCTCTGCCAACAGAAAAAAATAAAAATTAAATTAAATAAAACACACACACACTAGGGGGAATGCCCCCCCCCTGGTGCCTATGCCACCTACCCCCCCTGAGTTCCGGACTTGTAAGCCGGTTCTGGTAAGGCAGTAAGCCAGAGACAAAAAACGTGACATAAAACGTTTCAAATTTCAGCTTATCTTTTTATATATATAGAGTAGATGTAGATATATATATATATATATATATATATATATGTGTGTGGAGGTTCATTTACTCAGTTGTTAAACATATTTTTTAAAAGAATTGAATGACATAAACCGAGAAAAGGAAAAAGGTTTAATAGTATCACATGACTACTTTCGGCTTTTTACAGCCTTCTTCAGGTGTTTTTATACAAAAGAAACATTAAACATTGAAGATAAAAACTGTGAACAGCACAGGAAAGTCATTATACATATTTAACGTGAAAACACACATACACACACACACACACGCTGTAGTTAACGTATTCAAAGCTGTTCCTTCGTTGGCCACATTGTTGGGTGAGTGTGTGTCTATAGCATCTCGCGAGCACCAGTGTTTGATCACAGCAGAATGACAGTCTGGGAGGTTGTAGCTTAAATTATTATATAAATGTACAGGATTAAGGATGATTTCTCTAGATTCTACAATTTTTCTCTCCAATTCGTCATGGCAACGGAAAATGTTGTTAAATCTATCCCAAAGGATTGTATGACTATAATTTTCATCGTTGGAATCAGCCGAAAAAAGGATATGGCAGGATAAAGCACTGGCAAGTGTTCTCTTGTAAGCGATGTCCCTCCTGTGCTCCTCCATAAGCAATTCAATAGACTTGTCCGTCTGGCCAAAGTAAGGAATGTCGTAGTCACACCATATCTTGTACACACTGGGATATTTTAGATTGTGGATCTTAGGAAGCGGAGTAAATAAAGTTCTAATGTTATATTTTTTGAGAACCTTGGCTAATTTTTGAGCTTATGTATGGAATAGATATATTGCCTTTAACATTATTCATTTGTTCAGTATGGTGACTAGGAGGATTAAAAAAGTATTTTTTAATAATTTTTTGAGAATAACCATTCAGTCTGAAAGTAGATGCTAAACCACCCACAGATAACATCTCTTCATCGGAACGACAGACTCTTACGAGTTTAAAAAATAACAGAAATATAATTATCCTTCTCGCAGATAATGGCAATCACAGTTGTCCTTAACTTTGAAGATTATAAAAATAAGATGCTTGAATTACTACAGAGTGACACTTACTCAATTCTTGAGAGAGATTCCACTCGTGAATTTCAAAATACCAACACTTTATTAAAAACAACTTCTGAACTGTCTAGAAACATTCGCCTTTCTCTTTGCTCTCTCATCCGCTTATGCCACACATATGGAGTTCGCAAGATCCACAAGGAAAATACCCCACTTTGTCCCATTTGAAAAACATTTGAGATATTTTGTGAGATGTTTTGAAAGATTGTATGTTGGTGAAACAATGCCTTCAACAATATACAACCTTTCAAAACATCTCGTAAAATACCTCAAATGTTTTTCTGGCAAGTCTTCGTCTTTTATTAATAACTCTGCGGATTTTGTATCATACATTAAGGATATTACTGTTCAAGAAAATGAAATCATGGCTAGCTTTGACATAGTATACTTGTTCACAAATGTTCCTACAGACGAAGTCCTGACACTACTCAAAGATAAGTTATCCAAAAAAAATGTTAGCCCTACTTACTCATTGCATCAAGTCTGGATACTTTAGATTTCAGGACACCATCTACAAGCAAAATCATGGTCTAGTAATGGGTAATCCTTTATCTCCTGTACTTGCCAACATTTATCTGGAAGATTTTGAAGTTAAAGCTATCTCTTCCTATTCCTTAGCACCTAGAATTTGGAAACAATATGTGGATGACATTTTCCTCATTTGGAGCCATGGATGTGATTCTCTCCTGGATTTCCTTGAACATGTTAACAGTCAACACCCGAATATCCAATTCACGGCTGAATTTGAAACTAATGGTTCTCTGCCTTTCTGGACGTAAAACTGACCCGTTCTTCTGAAAAACTTAAAATTTCGATGTACAGAAAACCTACACACACACCAATAGATATCTCCATAGTCAGTCCCATCATTTCACTTCTCATTCAAACTTCGTAAAGAAATTCATTTTCTTAGATCTACTTTCAGACTGAATGGTTATTCTCAAAAAATTACTAAAATATACTTTTTTAATCCTCCTAGTCACCATACTGAACAAATGAATAATGTTAAAGGCAATATATCTACCATACATAAGCTCAGTCTCTCAAAAAACATAACATTAGAACTTTATTTACTCCGCTTCCTAAGATCCACTCTCTAGTGAGCCGTCCAACGAAGGAACAGCTTCGAATATGCTGACTACAACGTTTTCACGTTAAATATGTATAGTGACTTTCCTGTGCTGTTCATAGTTTTTATCTTCAATGTTTAATGTTTCTTTTTGTATAAAAGCACCTGAAGAAGGCTGTAAAAAGCCGAAACTAGTCATGTGATACTATTAAACCTTTTTCCTTTTCTCTCGGTTTATGTGTAGCTCAGTGGATGTGGCGTTTGCACACCACCGCGCTTGGCCGCACGAAGGAAGACTTCATTTCGAGTTTAGTCGGCGACTAGAGGAAATTTTTCTAAGCCTTTTTTCGACCGGTTCCCGAGTTGGTCGATCTCTGGCACGGGCAAGCAGGTTTTTCCTCCCGGAAACTCGGGTTTTTCGTCCTGTAAACTCAAGAAAATCGACCGTAGAACCCACATTATTTCAGACATTAAATATATTGTGTTAGGGACCACGAGATGGCAGCACATTTGAGTCGTCTCTCTTCACTGCGTACCGCTTAATTAGTGATAGCTTTGGGCCATCTGTCTCTGAATGGGTACCAGTGGAGATTGAACTGCCCACTCAGTCTCCAAAAGTTAGATAGGGCTAAATGGCCTCGCCTACTCCCGTATATGGGAATAAAAAGGCGTTAGCTGATTTTTTTTTTTTTTTTTTATAATACAGTTACTAAGGGATCGTGTGATGGAAGGGACCAGAGGCGTGAGAGTTGGATCTGGTAACAGCATCAGAAGATCTATCATAACTGCAGTAGCAACTCTACCTCCAATCAGGGAAAGTGACCATGCAGTCTTGTCCTAGGCGGTTGCTCAACATGTGGAAATTTCAGTCAAGAAAGGGTTTATGCAAAGCTGACAATTATGACAAACTTAGGATACAACTTAAAGCAGTGCCATGGCATAAGAAACTACATGGAATGAATGTCATTAGTGATGGAAAGCAGTCAAGGCAGTATCAGAGTGCATACCCAGGGTTAGCAGATTTTGTCACCTACATTTCTTGGGGGTCAGAAGGTGGAGAGGAGTCAGAGACAAGTGACCAAGCTGATGACAGGTCTGTGGAATGTTCCCTATGCCAATAGCTTGAGTGTGTGTGAATTACATAGTTTAGCTGGCAGGTAGAGGAGAGGAGATATGATAGAAACTTATAACTTACTCAAGGGATTCTATAAGATTGACACAGGAAAGAAAAAATTAATACATCAGAAGTAGGGGGAAAACAAGCAGTCACACTTGGAAGTTGTTTAAGAGTGTGTGATTAGTAAAGGTGTGCAAAACTAGGTTCTTTACTTGCAGAGCGGTGAATGAGTGGAATGGATTGCCAGCTGTGTTTGTGAACACTCCAATAGTGAATAAGTTTAAGGATAATTGTGACATAAGACTGAATGATAAATGCACATAAACACAAGAAAGATATTTAATTAACCAAATATTTCGGTCTGGAAATAGCAGACCATCTTCAGTGGTATTACAAGAACAGTTTTAAAAAATACAAGCTAGAATACTAACAATAGATCGTTAAAAATAGAACACGCCGCGTGATGTTATATCACTAAGTATTAAGTATAAAACGGAACATTTTGAAGTAGAGACATGATTGAAAAAAAAAAAAAAATTAATGAGTAATCTTGATTAGACTTTCCCAGATTTTTGATATAGATATACAGTCATTACAATTCAGGTTGGGACGATGGAGTAAGGCCTCCACACTTTCCTTGAACAAATGTTCGAACCTATAACGGGATCTATGTAAGAGGCAAGTCCTGGACCAAAAGATGCTGTGGTCAGTTGAAAGATGCTGTGGTCATATTGAAACTTTGTTGTTTTGTGGAGGATTATAAGAATTGAGAAGATATTGAGTACTTTTTTTTTGAAAAGCCATTGAGTTTCATGTGTTGTTCGATAGTAGAAAGGAATTATAAAATGCCTCATCAGAAGAGCCAAAACTAATTGTTCTACTTTTGATTATCTACAGAAAGAACTTTCTACTATCCAACAACACATGAAACTCAATGGCTTTTCAAAAAAAAGTACTCAACATCTTCTCAATTCTTATAATCCTCCACAAAACAACAAAGTTTCAATACGTCGAGTGCCTATTCCTTATATCTCTGGTATTTCAGAACCTATCGCAAGAATTTTAAAGAAATATGATTTAACAACTACGTATTCACCTATTAACAAATTGTCTTCTCATTTTCCTTCTCCTAAAGACAAATGCTTAACTTTATCTCTTCCTGGAGTTTATCAAATTCCTTGCAACTGTGATCTCTCTTACTTTGGACAGACTGGACGTTCTCTTGAAAAAAGAATCCAAGAACATCAATCCTCCATTCTTCACAACAAATCTGAAAAGTCTGGATTGGCTCAACACGGGATTGAAACTGACTACAGCATCTTTTGGTCCAGGACTCACCTCTTACATAGATCCCGTTATAGGTTCGAACGTTTGTTCAAGGAAAGCGTGGAGGCCTTACTCCATCGTCCCAACCTGAATCGTAATGACTGTATATCTATATCAAAAATCTGGGAAAGTCTAATCAAGATTACTCATTAATTTTTTTTTTTTTTTCAATCATGTCTCTACTTCAAAATGTTCCATTTTATACTTAATACTTAGTGATATAACATCACGTGGCGTGTTCTATTTTTAACGATCTATTGTTAGTATTCTAGCTTGTATTTTTTAAAACTGTTCTTGTAATACCACTGAAGATGGTCTGCTATTGCCAGAAAAATGTCTGCTATTAACCGAAATATTTGGTTAATTAAATATCTTTCTTGTGTTTACGTGCATTTATCAAGTTTAAGGATATGTATGATAAGTATTGTGTTAATAGATAAAGTGGGTCTCTAGCAATGAGTCTTTTTGACTTCATGGAGTACCCATATAAATACTAATAATAATATAGCACAATAATTCAATTAATCTCAGTGTCGTTGTGTCCACTTTTGCAATATGTACCTGAACTTCAAGTCCTGTTCACCATCCGAGATCTTTTGTATCATCAGCTGTAGTGCAACATCAATGACTGAAGTGACTAGCCCAAAAAAACAGCTTAGCATAATCTATAAATAATTTCATATTTAACTTCAAATTCTTCAAACTATTATTAAAGTAGATACTAACCAGCCTTGGATATATTTATACATTAATAAATAGATGGATGCGAAGTGTCCATTGAAATTTAAATAATATTTGATAGTGTTCAAAATCATGGATACAATACATAAACTAATTGATAATATTTAATCTGCATGACAATTTGGATGGTTAAACAGCAGTGGTCCATGCACACCAATGATTCTCTGCATTCGATACTAATACTTTACTCTGTCACATACTACTACTACTCTCTGATGTTTATCATCCTCCCACTTATCCATATCAATCTCCCACTTGCTCCAATTTAAGTAAATGCCTTCTATGTGATGTCCTGCCAAATGTGTTTGCAGAAAGTCCAGTAAAATCACAATATAACCAAAAACCATATCCCTTATATAACACAACTGTGATGTTACTGCAGAAAGTGAGTAAATTAATAAAGTAATTTGAGCTTCAACTATTACAATACCTGGACCATCATAGTCCAGAAACACTTACCAGTCTACAATTTGCTGCCTGTCTTGGATCCTTTTTATGTAAGAGAACTATTTTATTCTCTTTCACATCCTTGGGATCCTGCATCTCCAAGACCAAAAAAAGCAAGCATGAGTCGTTCGAAGTAAAGGCCATGTTGGTTATTTGGTTCAACATCCAGGGTATTGTATTTGGCAGAGTGGGTTTCCAGCAGCCAGACGATAAATCAGCAGTATTACCTCGAAGTTTTGCTGAAATTGTGTGAACATGTGAGAAGGAAACAACCAGAATTCTCGAGAAGCAGTTGGATTTTGCACCAAGACAACACAGCAGCCCACAATGCTACGTCTGTGAAGCAGTTTTTAGCTAATCACAATATCGCTTTGTTTGAGCACACACCCTATTCACCACCAACTTCTACATCTTCCCAAAGATCAAGTCAGTGCTCAAAAGAACCCATTTTTTGTCAGTAGAAGATGTGAAAGCAAAAACACAGAGATCCTCAACAACCTTTCAGAAAATGATCTGCAGAATTGCTTTGAACATTGGCAGCAGCATCATATGCAACTCAGATGGGAACTATTTTGAAGGAGATTGTAGCTGATTTTCTCAATTTGTTAAATAAAAAGAGATACATGCACAGTCTCATTTTTTCTGTGGCAGACTTTGTATTGTTTTAATTCTTTACCCAAGTGTGAACAAACAAAATATGCAACAGGATAAAGGATTAAATCAAGAACATAATTTCTTGCCAAGTATAATTTACTCTATCATATAGTGTTTTATCCCTCAGGTAATTAACCCATCCTTTCAATGTGTCCAAAGTATTTCAGCTTCTTTCTGTCAATATCCTTAAAGTAATACCAATCCTTTCTAACACCTATCCATTTGCCCACTTTTCAGTATATGATATCCTCACCTTTGTGTAGCACCACATCTCAAAAGTGGCTGTCTTTTCCCTATCATGTTCCTTTATGTTCCAAGTCTCACATACATACAAGGGCGGTCTGAAAAATTCTCGGCATAACAATGAAAAAACGAATTTATAATTTCAAAATTATTTTTATTTTTCAATATAATCTCCCTTAAGACTATTTCATTTATTCCAGCGATGCTCCAGCACCATTATCCTGTCCCAGTAAGATCATGGTTCTCAGTAAGATCTGCAAAATATCCCTCTATAGCTGCAATCACCTCTTGATTCTAAGAAAAACACTGACCAGCAAGGAAGCATTTTAGTTTTGGGAAGAGATAGAAATCAGAGGGAGGGAATATTACTGTTGGATGTTCCAACAATAATATTCCCTGGTTATTGTTTTAGCCTTTTCAAGATAATTAATAAACAAAATGCCTTTAGCATCCCAAAACATCGATGCCATGACCTTTCCTGCTGATGGAACCGACTTTGTCTTCTTTGTTGCTGAACAACTCACTGGCTTCTCTCCATTGTTTTGACTGCTGTTTAGATTCTGGTGTGTAATGACGAATCCAAGTCTCATCCATAGTAATAAATCAACGCACAAAATGAGTTTTATTTTTGTTAAAATCTTCCAAGCACTGTTCAGAGATTTTCATGCGAGTGCATTTTTGATCATGGCACCCATCTTACGCAAAGTTTTTTCATTTGCAATTCTTCGTGCAAAATATATCCTACACGTTCTTTTGCAATGCCTATAGTCTCAGCAATTTCATGCACTTTGACTCTCCGGTCATCCAATATCATATCGTGCACTTGACCAATGATTTCTGGTGTTGTTACACTTTTTTGGACATCCTTCACGTGGATTATCTTCAAGGCTGGTACGGCCACTTTAAACTCGGCAGCCCATTTCTTAATTGTCGAAAACGAAGGGGAAGCGTGCCTATAAACTTTTATGAACTTCAAATGAATTTCTTTTGGCGTTAAACCTTCTTTTACAAAGAATTTTATAACCGTACGATACTCAATTTTATCAATTTCAAGGGATACAGACAACACTTTTTACTTCAGACGGCTGTATAAAACAAACTACTTGATAGAATGACTTGCAATTTCATATGACAGATGTACCAATTTAGAAAAAAAAAAAAAAATCTTCCAGATAGTGTTGCCATCTATGGTCGAGGCCGAGAACTTTTCAGACCACCCTCGTATGTCGGTGTTGGAAAAACAGCTGAATCCAGAATCCTCAATTTTGTTCCTGAGGAGATAGATCAATCCTTCCAGATTTTCGACAAATCTCTGACTGTTGTTTCAACCATTCCTAATCTTCTTCTCTGAACAGCAATTATCCACATTTATAATGGATCCCAGGTGCTCGAACTTGCTGACTTCCTCAATTCTTTCCCCATTACGGTATGTTTTTCAGGGAGCTTCCCTGAGAAAAAACAGCATATATTTTGTTCTATAATCTTTATATCTGTATCATTATTGATGTGCTATGATGAGATAATGATCATATCCTCTAATGTGCAGGTTCCAACATTCTATCTATTGTCTTCTGCTAAAATTCTACAATGGTCTGTTATATATTCTTCTATAATAAGTAACAACTCTCTCTCTCTCTCTCTCTCTCTTTCATCTTTTTGTCTTTAAAAATGAAACATCTTCTGTGACTATGTTTCTTTCAAATACAGCACTCGAAATTTCTAAATTGAGTTAAAAAAAAAGTTGCTACAATATTCAAACCAACTTTTTAAAAAATAATCACAAAGCAATACTACAAACAAAACAAGTTAAGAGCTGAAATATTTATACATTATAGTCAGAAATTATTACTGCAGATTATAACAAATCCCATCTGGATGATTTATTATCCTAAATAATTCAGTCAATTGGTTCTTGTAGATCTCATATAAAAGAAACTTAGCTGATCAAGTCAACTGTGATATAACAAAACCAATAATCCAAAAATAAAAGTATCCATTCTTCCATCAGAAAATTAAATTACTTGGAATTCAAAATATTATGACTAATAAAAAGCCTCAATTTGTGGGATTATAATACCATTTCACAACATTAACACATACCAATAACGGTGCTATATCTAAACCCAAATGAATGACATAAATGAATGCGGCCAACAGCTGGTTGACAATTTTCATCTTATTGATTATTCTGAAAAAGGTTTTAAGACTGCTCATGAATTTGTTCTGAATTTTTCACAATACTTGGCATATACAAACTATCTGGTCATAAAAGTTAGAATTTATTCTTTCCAGATAGCATTGCTAAACTCACTAACCAAAGTGGGAAAAAAAATTTCTAGAATTAAGTACAGTATTCATCATCATCATCATCATTATTATTATTATTATTATGGGTATCTCCATGGAGTTAGCAGACTCATCACGGGAGACCCAAACTATCAAAACAATATCTATCATATCTCTTCTTGAATTCACTTACAGACAAAGAACTCACAACTGAGTCAGGCAATGCATTCCACTCATTCATCACCCTCCAGGCGAAAAACCTCGTTCTCACACCCTTATTAACCACACTTTTCCTTAATTTCCAGGGATGACATCTTGTTCTTCCATCACTATCACACAGCTGAAATATTTCCCCTGCATCAATTTTATAAAAACCTTTTAGTAATTTAAATGTTTCTATCATATCCCCTCTTCTCCGCCTATCAACCTATCAGTGTCTCTTGTGTGGTAATGAAGATTTTAAAGAAGTAGGAAGGTCATGTTTTAGCAATCTGCTCATATTTTATAACAAAGTTACGGCTGAGTTGAATAAAGGGAATGGATACACTAAAATAATGTTCAATTTTGCTCAAGCATTTGATAAGATACCACACGAACGGCAGCTGGCATAAACTAGAGCAACCAGATTTTTCTTACGATGGAACACTTCACAAATCCTGAAATTTTCATGGAACACCTTGGTTATTTTGTAATGTATTAATAATTAATTATGGCATAATCATAAAGAGTATTAGTAGCTTATGTATAGGGTGTGACAAGTTGAAAAATATAAAATTACATTTAAATCAGTTATCAATCACTGGACTAATGAAATCTTGTAGCATATTATAGTTTCCTCAGGCCAACATCATTAAATTAATTTGTGCTGATTTTCATTGACATATCCTTCTGATCACCAAAAATTTATAATATTATTATAAGTACTTACGAGGGAATGCAGACTTTTTTTCCTGAGTGCTGGTTTTCCCCTCCTTTTGTACATCCTGGAAATCGCTTTGTAGGCTGGAGGTGGATGAATCACTATGTGTTGCATCACAAACACCTTCAATAAGAGATTTCTTAACACCAAAATTAAACAAAGTATCTTGTCTCTTATTCATATTAAAATTTAAATCTGTAGGCCTATTACTTTTAAAAAATCACGGCACTACAGTTTCGAAACAAGCACTTTCACCCTACAATACAAACTTGCGAAGAGAGTATTCAGTATTACTAGATTTGAGAACTGGATACAGACTACCTTGATCTTCAATTTCAGTGGAAAAATTTTCTTTACACTTCCTTGCTGATTGGTCACTAACATTTGCAACACAGATGTTAGTTTGTTCAGTTTTGAGAACAAAGGATACACTGCCCATTGTTGTAATTGGCTTGCAGACAATTTTTATGACCTGTCATAAACAGCAGTATTCCCTTTCCCGAATGTTGAAAGATTTCGATGTGTGAAAATTAACGATAATTCATGAATATTTCCATGTTTAAAAATATGCAGCTTGGTCACTGACATTTGCAACACATGTTATTTTGTTCAGTTTTGAGAACAGAGGATAAGGCATCCATTGTTGTAATTGACTTGCAGGCAATTTTTATGACCAGTCATGAACAGTGGTATTCCCTTTCCCGAATTACTTTGATGTTTAAAAATACAGGGCTTGGTCCCAGACATCACGGAACACAATTTGGGAAACCCTGAACTAGAAAATATGAGACTGGTATATAAACTCTTGATTTGCATCAGTGGATGGTTGACAGACAGATATCAGAAAGCTGAATACGATGGGGTGTGAATCTGCCAGATTTAAGGTGACCATACCTCAGGCTTTAGTCCGTGAGCCAGTGTTGTTCAATCTGTACATTAATGACAATAGGAAGGGTCTAACAGGAGATGTGCAATTGTTTGCTGATGATGTGAAGATAGGCATGGCAATTAGGGATGCTACTGATATCCAGCACTTATAAAATAATTTGAATAGGCTGGAAATTTCAGCAAACGAAAATGGCTATCAGTTTAATATTAGTAAGTGTAAAGTTAAGCACTTTGGCATGATGAGATTTCCAGCAACGTATTACATTAGCAGGGTTATGCTACAAGAAACTGATGAGGCTAGGGATCTTGGCATAATGGATAGGAATGTGGAGTTCAAAGGTCACATAGCAAAAATGCAAATACACCTCAGAGGATGACTGCGATGTTGAAGCGAAAAGGATAAGGAAGCCATTTTGTCTCTTTATAAGGCCTTGATAAGACAAGGCCTGGATTATTGTGTGCAGATTTGGTCTCCCAGGTTCCATGGGGATAAAGAAGCTGTGGAAAGGATGCAAAGAAGAGTCACAAAAATTATATCTGGATTATGGGATTTAGATTATGAAGACAGATTGCAAGCATGTGGATTGCAGACTCTGGTTAACAGGAGAAAGAGGGGTTACATGACAGATGTCTATAAACTTTTGAATGGATGTTATAGAATATTGGCTGATGAAATTTTTTGTTATATGGAAGCTGGGGAGAGAACACAGGGTTATCCATGGAAGTTAAATTTATTTGCAGTCAAGAAAGGGGTAAGAGCTAGGTTTTTCTCCCAGAGAGAGCAGTGAGTGAGTGGAATCGTTTGCCCTTAGACAGTGAGTGCATCTAAGGTGAATGAATTTAAGGGAAGGTATGACAGCTGGTTTGGATGATTTATGGCCTCCGTTGATGAGTCCTTGACTCCCTGGAGGTCTCAGATAATAATAATAATAATAGTATTTCATATTTTCAGTACAGAAATATCCCAGTTAGTGATCAGGATATTGTTATTATTATTATTATTAAGAGAGACTTCCAGGGAGTCAGGGCCTCTTTGGGGAGCTATCATACAAGTTCTTGAATTCATTCACACTGCCTGCACACACATCTGATGGCAATCCATTCCAATCATGCACCACTCAATGAGAGAAAAATCTGGATTTCATCCCACTTCTCAGTTTCCAAGGATGCCTTCATGTTCTTATTCCACCCTCCATAAATTGAAAAATTCCACTAACTAAAATCCTTTCAGAAGTTTGTAAGTCTCAATCATATCACCCCTCTTTCTCCTATTTGTTGGTGTGTGCAGTCTACAAATTCTCAGTCTGTCTTCATTATCAGTATTCCACAATCCTGATATCATTTTTAACACTCTCTCACTTGCACTTTCTCCACTGTATCAGAATCACAACAGAAACCAGGAGACAAGACCTGCACACAATAGTCCAAGTGAGGTATTATCAAGGCCTTGTAAAGAGGCAAAATGAAATCCTTATCCTTTCTTTCATGCTTACATGGTGATCAGAATACATTACAAAAATTATGGATACAACTACCATGTTAGAGTAAAACTTTAATCAACTAGTCTCGATAACAGCACCTATCAGCTTGTGAACTATAATCCGACCAACAGGATAAAGACAAAAAACTGCAAAATCACTTGTCTGTCACCTCTTGGCTGTCAGACACTGTTAAAAAACTAATACCCCATTATGCCCATTCTCCCAGAATATATGGTGTCCCACGGTACACAAACATAACGTTCCGCTTCAGCTGATAGTTGAGGGAATAGACAGCCCTCATTATCCAAGTTAATTATTCACCTAGCCAAGAAATTAGCGCTAACACTCAAGGAGTTAGTAGGGCATTCCCCTCCTATATAAAAAAACAAACAACACTTAATAAACAAAATTAAAAACATAACACTCAGCAAAGACGATTTATTAGTTAGTTTGACATTTTTTCTACCCTTTCACAAATGTCCCAATCAATGACATAATTCTTCTTCTACAGAACAAATTTCTGCCCAATATTACAGCTCTCTTTGTCCATGCACTACATTCCGGTTACTTCGTGTGGCAAAAATAAATTTTACCTACAAAAAGAACATATGGCCATGGACTCACTGCTATTCCCCCCCCCCCCCCCAATTGATAATTTTTATATGGAAGCTTTGAGCAATGTACTCTTGATTCCTTTACTCTAAAACCTACAGTTTGGCTTAGGTACGTTGAAGATGTTTTTCGTTATCTGGCCACATGCCCACAAAACGGTAAACACATTCCTTAGCCACCTAAACAAACAACATGAGCATCTACAATTTACTACTGAAATTAAAAACAGAACTCGCCACCTCCGTTACTAGATACGCTAGCCACACATCTTCTTTCAGGCAGTCTATCCTTCACTGTTTACCGTAAGCCTATACACACCGGCCAATATATACATGCTAACTCATATCACCACCCTTCGCAAAAATTTGGAATCATCAACATCCTCAAAAACAGAGCTATAACAATTTGCTCTAATGAACAAGGCTCTTAAACAAGAATTAAAAATTATTAGCGATACATTTATAAATAACGGACATAGCAAAAATACTATTAATAAAATTCTTCATAAAACTTCATCAAAAAGTAATATAGATAAAACCATAACACTCCCATACATTAAAGGGTTATCAGAAAAAATTAATAGAATCCTACATCATTATAATCTTAATGCCACTTTTAAACCACCTTTAAAATTAAAAAACATATTCAACACCTCTAAGGATCCTCTCCCCCACCCCCACCCCCACTGGCACACCCTGGAGTTGATTGCATTTATTGCACCTGTAACTTACCTTATATTGGGGAAACTGGACGTACAATCTCTGTCCATAAAAAAAAAAACACAAATGACACATTAAATATAATAATTTTGGTGAAGCAGGCCTCTCAGATCACGCTCTTAACACCTGACATCGAATTGATTGGAAAAGTACTTGTTCTTTGCAACATACAAAAACTTGGTATGAACAGAAATTTAAAGAAGCCTGTGAAATTTGGATTAACCACCCTAATCTTAATAATAATAAGGGGGGGGGGGGTAAATATCCCAAGAATTTGGATGGAACACATTCAGCCCATTTAGTTTCCAGCAAACCCTGACTTTAGGACTCTAAGCAATTTTCATTTTTTATTGGCCACTATCCATACCAGTTGCAATTTATATGTATACTTATACAGGGTGTCCCAAAATTCACACAAGAAGTAATTTTGATAGAAAACACAGGTTTTTAATTAAAAATTGTAATTTCTTATTGATTCATAAAGTATACAGTATAGGGTTATGCATGGAATAGCATATCGGGTAAATGGCCTCCACGGCTTTGCTGGCACATACGCACTCTTTTGTCGAAATTTTCCATGACCGTTTTGCATAAATGTGGCTGAATTTCATTGATACAGCGCTCAATTTCCTCCTTCAAGGCGTGGGTGGTCGTGGGCTTGTTGGCATAAACCTTAGACTTCAAAAAAACCCAAAGAAAAAAGTCCAACGGCGTTAAGTCACATGATCTGGGCGGCCAATTTTGATCACCAAAACGGGAAATTACACGACCAGGAAATGACTCATGCAGTAATTGAATTGTTTCTCGGGCTGTATGGCATGTGGCACCGTCTTGTTGAAACCACATGTCGTCCACATCCATATCTTGCAATTTAGGCACAAAAAACTGGATTATCATGTCGCAATAGCGTGCACTATTAACTATTATTGCCTTACCATCCGCATTTTCGAAGAAGAATGGACCGATGATGCCTCCAGCCCAAAATCCGCACCAAACAGTGACACGTTGTGGATGCATTTGTTTCTCAACAATCGCTCGTGGATTTTCTGAACCCCAAATACGACAATTTTGTTGATTAACGAAGCCATCAAGATGAAAATGAGCCTCATCGCTGAAGATGATTTTGTTCGAAAAATAAGCATTCACTTGTTGTTGTTCCATAATCCATTCAACGAACTCTCTTTGCTGTGGTCATTTTTAATAACCCTCTACTGTCAGCTGTCATGCTGTCTTTTTTCCCTCGTTGGCAACACTTTACCGCAATGGGGCTAAATTTAAATCTTGCGTGAATTTTGGGACACCTTGTATAAGTAATTTTATTTTCTGTTTATTTATTTATCTATTATCTGTATGAACATGTTACTCTCCAGTTTAATTTAACTTTGTAACCTAATAGATAATAATAAGAACAAGACTCTAGCTTTGATGTAGTGAGGTTTTTTTTTTTTTTTTTTAGCACCAGAGGTCAGGCAAATAGTTTTAGTAGTTGATCAGTAACTTTAGCATGCCATGTAGATTATAGTACACCTTTTCTGTTTGTATATATATGTATACTCCAGAAGATGACCTTAATGTGAAGGTCGAAACATCAAATGTATATTTTGGTCTATATTAAACTAAAGTTTTACTCTAACACAGTAGTTGTATCCATAATTTTCGTAATGTATGAAATCCTTATCTTTACATGTCAAAGTTCATTTCAGCATTACAATTATCTTTTGAGTTGTATTTGCAATCTTTGCCACATGGCCCGTGAACTTCAACTTCCTGTCTATTAACATTCCAAGATACCTAGCCTGTCCCATGTCCACAATTCCAGCCTATTCAAATCATTCTGCAAATACTGCATATCAGCTGCATTCCCCTACCTATCTTTGCATCATCAGTAAATAGCTGTATGTTACCTGTCAAATCCATCCCAATGTCATTAATGTACAGACTGAATAATAGTGGACCAAGGATTGATCCTTGTGGTACACCACTGGTCACCTTAAATTATGAAGCCTCACATCCCCTATATACCACTTTTTGATATCTGTCAGTCCATGCTAATATTTTATAATCCACACCCATATTCTCCAATTTATGCAACAGTATTTCATGCTGTATTCTACCAAAAGCTTTAGCAAAATCCAGAAGTATCATGGTGTATCCATTCCACTTATCTCGCTTAATGGTAACATTATTATAGAATGTGAGCAATTTGCTAAAACATGACCTTCCCTTAGTAAATCCATGCTGTTCTTTACAAAGTAGAAATTCTGTCAACCTATTTTTGAATGCGAGCCCTAACCAACTTTTTCAAAATCTTCACCACTACTCCTGATATACTGATTGGTTGATAGTTGAATACATCGGTCTTTGCACTACCCTTGTGCAATGGGATTATCATACATTCTTTCCATACATACAAGAATCTTCCTTGTTCTGAGACTCAAATTATATAGCCTAGTTAAAGGAACAAGTTCAGCTGAACACTCCTTTAAGAACAGTTCTGATAGGAGTGTTCAGCTGAACTGGCTATTCCTTCATCCAGAATTTCTTCATCCAGTGAAGTGGTAGCAGTGAGCTCAATGTTGCATATACCAGGTTGACAGAGTTGGGCACTCAGTAGTTGAAAACCTCTTCTGCATCTGTCACCCCCACACCATCTTCAATCTGTAGAGTTATTCTTTCATATTCATTCTTTCTTTTACTTGCAGCATATCAATAGAATTCTTTGGGGTTATCTTTAGCTTGCAGAGCCAGTTTCTTTTCAAACTCAGACTTAGCTTTCCTTACAAGAGTTGTTGAAAGTTAATTTTTCACTTGGTCAGACTATAATAAATTCAGTTTAATCCTTTATCCAAGTGTGTGCAAACAAAGTTTGCACCTGAAAGTATCTTCAGGACTGGGGTAAAGTGGTACAACACCAGGCAACTCCTATCTCAGTATCTCCCATAATGCAAAACACATCTCCTTGCGGATATGTATAATGTTATGCATTAAGGGAAGGGCCACTACCCAGACTTGTTTCAACCTTTATTGAGGTCTCTTCAGTGGGAGCCAGGCCCAAGTGGAGATACCAAGGCAGAAGCATTAGCAAGGTCATCTCCTCCTATAGGAGCAGCCAAATGGTGTGCCACCTTGTTTGCACACACTTGGATAAAGGATTAAACTAAATTTATTATAGTCTGACCAAGTGAAATATAAACTTTCAACATCTTTCTCTAAATCCAGAGTAATTTAATAAAAAAGGTGGCACACCATTTGGCAGCTTCTATAGGAGGAGATGACCTTGCTAATGCTTCTGCCTTGGTATCTCCACTTGGGCCTGGCTCCCACTGAAGAGACCTCAATAAAGGTCGAAACTAGTCTGGGTAATGGCCCTTCCCTTAATGCATAACATTATACATATCCGCAATGAGATGTGTTTTGCATTATGGGAGATACTGAGATAGGAGTGTTGGTAGCTTGCTCCACATTTGCAAGGAGTTGCCCGGTGTTGTACCACTTTACCCCAGTCCTGAAGATACTTTCAGGTGCAAACTTTGTTTGCACACACTTGGATAAAGGATTAAACTAAATTTATTATTACAAGAGTTGTGACTCTTCTGGCCTACTGCTTATCATTTTCATAATGGACATTATCCTTATGCACACAGTATTCCTTCCACATTTTTCATTTCTTACGAATCTCTTGCTTGATGAGATTATTACACATCCATTTGACTCCTACTCTTTTTATTCTTCAAGCTCTCGGGACACATTCTGATATTGCATCATTTAAGTATTGTTTAAATACTTACCATGCACTGTTGATATTCTTCCCATCCAACAAACGATAGTATTGCACTGAATCAGTCATAATTTTCTGCTTTGTAGTTCAGCATGTAACCTTTTCTGATGGCACATTCATAAACTTAGCTACCTCCCAAATGAGCACCACATGATCACTCTCACCAACTGGAGGAAGAATAGTTACGTCTTCAACTAAAACACCCTCTGAAACTATAATCAAATCTAACACTCTCTGACCTCGAAACCATATTCTCCAGTTAATACAACAGCTTTTCTATGTGATATCCTATCAAATTCCCTAGACATCTGACTGTGTTATAGTGTGTTCATTCCTTTTATCCAATTCATTCATGTTAGTATTATAAAATATGAGCAAATCGCTAAAACATAACCTCCCTTTAGAACACATTACTTGCAGAGTATAGCTTGTCTATCAACCCATTTCTGTATGCAAGTTATTACCACCTTCTCTAAACTCTTCCCCACAACTCCAGAGATACTGTTGGAACGTCCTTCAAGTCTTATGATCCACCATCTTGTTGTAAAGTTGTTCTTAATAAAATCAATTAATTGCTGGTTGATTACTAATCTCAATATAGGGAAATTTATATTTATACTGCGCCACCCTATATTTAGATTAGCCTATGTAAAATAGTAGAATCAATCTTCAATTAATTTAGTAGTCTTCTTATTCTAACAGGCCGAATTTAATATTTTATACTTAGGGCTCCTGCAAGGTTTGAACTTTTTATGAACGGTGCAATGAAAAAAAATCAGGCACACTCAATATTGAAATCAATAAAACAAAACATTTAATATAAGGTTATATGACAAGTACATAAATTTTAACTCCGAAAATAAGACAATACAATTAACTCAGTTCTTCAGGTCAAAACATTCATATTAAAGTAGACTTCGAATCTTCAGATACTAAATTCACAGTTCTCTCAAATAAAAAGATTGTTCACACTGATCAACACTACAGAATTTCTTGATAAATAAATTTGCTGGTATCACTCAGTTACACTCTGCATTTAACACTTAGCAAGCACTTATAATATTATGAATCGCGGCAGTTATTACTTCAAGGGAAATTACCTTCAAACTTCTAACTTGGCTAAATTCAATGAAATGCCACAGTAAATGTTAGGATATTCGAGAAGGAGCTATCACTTAAACTTTCACACTGAAATAAAATTAAATAGGACTGTTCTTACCGGGATTAATCCTTAGCACATCAGATTCAATGTGAGCACATTCCAAATTATATTCACTTGTTACTCCGATGGAACACTATTCAAAAGAATTCTTTAAGGAGATAACTGAATTATTATTTATCGTGCTACACAATTCTTGACGGGGTTACTTCAAGTCAGAATAATTATTCCATGTTTACTACTGTGTAACAAATTGAGCTTTGTACAATCCTTCCTTAAAGCGATATAGGAATACGTAGTAATTCTAAAACTCAGTGCACTTATTCTGAATCTCCTATTAATCTTCCGGTCTTTTAGTTATCCTATTACGGCACTAAATTCTTATTACTGCCACAGCTGACTTTACTTTCAGCTAAGTTTTCTCCTTTTCTCCGTACACTTCTGAATACTACTCCCTTGAATTTCCTGCCCTTCAGTCCTTGTTTACTTTTAACTCTCGCTTATATCCCTTTCTTCTCCCCGCCTCAACTTGTTCACTCGTCTAACTCATTAATTCCTTTTCTCCCAATTATCGAAGCTCGCACGTTCTATTTTATTTTATCTCCATGGCAACGATCAAAACAGAACGTGAACATAAGCTTTAGCGTTACATAAGGTTATACCTTTACACTCAGTAATGAAAATTAATAAATAAAAATATTATAGTTGCTTAATTTCTCCTTCGCTTTCATTACAAATATTAATAATAAATCATATGTTACAGTTTATATAAGGCACATAAAGGTTACATACATAGAGTTCCTCATAATATTATTGAAGGAATAAAGTAATAAGATAAATGTTATTTACTACAGAGTCCTTTCAATAATATAATATACATTAAAATTATATAATTAAATAATAACTGATAAAATTCAAGGATAATACATGAATAATAAATCTTAAGCAAGGGACTAACAAATAATATTTAAACATGTCTTGCTTAGTATATGGTAGATTATATTAAATGTCAATGAAGAATAAAAACACATAACAAAATAATTTCATTCACAGTTTAACAATACTGATTAGGCCAGTAGTTAGATAGTTAGACATGCCAGTTTTTGCACTTATATAACATAATTATAATACATTCTTTCCATTCCTGTGGGATTTTTCCTGAAAGATTCAAGTTATAGAAACATGTCAAAGGACAAGCCATTTCATCTGAATATTTCACATGCTGATATCACAACTGGCCCACTGCTGAATTGATATCCAGTTTATGCAACATCTTTTGAACCTCATTCTTATGCACCTTGATCTCTTCATCCAGTCTAGCGATAGCATTGTGTATCATGTGGCATACACGTGGTTTATAGATTTTAGCAAAGTGGGCATTCATTACTTGAACAGTCTCATCTGCTTCTGATACAAGAGTACATCTGCATTCAATAAAGTTATTCTTCCAGATTCATTCTTTCTTTTGCTTGCAGCATAATAATAAAATTCTTTTGTGGTGCCTTTAGACTGAACAGCTGATTTCATTTTATACTCTGATTTAGGCTTTCTGTACAATACTCGTAACTTTTCTGGCTTGCACTTTATATATTTCCTAACTCCTCTTACTCTTATTCTCACAATATTCCTTCAGTATCATCTTCTTGTGGATCTCTTGCTTAAATAAAGTTGCACATATATCATTCCCATCCCATTTGTTCTTCAAACTCTAGGGTACATTCAAATACAGCCTCTTTTAAGCACTTTTTTCAAAGATTTCCATGCAGTTGCTACATATTTCCCACTGAGTAACTGATACCATTGGACCAAAGATAGTATGCTCCTGAGTTGGACATAATTTCCAGTTTTGTAATTCAGCACATAACCTGTACTCAGTGCTGTATTTACGTATAAGCTAAAAAAGCTACAGCTTAGGGCCTCGCAATCTGCCGGGGCCTCAAATAAAAAAACAAAAAAGACCAGCTGATGTAATTTAAAACAGTAGGGGGCCTCTGGGTTTTGTATAGCTTAGGGCCTCAGCAAGTCTAAATCCGGCCCTGCCTGTACTGATTGGAACATCCAATAAAGACAGATTATTACTTCCCAGATCAGTAAGGTATGATCATTGTCACAGATTAATGACAAAATATTCACATCCTTAACTGGAGCACCCTTCGGACACTATGATCAAATCTAGCACTGTTTATCCTAGAGTTGCTTCTTTCACATGCCGATCAAGAGTGTTGTCTCGTAACAGCTCAATAAATTCTTCTTCATTCTTATGAGTTTTTTCTGCTGCCCAATGAATATTCAAAAAATTTAAATTGTCCATAATCATTACTCCTTCGGTAAACAGTAGAGTAATCTGGCAATGCATTTCATTATCTCCAGCAAATGAATTGCCAGGTTCCAACCATATATTTCATTCTGTTAGCCTCCACTTCACACTAGATAGCCTCACACTCATTGCTACATGGGGCATTATTACCATTATTTCTTTCATGCATTTGTAGCCTAACTGGACTCAAGTCGTTTGATGTCATCAGCAGTACCCCCCCCCACTTCCTCTCCTATTTCTATTGCCATTCCTAAAAAACATTATACTGTACACTTGATCCCAGTTACATCTGATTCTGATAGTCAGATTTCACTTATAACAATCTCAGACAGCAACATATTCAATAAAACAATCAACTCAACTCCTTTGTTCCTGATACTTCTGACATTTGTGAATAGACCTAACTAATTACCACCTGGCTCTTTCTTATACCAAGATCTGCAGTCCACTTGGCCCTGTTGGACAACTTTCTATTTTCCTTATCCAGATATAAAAGGTTTGAACCCAAAGTGTACATTTTCATCTCTTCACCAGATGCGTAACGATACTCAATGCCATTCATATTGTCATCAGGTTTGCATACCAAAGCTGAACTTATACAAACATTCTCACCATTCCTTCCATGATCTAGTTTTCCTGAATCACTGCATTAGGTCTCACACGCATTAAGCAATTTTTCCAGGCTCCAGATGCCAAATCCATTCAAGTGCAAGCTATCTCTTAAACTGTATACTTCTATATATATATATATTCATATATATCATACTTCTCATGCAACTCCTACACAGATGATGAAGACATCACCTGCCAGAAAGACATGAAAGAACAACCTGGAATTAGATATTCCAGAAACCGTACTTTAGAGACAAAACATTTGGTACTTTTAGAACTTGTAATCTTTTACAAGCAACTTTAGGCTTCCAATAAGCAAGATGATGGTCTAACAATGGATGATGAAATTTATCTCCCACTTAAAGACATTCACAAATAATGATAAAACGGTTATTTTTGACCACAAGAACTATAGGAAAGATTGACTTCTATTTGGATTTATAGGTCAGATTTATTTCAAACTAAGTTACACAAATTCGTTTCCCCAACTATAGCTGTTGGCTTCATCAGGGTAAAAGATATATAGATGTAAGACAACTTAAATGCTAAAACTGTAAATGAACCGAATATAATTGCATTTTTACGAAAAACAGAAGAACACATACATCACATGTATAGAGCGTGTATGATCTCACTTGTTGTTATGTAGGAACGTTCTATAATTTGTAGCAAAATTTAATTCTGGCAAGTTTAAAGATCTAATGAGGGTCTTCCAGATCTCAGGCAGAATTAATCCTTGGTTTCTATTTAGGTTTTGTTTTTAACGAATAACTGTTGTGGCTTATTTTATCATTAGGAAGCGGAAATCCTCCTCTAAGTAGGGCATGGAGCTTTTGTCCCATTCTATAATATGGTTTGTCCTAGAGAAATGAAAGGCTAACCCCGATTTCTCTTCTCTATTATTGTTAACATCTCCTATATGTTCCTTTTTCCTGATTTCAAAACTTCTAGAAGTCTGGCCAATATAGTTCAAGCCGCACGAGCAGGGAATGTTGTAGACTCCAGCATATTTGTAAAAAGGATGACTGTCTTTTGGAGATCTTAAGAAATGGCGAATGGTCTTTGAAGGTTTAAAAGCTACTCGTATTCCATGTGGCTTGAGGAGTCTGGCAATCTTATCGGAAACTGTCCCGATATACAGAATTACGATAGCGGAATTATAATGTATATCTTCAGGCTGTCTTTGTGGGGGGGTCACAGAAAAGTAGCTTGTGGATCAATTTTCTAGGATAACCATTCTTTGTAAGGTTGTTTGATATCAGGAAGAGTTCATCTTTGAGGTCTTTATCATCTGTCGTAAAGAGAGGCTCTATTTTTTAGCATGTGTACAATGCTAAGTTTCTGAAAAATGTGGTGTGAAGAAGTGAAGTGCAAGAATCAACCTGTGTTGGTTGGTTTGTGATAGACTGTAAGGCTGATGGGTCCATCTATTTGTTTCTTAATTAAAGTGTCCAGAAATGGTAATTGGTTTTCTTTCTCAAGTTCTAAAGTGAATTTAATTTTGGTGCAAAGAGTTGATCTTGCTTAGAAACTCGAAAAGATCCTTTTCAGTGTTTTTCCAAACAATAAAAATGTCATCCACATATCTCCACCACACTGCAGGTTTAGGGTCTAGTTGAGATAAAATTTTACTCTCAAATTTCTCCATGAAGAGATATCCACACAAGGTGGTGAAAGAGGGCTTCCCATTGCAAGGCCTGATAATTGTTGATAAATAGTCTTATTCCATAGGAAAAAGTTGGATTTTAAACAATCATGGAACAGAGAAGTGATGTCTTGGGGAAAGAGGCTTCTTAAAATGTTGATTACTTCCTCTACTGGAATGTTGGTGAATAAAGATGTAACATCCAGGCTTGCCAGAAGGTATTGGAGATCAAGATGTTACTTAATTTCTCCACGAAATTTTGTGAGTTATTATTATTATTACGGGCAACTCCAAGGAGTCGGCTGTAATATCAATGTCAAGAACAACTATTAACATCCACACAATATCTATCATACCTCACCATGAACTCATTCACAGTCATGGCACCCACAACAGACTCTGGCAGCTTATTCCGCTCATTTACCACTCTACAAGTAAAAAAGCTAGTTCTAATACCCTTGCTAACCACACTCTTGCCCAGTTTCCATGGATGGCCCCTAGTCCTCCCACCACCAGTCCTGTTCTGAAAAATATCCTCTGAATTAATCTTATAGAAACCCCTTCGGTAATTTGAATGTCTCAATCATATCACCCCTTTTCCACAGTTGGCGAAACTAGTTGGTATAACTTAGTTTGAAATAAATCTGACCTATAAACCCAAATAGATGTCAACATTCGCAAATATCAAACATCCATGCCAGAGTAGGATTCAAACCTGCAGCTAACTGGATGAAAATGGATGCATTATCCACTCCACCAACCAGGATGGTAGTATATATAATTCAAGATGTATAATTGAAGATGTAGTATATAATTCAAATTTAATACTATTAAATTTATCACTCCAAGAAAAAAAATTTAGGTTTTCATTTCTTTTTTTTTTTTTTTTTGTGAATCCATCCACAAAAGGGTTGCAACCCTATACCGCATTAGTATTAGTGCTATGGGTAGACAAAGAATTAGATAATTTGGAAATCCTGATTTCAAATCATTTAAGGCTACATATAAGCAGTGTGGTGGATTTACAGTAATGAAATTCATCTACTTTTTTTTTATGTTGCACCCACCCACAAAAAGTGTTATTTGCAAACCTATAGTACATTCAGTAGCATAGGTAAGCTAAGGATTTTTTTTCTGTTTTATATATATTTTTTATAAATTTTATAATTATTTTTTTTTGTATTTTTAATTAATTTTTTATTTAATCGGGAAACAATGCTCTAGAGACCAAACATGGAACTTTTTCAAGCCACTTCAAGTTTCAAATAAGTAAGACAGTGGTTTCACACTGAACGATGAAATTAACCTCCCACCTAATGACAATCACAAACATCTATTTCCATGGTAGGATTCGAACCCACAGCTTGTTGGTTGGAGAATGGGTACACTTACCACTCAACCAACCAGACCAGGAAAATCCTAAAGGCATTCACAAACAACCATGCCTAAGGTGGGATTCAAACCCACAAACTATTGGGAGGAAAGTGAGTATGTTACTCACTTGGCTAAATACACCAGAAGAAAACCACACTCTTAGTACAGCTCTTATTTTGCTAACTAAATTCTTACACATCTTCCAATGGTGACCCTTCTCTTGTTCTCTCCCCACATGTCATGTAACAAAATATACATTTCATCAGAGGAGTCAAAAGACATATTATGGAAAGTTCTACTGTTATATCAAATTTCATAAAACCACACTTTTTTCCATACTCACACTCTGCTTATAGATTCCAGATGCTTCTTATATGTATCAATCATATCACCCCCTTCCTCCTCCTATCCATAAGCTCTGCAAATTGCACCTCCTCCATGCTTCCTCATATTCAACATTGCAAAAACTAGGAAACCACCTAGTCAACTGTCTCTGGACCTTTTCCAGTATATTCTCACCTCATGAAATTCAGATTATCAAATCAATACAGTAATCCAAATGCAGCCTGAACAAGGCCTTATACAGGGGAAAAATAACCTCCTTCTACAAGTCAAAGTCTTCAACGTCATTTCGATAATCTGTGAGAATATGGGTGTCCACCTCCTGTAAGATATCGCCAATCAACTGTATACTCTGCATCAAATCCTTGCTTTCCATATTTTAAACTTTGGAAACTCATACCTCACTTAAACCTCTTCAATATCAATATACACATAAGTGAAACAGCAATGAACCCAAAATAGACCCAGGTAACCACTCTTCTGGGATACTGATGTCACGCACCACCCTCTGAGAGAAAAATCTAGTCCTCATCCCATTCTTAGTGGTCTTCACTCTCAGCTTCCAAGAATGCCCTCTTGTCCTTTTGCTAACCTCCATAAATTGAAAAATTCCATCAATTGAAATCCTGTATGACCCTTTCAGAAGTTTGTAAGTCTCAATCATATCACCTCCTCTTTCTGCTGTTTGCTAGTGTCTATAGTCCGCAAATTCTCAATCTGTCCTCACAATCAGTATTCCATAATCCTGATATCATTTATAACACTCTCCAATAAATCAGAATCACAATGGAAACCAGGAGACCAGACCTGTGCCAATAGTCCAAGTGAGGTCTTATCAACACCTTCTAAAGAGGCAAAATGACATCTTTATCTTTACATGTGAATGTTCGTTTCAGCACTGCAATTATCTTTTGAGTTATATTTGCAATATTTTCCACATAGCCCCTGAACTTCAACTTCCTATCTACTAAACACTCCAAGAACCCTAGACTAAAAAACTCATGAGAGAAGACCTGGTTTGCAGAAGAAAAAATCATCTTTCCTCAGGACAATGCACCTGCCCACAAAAGTGTTTTGGCAATGGGAAAATTAAGGGATCTGCACTATGAATTATTGGAACATCCACCCTATTCCACAGATCTGGCTCCCACTGACTGCCCTCCACAGATCTCTATTCTTCTCTAATGCCTTACACATGTAGACATCTTTGCACACAATGTACAGATTGAATAACAGTGGACCAAGCACAGATCCTTGTGGTACACTACTTGTTACCTTATATCTTGCAGACTCACATTCAAGAATCGGAATGTGAGTCTGGATCCGAACCGGACAAACACAAACCCGAAACCGTTCTCGCCAGATCAACATTTTCATGACAAAGCCCATTACCGTCATTAACACAGTTATATACCGTTGTCGCTCTTACACTCACATTCACACCATTCCTCCCTTTATATTTTAGTTTCCCTGACTCTCTGTGTTAGGTCTCATACCAGCTATTAGTGTTTCTAGACTCCTGATATCAAACTCATTCAGGTGTAGGCCATCCTTCTTATACAAATCCAATCTTCCCTCAAACTCCCTCCACACATCCAAAACTAACATCCATTCCTTCAACACAGTCTACGCATCGAATTATTTGACATCATAGCTCTTCTTCTTAATTCATTTTTATCATAGTGAGATAAAATACTGACTTCTTTCACTTTTCTCTCTTCACTCTCGCCTCTTCCAACAACCTTTTCATGTCTTCTCTCATACTGAACTTATCGCCAGTTAGGTCGTTAGTACCTACTACAAGTATGATTTCGTTTACTTTTCTTTTCTGTTTTTAAACTGCTTCCTTTATATTCTTAATTTTCGCTCTAGGAAAACTTGAAGTTATAACTCGCTCATCAATAGCATGTTTTATTATAGAGTCACCATACCAAATAACTTCTTTCTTTTTACTAAGAACGTCACTTACCTGATTTCTGTTATTTCCTGACTTACCTGCTTCTGTGCTTTGTTCTTTCTTATTTTCTTGTTTAATCTTCTTCTCCTCCCTCTGTTCATTTACACGCCTCTCAACTTTTTGCAATTCCTGTGTCATGTCTCTGATGATCTTCTTCAATTTTGCTATTTTGGAGGTTAATTCACTTTCATTAACCTCCTCCATATCTCTAATAGCCTCGTTAGTGTGGGCTAACCTTCTTGTTCTCGCCTGCAGTGCTTTTTTTAGCATTACATTTCTTGCTTTTTTGGCACCATTTTAAACGTATACTAATTATTGAAATATCTTAATAAAACTATGTGATAAAATACTAAATACACTAAAAAACACTAAAATCTACACTAGTGTACTATAAAACGCTATTTTCTAAGGAAAAAAACACAATAAAAAAGACAAAAATCACCAATTTTACAGGAGTACTAAATTCATCGACCAACCACAATATATCCTTGAACCAATTCTCATATACAACCCTATGATTACCCATATACAACCTGACTGCTGATATCTATCATAGAGCTAATCATGTATTCATCTCACTAATCCATTATCTAACCAATCACTCAACAAGTTTTAAATTAATTACTGTTAACTTGCCAAGTGGTAATCTATCATTCTTTAGCAATATCTAAATATGCCCCTGCACATGCATCTCCCTTGTCCAATGTCTAATACATAAGGAGACAACTAAAACACAATCTCCCCTTTTACTCATGATGATCATTATCACAGAGATAGCTGCTGTTATCAACCTAACTTTGAATGGCAGTCCTCACCAACCTCTCCAACACCTTAATCATAATTCCAAAAACACAGACTGGCACCTATAACTCACATCCTCAGTCATATCCTCTGTGAAATGAAATAATATCATTATTTGTCATATCCTCACTCATGCCTTTCTGAAATGGAATAATTTTGCCCTCTTTCCACTCCTTTGGAATGAAAACTTGTTAAACAAACATGTCAAAGCTGCCATTAACTCAACTGACACATTTCCTTAAAATAAGCAATGATATGTCATCAAGTTTAAGATATGTTATTAGGATCAAATTTACTCAGTTCCTTATACAGTACCTCTTGCTTGCTTACCTTCAGTCCATCTTCTTCCGTTTCCTTCTGCATCTACCCTATAAAACTCCTTTAGTAACTTATGTTTTTATCATGTCAATATCACATATGGTAAACTGGCCAGGGAAGACGTGCAATTAACAGATAAAAATACTATTAGTGGGCAGTAGATGGTGCAGTATACATATGGTGGATAGTGATATCAAGTGTAGATGGATTGTGTATTAAGTAGTACAGATAATGGATTTTGTAGTGTGGAGTGCCCTCTTGCGATGCGATGCATCTTTGGAGGTGTCAGGTAACAAACAACAATAATAATTCTTCTTCTTCTATGGTTCTTAACCCTGCAGAGGTTACGGTTGAAAAAATTTCGGTGTAGGTCACGTGTATCTGAGAGATACATTCATTACTAGTATGTGCTAGTAATGAATGTACACATACAATTTACTATGAAATATCACACACCTTTACATAACACATGTTAAACCAAAACTGACTGGATAAACAGTGTGGAATATCACTCGTGATATATGCATGCGCAGCTACTCATGACCTCCAAGCTATACACTGGATATGTGTAAGAATATTTATATTAAACAATTTGTTTGTATCTGTCAGATCAGCCACGACCTCTGCAGGATTAACAGGCCCTTAAGTGCCCATAACCATCCAAGGTATCCTTGGATTTCATAACCATGATTCCATGATAAGGTGGTTAGCCCTAAGCCAATAGCATATTCTGTATGCAAATTGTGTGTGTTCTCCTAGTCGGTCTGAATGTATGCAGGATGAAAAAAGCCTGCTTTTCTATATATTCTTTCTATATATCAACCAAACTTTGTAACTCATAAATCTTCAATCTATTCTCACAGAAAGTACTCTGCATATTAGTTACCATCTTGGTCACCTGCTTATGGATTCTCTCCACCTTCCTAATCCTCAGTAAACCAATAGTAGTCAAATACAGTCATATCAAAGCATTATAAAAATAATCCAGTTAACTGACACTTTTTATAGAAAAATTAATCAGTAACATTAGAAAAATTAATAACATTATCTTCTACAAGAGAAATAAATGCTACAATACTGCAGATAAGACATTATTCTTGCTGAGGATTATCTAATAAATAAACTGTAAATTGTAATTGTTTACAATTAATGTAATAAGTAAACTTATAAATATTAATTGTATAAATACATACCTCAGGTCTATCTTTTGGGGATTTTCTCTCAGCATTTACATTCTGCATTTTGTGAGTATTATTTAAACTGTCTGAATTAATTTCATTGGACATATGCCTCTCAGATACAGATGGCACCTTCTTTGACAATGGTACATTAAAAGGTTTGTTCTGTTTCTCTTTTGGAGGAACCTATAAGTGAAACATGTTTTGTTTTGTATTCTTTGGAACAGCACCCGATAAATTTACAAGTTAATTTTGAAACAAATAATAAATTTGTCTTCAATGAAGGATGAAGAAGGCGTAGAATGAAAAATCTGAACAATCAGAAGAAATCCGTGCCATCTCTGTATGAGACTAGCTAACTTGCCTTCTGTTGAAAAATTCTTACAAAAGTTATTCATATCCTTGAAGGTATTTTCTACCAAAGGGCACTGTCTTTATCAAATGAGCCACATGGATCTTATCAAATTGTACTCTGTAAAGTTACACAATCGTGTATCATCTATATGCATGGCTTAAACCACACATATAATGTGATGATACAAGACAGTCAAAATACCATGCTGCCTGAAAGTTGTCCAGTTAAACAAGGCTTGCCCACTATTTTCATCATGGAATTAGGGCAAATAGTGAAAAGTAAGCTACTGGAATAAGATCAAGCTCAACTCAAAACAACTGGAGGCAGACAAACCAATGAAAGAAGCATTATTAGAAAACAGGCTAAGCTAGTAGAGGAATCTCAGAAATACAATGTACCATACTGGTACAATTGGAATTATTTAAATTAAGAATACTAGAACAGGTGAGCCCATTGAAATAATAACTCTAAAATTATATATTCAGGCAATAGTAATTAAAAAAGGAAGGTATGGTTACACTATTCAATCTCAAAATCAATGAATGACAATCAATTTTAAGCAGAGTGATACTGACAAATTTCAAAATCAGAAATTGGACAATGAGAGAAATTTGTGTCGGTGATCCCATGGAACATTCTACTAGGGAAGAAGTGAAGAGAGATTTTCAGATTATTAGAGAAGATGGGTAACAGAGATAAAGCAAAAGCTGATTCTTGTTGGAGACATTAAAGAAATGATACACAAACATAGATTTTTTCTGGGAAAACTGGAGAAAAAGGCAGCAATATGGTCACTGTCCTGACTAATCATTACTAACACATGTTCCAAAATAAAACTGTGCATAATAATTCCTGCCAGTTTTATTTTGGTGAGATTGTTATATATGGCTTGCATTTTAATCAAAACATTACTGCTTTCCAAACAAATTTTATCAGCTACATTATTTGGAAAAAAATTAATGTTTCTTTCTATGCAATAATATATAACATCCCATTTAGTAATAATTACTCTGATAGAAGCACTATGGTATTTTTGCTATAGCAAATATACCATCAATAACATTCTTCATAAAACTTCATCGAAAAATGTATGTAATATAAATTACAGTAAAACCATAGCTATCCCATACATTAAAGGGTTATCAGAAAAAATAAATAGAATTCTACACCATTATAATCTTAATGCTACTTTTAAACCACCTATAAAATTAAAAAACATATTCAACGACTCTTCCCCAATTGGCTCATTCCAGAGTATACCATATCCATTGCACCTGTAACCTACCTTATATTGGTGAAAAATGGACACAAAATTCCTATCCGTAAAAAAGAACACAAATAATACATTAAATTTAACAATTTTGGTGAAGCAGGCCTCTAATATCACGTCCCGTTCCTTACATCATACAAAAACCTAGTATTTAAACAAATTTAAAGAAGCCTATGAAATTTTGATCAACATCCTAATCTTAACAATAATGGTGGCATAAAAATCCTAAGAATTTGGATGGGATACATTCGGCCCACTTAAGGTCTTCAAGTTTTCCAGCAAACACTTATTTGAGTCTAAGCAATAACTTCAGCTCTTATTGGCCACCATCTTTACTGTTTGGTTCTAATTTATGTGAGAGCATATTGCTCTCTAGCGCTTAATTTGTAACCAAATAGATAACAACAGGACTCTAGTTTGATATAGTAAGGATTTTTTTTTCATGGCTAGTAGTTTTAACGGTTGACCAAATTACTGCGACTTTAGCATAGCGTATAGATTGTAATGTAGCTTGTTTCTTTGTATATTGTGTATATTTGATATGAAGGTCGAAATGTCAAGTGATTATTTTGGTATATGTTAAACTGAAGTTTTACTATAGCACAGTAACTGTTTCCATAATTTTTAATAATGAAAGGAAGGTATGCAAGAAGACATGAAAGAGTTCCTAGTGCATGTGAAAAAGAAGAATGAGAAAGCAAAAGTTGTGAGTTTGTTGCCACAGTATGATACAGGCAAGCAATGATTTGACAGGAAATATTCAGTTGTTTGCTGATGATGCTAAACTAGGAAGAGTAACAGTAAATGAATTTGATGCAATTCTGCAGGAAGAATAGACTAGCAGTATGGACAAAGGTAAATGGCTGCCAGTTTAATGTGGCCAAATGTAAGGTAATGCACTTTGGGAAGAGATCAGAAGCTGTGTACTATATTGATAGAACTGAACTGCAGGAAACCGATGAGGCCAGGGACTTGGGTGTAATTGTGGATAGAGTGTTGAAGTTAGAGGATGTATTGTGAAGGTAACCAAAACAGCATATCAGATTAAGTGGTTGTTGACGAACACACTAACAATCAGGGATAAAGAGGTTACTATTTCCCTATATAAGGCCACATCAGGACTGCTGTGAACAGATTTGGAATCCCATATTCTGTAGTGATGAAGAAGTTGTGGAAAGGATCCAGAAGCGAGTGACAAAGATTGTGGCAGGTCTGTGGAATGCTCCCTATAAGAACAGATTGATGGTTTGTATGCTTCAAAAATTAGCTGATAGATGAAAAAGAGGAGATGTCACAAGAATTTAAGTTATTAAAGCAGTTTTATGGGATTGACACTGAAGACTTTTTTTTCAGTACATCACAAGAAGAGGGAGAACAAGGGGTCACCAGTGGAAGTTGCATAAGCGTGTGGTTAGCGCAATGGTATTAAGACTAGGTTTTTTTTGCTTAGAGGTTGGTGAATGAGTGGAATAGGTTGCCAGAGGTGGTTGTGGATACTTCATCAGTGAATGAGTTTAAGGAGAAGTATGATAGGTATTGTGTGAATAATGGCTAGTATATGAATAAATGGATCTCCCACAATGAGTCTTCTGACTCCATGGAGATACCTGTCTAATAATAATAATAATAATAAATAATTTATGTTAAAACTTATTTATAGAAATTTTGGCTAAGTTTCATAGCCATCTTCAAAACAGAATTGTAGAACAGCAATCAAACAATACTAGAAAGTTCTAAAAAGTGCCACCTCAGTAGCTAATGTAAGACAACTCAAACAGTCAATATTTTCCTAACTGAAACCATCACGAGTTCTGTGAGAGGAAGTCACTCATGCTATCAAGAAAATAAGCCAAGGAAAAGCTCCAGGAGAAGACAGTATTACTACAGACATCTTATAAGCTCCTAGTCTGGAGGTAGAGATGGTATTTGTCCAACTATTTACTAAATGCCTTGACAAAGGCCAAATTCCCATGTGATGGAACAATGCTACAGTGATTCTTTTAAATAAAAAAGAGGACAGAGAATACTTGAAAAACTATAGATCTATTAGACTCTTACTTGTATTTTACGAAGTGTTCATAGGTGTGCTGTCTCTCTGCCTGAAGGAAGTATTGTTAATGTCTTCTTTGTCTTAATCTGCAGCTTTCATTATTTCTACCTTTCCTTTTAAGGTTACATGGTGATCAGCATTCATATTTAAGAATTTAGGGACACAAAACACACGTGTTGAAATGATTATTTTACTAGTTATTAATAAAAAAAACTTGACGTTTCGACCCCTGTATCGAAGTCATCATCAGAAGGATACATGTTTATAGGAACCAAGCTACATGCTGTTGCACTCTATAAAGGTATATTAAATCTATGTTGTTAAGTAATCTTTTACTTAGCCACCTCTAGTGATAAAAAAAAAAAATAAATGAAAACTAGAATAAACTCTGCTAAAGTCCTCATGTACTAAGATTCTTCTGGAATTGTATAGTTCATATTGTTATACTTAGATTTTCTTCTGGATTTGTACAGTTCAGGTTACTATTGAATGTTCCGGAAAAAAAATCTCAATATAAGACTTCTTGTATTGAGATTTTTCTTTGTGGTTGCAGATGGGTCCTCCACATTCTTGGAATGGTTAGACCATCATTTTTATTCAGATTTGGATTATGTTTGAGCATTTCACATGCCTCTTTGAATTTCTTCTAGAACCAGGTTTTGGTGTGGTGTAGGGACTTGGTACCTTTCCAATCAATTCTGTGGTATGTTTGGTGTGCGTGGTCAGAAAGGCTGGTTTTTCCAAAATGGAGGTATATGTCGTTTGTGTTCATCCTTCCTGATTGGAATGGTTCGCCCTGTTTCCCCTATGTATGGTATGTTACATGTGCATTGTATTTTGTAAATCCCCTGGGGGGCTAGGTGTGGCAGAGGATCTTTTTTTGTTTTTAGTGGTATCTCTGTGGAGGATCTTGTGGATGTTTTTTTTTTTACTGTATCCATTTTTTATAAAGGTATGGTTGATGATCTCATATTCCTGGTTACGAGCTTGTTCATTTGAACATAGTTTGAGCTCTGTGTTTAAGGGTGCTTATGACTCCTAGTTTTTGTGTTGGGTGGTGATAAGAAGTTTTGTGTATGTACTGGCCTGTGTGTCTGTTTGCAGTAGACTGAGAAGGAGAGACAGCCTGAGGGAAGATGTGTGACGAGTTTGTCTAGGAACGGAAGAGTTGTTTTTTCTATTTCAATGGTGAATTGGATGCGTTTGTGTTGTTTGTTCAGGTGACTAAGGAATGTATTTAGTGCTTCGCAGCCATGGGGCCAAATGGCAAAAATATTGTCGATGTATCTGAGCCAAATTTTGGGCTTTAGGCACGCCAACTCTAGAGCTCGTTGCTCAAAGTCTTTCATATAAAAGTTAGCTATCGGGGGGGGGGAGTGTTTGAGCCCATGGCTGTACCCTCTTTTTGAAGGTAAAAATTGTTTTGCCACATGAAATACCCCCGGAGCAGAGTACGTGGGCAAAGAGGGCCGTGATGTCATGTGGAAATATGTTCTGTAAGAGCAAGTTAGTATCACTGATTAGGACATTGGCGAAAAGAGAAGTTATGTCAAAGCTAATAGATTTTGGTCGTTGAGTGTAATGTTTTTAATTTTGTTTATGAAATATTGTGTATTTTTTTATGTAGGAAGGGGAAATGACCCACTAATTCCTTGAGTGTGGCCGCTAATTTTTTGGCTAAGTGGTAATTCGGGCTGTCGATTCCTTCCACAAATGAACGTAGTGATATGTCTGTGTTTGTGTACTTTTGGCAGGCCATAAATTCTGGGAGCTGGCATACTGAGGTATTAGTTTTTTAATTGTTTCTTCCAGCCACATGTTAACGAATTAATTAATTCAGTTGTTTTCTTTTCTTTTTGTTGCGTTGGGTTATAATTTGGTAGGTGTTGTGGTGCGATACCAAATGGTTAATTTTTTCTATGTAGGTTGTCCGATCTAAAACAACAGTGGCATTCCCTTTATCTGCTTTTGTGATAATAATGTCCTGGTTATTTTTTAGGGATTTCAGGGCCAGTTTTTCCACTTTGTTTAAGTTGCTGCTTAATTTGTTTGAATTTAGTATACAAGGTTTTCATCTGTATTTTGTCAACTAATTTGGCGGGAAGGGATCTTAAACCTCTCTCGATATGATAAATTATATCAAGTTTGTTTAGTGATCTCAGCGCAATGGCATAGTTTAAACCTTTCTCCAGCAGTGAGAGTTCACCTTGGGTGAGATTGTAGTTTGATTGGTTGATAACCAGGCCATGATCGATGGTGGTTGGTTGCTCCTAACTTCGTTTGTGGGTGATTGGCTGCTCTTGGTGTTGTCGGTTTGTGATTGGCTGCTCCTTTCGTTATGGCATCGTAATTGTCTTGTGCCTTCCTGTTGTTTTAATGCCTAAAACTTCATTATTCATTTTTCCTTGTTTTTGAGTAATAGGTGCTTGGCCAAGTCGTATGTGATCCTGTCCAAAATATCCCAAATTCCTGGATTAACCTAACAGGATAGCTCAAATTTTAGTTGTAACAGTTTATGCTTTTGCTTTCTTACTATCGCTCACACTCTGTAATTTAACAAATTTATTTGATTTATGACTGTGCCAGTTAAACTACTCATTGAGTGTGCAAGTTTGTAAGAATTTTAAATAAAGACAAAGAAGATATTATTAAAGAAGATGTGATCTTTACCTTATATCAATCGTAGCTTAAACTTATTACTTAGCATATTAAAAATATCTTGCCCCCTCTTTTGTCAGATACATGCAGGTTCGTAGTTTTGGGATTAGTGCATTGACTGATTTAGTCAGAATATGTTGTTTCACAAACCGATTTAATTAATCCAAGAAATCTATTTTTACACTGTTCAATCCACATATGAACATGGATATAAAGAAATTACAAGTAATTCTATCTTAGGCTTAGTTCTCCAACAATTCTATCTTATAACCTAAACACAACTTAGGACAATTTAGTAGTCATTCCTATTCACCAAACATTTAATTTTCCAAGCATATACTTGATAAACAATAACTTACGTTTACTATATACAGCAGTTTGCTTACTCATAAAGTAAATACCTATTCAACTATATCATAATGTTAGTTAGGAGTGTTATTGATGATAGCTGATGAGCTTCAGCCAAGGAGTATAGAAGTTGAACTGCAGGATGGGGAAAAAAGCACATTTGAGGCTGTTTGGTGTGAGATACAATCCAGCAGAACAAAATATACAATTGGGTGCTGCTATAGACCGGGTGATGGAGTGGATGGCGGGAATAGTATGCATAAGCAAATAGAAGAAATGAATGGAAGGAGGGTAATTATTATGGGTGATTTCAATTATGGTAACATTGACTGGAAAGAGGAGAGGGCACATGGGAGGAAGGAATTGGATTTTATGCAGTTATTAAGGGACAACTATCTACGGCAACATGTATTGGAAAATACCAGGGGGCAGAGAGTGCTGGACCTAGTAATTGCAACTGAGAATGTAGCTGTAACGAACATGACCATGTTGCCACCAATTGGTGAGAGTGACCATAAGGTCATGACTTGGGAGGTGGCTAAAGGAGTCGAATTTACAATTAAGACAGGGTATATGTGGAATTACCGGGCTGGTAAGTATGACAAGCTTAGGTGTGTGCTTGGCTCAATGCCATGGCATGTAAAACTGCAAGGGCTGGATGTTGATGGTGCATGGGAGGTGGTTAAGAACTGTTTGCAGGAGGCAATGGTTGACTGTATACCAAGAGTCCGAATAATAAATCAGGTAGGGGTTAAATGGATGAATAACACTATTAAGCTTGAGCTGCAAAAAAAGAAACAATTGTGGAGAGAATTTAAGGAGAAGGGTGACCATCAGGTGCATGAACAGTATAAAGCTCAGGCCAGGATGGTAACAAGGGTGGTAAGAAAAGCAAAAGCAGATTACGAAAGGCAATTGGCCATGCAGGCTAAAGAGAATCCCAAACAGTTTTTTCAATATGTTGCAAGTAAAAGGAAAAATGCTCATGGTAGAATGATCTTAAAAAATGCTGAGGGTAGGGAGGTAACTGAATCAGTCGATGTTGTGGAATTACTGAGCGAGCACTTTGCAAGAGTATATCATCCAGGTGGTGGCTTTGCGGAAATGGAGGAACCAACAGCTTATACTGGAATTGTGATGAATGAGGTAGAGGTAACTAGTCTATTACAGAACCTCAATGTCAATACATCTGTGGGATTGGATGGTATACCAGCTCGTGTCGTACGTGAAGTGGCCAAAGAATTGTCAGTGCCCTTGACCATTATGTTTAATTTGAGCCTCAGGACTGGGTCAGTCCCAAGGGGGTGGAAAGAGAGGAAAATAGTTCCACTGCACAAAGGTGGTTCCAAGGCTGCTGGAACCACCTTTGAAAATTACCGGCCAATCAGCATAACAGGAATCATTATCAAGGTCTTAGAGAAAATAGTCAAGAGGAAAATACAAGATTGGATAGAAGAAAATGGGATACTGTATCGGGGACAGCATGGTTTTGTGAAGGGTAGGTCATGCCTCAGTAACTTGCTCACGTATTATAACACAGTGACGGCTGAACTGGATAAGGGTAATGGGTTTACAGTGATTCTGCTGGACCTTGCTAAGGCCTTTGACAGGATACCACATGGAATTCTAATCAGTAAATTGCAGCATATGGGAATGGACATAGGGTTGGTGAGATGGATAGGAGGGTGGTTGACGGAGAGATATCAGAGTGGTTTACTCAGGAGTAGAGTCCACAAGACGGCCTGTGACTAGTGGTGTACCACAAGGATCTGTTCTTGGACCACTGCTGTTTAATTTGTTCATAAATGATATAGGAAAGGATCTGAGAGGAACAGTTCATTTGTTTGCGGATGATGCGAAGTTGGGTAGGGCAATAGTGAATGCAGATGACGTCAAAATTTTGCAGGATGATTTGGATAGATTGGAGGTCTGGGCTAGGGAGAATGGATGTCAATTTAATGTGGCAAAATGTAAGGTTATGCATTTTGGGGTGAAAAGATGGGAGGCAGTTTACTGCATTGGTGGAACCGTGCTCCAGGAAATTGATGAGGCACGAGATTTAGGAGTGTTGGTGGATAAGGAATTGAAATTTAGGGGACACATTGCAAAAGTGGCCAAATCAGCTCATCAAATCACTTGGTTGCTGAAGAATGCGTTGACAAGCAGAGACAAGCAGGTTATTGTTCCTCTGTATCGAGCCTTGATAAGACCTCATCTCGACTACTGTGCTCAGATTTGGTCACCTAGGTTTCTTCTTGATGGGGAGGAGGTGGAGAGGATCCAGAGGCGAGTGACCAAGATGATAGCAGGTCTGTGGAATGAACCGTATGAGAACAGGTTGAGGATTTGTGGGTTGCAAAAATTGGTTGATAGGCGGAGGAGGGGAGATATGATTGAGACATTCAAATTACTGAAGGGTTTCTATAAAATTAATTCAGAAGATATTTTTGAGAACAGGGCTAGTTGTGGGAGGACTAGGGGACATCCATGGAAACTGGGAAAAAGTGTGGTTAGTAAAGGTGTTAGAGCTGGGTTCTTTACTTTTAGAGTAGTGAATGAGTGGAATGCGCTCCCTGAGTCTGTGGTGGATGCTGTGACAGTGAATGAGTTTAAGGCGAGGTATGATAGATACTGTATGAATGTCGAATAGTTGTGATGAAAATGATTTGGGGCCTCCCTCGATGAGTCTAATGACTCCCTGGAGTTGCCCGTAATAATAATAATAATAATAATAATAATATTTATACTAGCACAATTTAACATGGAACAAAGCATATAATGTGAATTATGTGCCCAGAAGTATTTACATATCCTTCTAAGTACTTATAATGAGTTGAATTCCATACACTATGTTCATTCAGTACAGGCCTTATTCAATTCCTCTGTCTACACAGTAATGTTCCTTTTCTTCTGGCTATATGCCTGTTCTTTCTTTCCCGCCATTTTTCTTTGTCATCAATATTCTTTATCCTTTGAATTCCATTATTTGGCAACGTGGTAACCTCGGCAGTTTGACAAATGCTTTCTCCATTGAGCTCTTTATGGCGACTTGTATTGATCCCTCGCATGACCATTCAGCGGACTCCCAATTTCCATGGATTTAAAACAGATTGAATCTCTCTGGGATGCTATAGGGTGAGACATCAGATCCATGTATCCAGAACCAACATCTAAGGTGCAGTTGTGGATAATGCTGCAACAGACATGATTGGAATTACTTTGGGCAACCCTCAGGCAGAGTCTGGTGGAGTCAATGCCTCAGAGAGTATAAGCTGTTATTTGCGCTAGAGGACTGATACAAGATTACGTAGGTATCTCTAGTATTTTGTTCATTGAGTGTGCACACACACACACACACGTCCACAACCTAAGGACTAACACTTTCTGAAGCTTCAACTGCAAATTCAGATGAATCATTTTGTGGCAATTTGTATAACTGATGATTTCAAGTAGCAAGTGGGTACATATTCAAATTTTCGAATTGCGCACAATGGGATCACGTGATAGCATTCAACAGGATAAAAGGCAAAAAGCATGTGATTTGCATTTGAAGGAAGCTCTTTTCATGAAGGAATAAAGTTGCAAACTTGGATGCCTTTAATATCTCAAAGACATCATCTAGAGGATTTCATGTGGGGAAGAATTACTAGAAAGCTTGAACAAGGCCACAAAATTACTGATATTGAGAGAGTTTGGAATCTCATATAGCATTGTATCCAGACTCTAGGCAGCACATCAAACCAATGGAAAGTGTTCCAGACATTTGTTAAGAGGTCACCCTTGCTCTAACATGGAGCACGAAGACAGATTTTTGTTTATAAAAGCAAAATGTGATTGATGCACCGTAGCAGGTCAGCTCCATTCAAGCACAAGTATGCAGATATCTTGACAAACTGTAGCAAGATGTCTGTGACAAGTAGGTACACATACATACCTGAAGGCCTGTACTCTGCGTCCATTTATATAGCTGATCATAGAGCAGCACATTTTCAGTGGTGTTGTATCCATAAAAATTGGACAAAACATCAATAGGCTAATGCTCTTTACAGATGAGAGTCGTTTTTGTCTTTCCTCTAATTCTAGATGACACTTGATCTGGCGTGAACGTGGTACAGCTTACTATTGTGAGAATGCTCTTGAAAGGGATAGATACAGCAGTACCAGGGTCATGGTGTGGGGAAGCAACATGCTTAATGGACATAGCAAGCTACAATTGCTGGAAAAAGGGACTATGACTGGTGAACGATATTGCAACAAATTTCTTCAATGTCATGTTTAATTCTTCTGTGGTGCTGTTGGCAAAGAATTCATTTTTATGGATGACAATGCCACAGCACATCATACACGAGCAGTGGAGAAGCTTCTGGAGACTGAGGATATTAATTGAATTGAGAGGCCAGCACACTCTTTAGATCTCAACCCCCATAGAACACATTTGGGATGCAATAGGGAGACACATTGCTATTCAAAATTCCCCTCCAGAAAACAAACAAGGCCTTACCTTGTTTGATTTCTTGAGACAAACAATATGTGGACCAGTTTACCTCAAGACCTCATGATTCACTTGGTGCTAAGCATGGTACGATGTTGTGAGAGTTGAATCACACTTCGGGCTGAACATATCCCATACTGAAATGTCTCTCTGCATAGTTTCCTGTAAGCACTCTACATTAATTCCTTAACTACATCCTTGAAAAATTTGTAACTTTTGCCAAAAAATGTACTGCAATTTAATTTGTATGAAATTTATAGCACTTTTTGCATAATATAATTTATTAATAGGCTGGCAATAAATTTATGTCCACATTTGCTGTAGTCATGAAAATATTTTCATATCCAGATAAAAATGTAGGTTAAAAGTCTAAGTTAGGAAAGATTAGCAAATTTAAAAAGTACTATATCCCATAAAGAGGAGACAGACAGAGGCCATTGGATCTATTTAATTTAGGACAATGGAGTAATGTTTCACACATTTCTTCAACCAGATGGCAGTTTACAATTTTTAGTTTTTAGGTAGAAGACTCATATAGGCTACTATATATTCATACTGATTCTCACCACCATCCTAGTCAAAAGGCTGGGACTATTAAGACCTGATTACACTGCACTAATTTGTCATGTTCTGACGAACTTTTACAGAAAGAATTACCCCATATTAAAACAATTTGGTAAGAAAGGTAGATTTAACGTTTCCTTGATTACAAAAGCATTTAACAATTATGGAATCTCTGTCTCTTCTAATCCAGAAAATATAACTCACATTCCTATCCCTTATGTGTAAAGGATTTCTGATTGCATAGCAAAAATTTTAAAAGCACTGATTATTTTGTTGCCTTTTGTCCTGTCAGGGAAAATTGCCACCTTTCTCACATCTCCTAATATAAGCTTCTACTTCTTAGTTTTCCAGGTGTCTGCTAGATTACTTGTTCTTGTGGTTTATCTTATTTTAGACAAACTAGAAGATCTGCTTTTATTCACCTTGAAGAACATATCTTATGTTATTAAATTGAACCTGAACAGTCTGAACCTCAGCATGCTATCGCCACAAAACATGGAGTTCACTGGAACAAAGCAAGAATCCTTCATAAAAGTTATTTCCTCATAGAACATCTTTATAAAGAAACATGTGAAATGTTACTTCATTGTTCGAATTTAAATAGATCCAATGATCTATATCTAGACTCTTTCATGGGAGTTAGTACTTTCTAAATCTGCCAATCTTTCCTAACTTTACATAATTGGAGTAAAGAGTTTTTGAAGACTGAATGGGCAGTTCAATCTCACCGGTAGCCAATCAGAGATAGCTAGCCCAAGACTATCGCTAATTCAAAGTGGCAACTGATGAAGAGACTGGCAAATGTGTTGCCATCTCTTGGTACCTAATCCTAACAGGATATGTTATTGTCTGATATAGTATTGTTTCCATGGTCAATTTTCTTGAGTTTATTGCATGAAAAACTCGAGTTTCCAGAAGAAAAAAAATTGCTTGCCCATGCCAAAGTTCAACTAACTCAGGAACCAGTCAAAGAGAGACTTAAAAAAAAGTTCTTCCAGTAGAGACTACACTTGAACTTATTTTCTGCCAGCTTAGTGCAGAGGATGCAAACACCACTTCCAATGAGCTATACAGACTGGCCTTATATCTATCTATTCCATTATTTATATTATTTAATTATTTATATATACAGTAGATTCCAGTAAATTGGGGCATCAGTTAATAGTTAATTGGGGGAGCCATTTATTTGGAACAAATACTGAAGAACAGAAACAAATCGAGGATATAACCGAAAGTTCCTTAGCTTATTTGGGCAACCTTGCTACTTTATTGGGACATTGGCTATAGATGGCGCACTGTAGTAATTTACATAGAGTGCTGCTGTCAGTCAGTGCCAGGATACAGAATAGAGAAGATGCAAGCATTTTGATACTGTAACGATTCTACTCACAGTGACTGCTAGGTAGTGTACTTTTGATTAAAACTGGTGTGTATGTTAATTTTTTAGTAAAAAGTAACCTTGCTACTTTATTGGGACATTGGCTATAGATGGCACACTGTAGTAATTTACATAGAGTGCTGCTGTCAGTCAGAATAGAGAAGATGCAAGCATTTTGATACTGTAACGATTCTACTCACAGTGACTGCTAGGTAGTGTACTTTTGATTAAAACTGGTGTGTGTGTTAATTTTTTAGTAAAAAGTAACCAAGTGTAGTGATTTAATTTTTTTTTGTTTTTTATAACGCCCCTGTCAAGATGCCAAGGAAAGATCTAATGTTAGCAGATAAAATCACCTTATTTCTGTTACAAAGTAAATAATATCAGACAGAAATTATATTGTTGTTTTAATACTTTATTCAAGCCTGAGAAAACAACATCTGGGCTGGAAATATCTTCACAACTTGAAATCTTTACTCCAAGATGACTCTGCATAAAAAGCCAATCATCTAACACCAGTCGTCATCAGCTGGCAGAGATAACCGGTGTTCCAAAATCGACAAATGCACATTTGTTAGACCAGCAATAAACTGAAAGAGAAGAACGGGCATTGTGCATTGTGCTATCCATAGCACAATGCCCATAGCACGGGCATTGTGCTATGGATAAATGGAAGCAAGAAGGCAAGGATACAGACGTTGAGGAGGCTCTCAATCAATGGTTCCCTATTGTACCTGGACAAGGCAGCATGTTAATGGTCAAGTGTTAAAAACCAAATCAGAATTGTTAGCTAGAAATCTGGACCATGTGAGCTTTAAAGCTACAAATGGTTGGTTATCGCAATGGAAAACCGGACATGAAATAAAATTTAAGAAGGCACGTGATGAGTGCTGATGCTGAACAGTGAAAATCAACTAAACCACCCGAATTGCTGCAGAAGTTTAGCCCTGATAAAATCTGTAATGTTGACAAAACAGGTCTGTTTTACTGTGCCACAAAATGGTTCCCTGAGTTATAAATTTGCTGTGATGTTAAAAAAAAAGCAATGGATTGCATTATCTTGTTGTGTTTGTGCTGCTGTAACATGTTGGAAAGTGACAAACAGAAGCAGTTAGTTACTGGAAAAAGGAAAATATGAGAGCTATTAAATAAGACATTAGGAAGGAATCTGACCAAGTGAGTGAGTAGAGCTTATATATGCTATATCCCTTGAGAGTATACAGACAATGATCACAGTAGCAAACACCATTATAAAAAATTAAGTCACTATGTCAAGCCTCTGAAAAGTTCTGATCAAAACAGCATACGCAGAATATTATAAAGGAAATTCACTAAGCAAATTATCCATTATCGTCAACTCTCATTACTTTTGGAAACTAAGGAAGCAGTTTGTTATAGTGAATTTGCTTTATAATAGCTTTGCGCCTGTGGTACTCTGAGATTTTTCAGTATGCTCAGCTCTTACTATAGCAAACTCAGAGCACACAGGAATGATTTGTTATAGTGGATAGTTTATTATGGTAAATTTAATTTAGCAAAGCATTATTACATTGCCTGGTTTTAGTTGGGACTTTTCAGTAGTTTGTTATAGGAAGTGAATCTGTTATAGTACTGCTTGCTATTGTGAGAGCTGACTGCAGTTTTTTTTGTGATTTAGTTTGCTACAATGATAGTCAACTGCATAACTGTTCCTGCAAGCCCCCTATAGTAGCAGCTGACTGTATCAGGAAATGATGAGAGTTGTATATATATATATATTTTATATATACATATTTACAAAGTAAATTATATCAGACAGAAATTATATTCTTATTTTAATCCTTTATTCAAGCCTGAGCAAACAGCATCTGGGCTGGATCTTCACAACAACATGAAATCTTTACTCCAAGATGACTCTGCATCAAATGTAAAGTTTATCTAGAGGCATCTGAATTTACATCAAATTGCCCCAATATCCTATAATGAAAGCATATTTTCTTTTGAACATGTATATTGCTATGCATTGTGGGAGGACCATTGGAGGTTTTGACTTTTATTAAGGTCTCATCAGTAGAAGATAGACTAGTGGAGATACTAAGAGCTAAATCAATACAGAAATAACTGGGTCATTATTTACTATGATACTTTCTCACATGTTTTGAAAAACTCTCAGTTGCACTGCATAAACCAAAAGATTACAGTCCAACAAACCATGGAACCAATAATGGCATTTGGGGGAAGGAGTGGGGAGAAGAGTTGTTTAAAAATAACGATGATTTATGTAATTACTTCCCATATCTTGGAGAGCTGCACAGAATCGTGATGATTGAAATTGCAGCAGTAATCAAAGGTTCACAGGCTTTAATAAACATTTCAATTTAAAACGACTTCTGTGCAATTATTTTTATTTGATTCTAACGGATTCTGCATTATCTAGTGAAAATAACAAGTCATGAGGCCTGATTTATCTGCCTCAAGGCTTGGATTCACCAATTCTGACATTATTGAAAACTTAATCAAAATAACTTGGTACAAGCAAGTTATTTTACTTATACCAGCATAAGTAAAATGCCTTTTACTTATGCTGGTATTTCTTGACTGAAAGTGGGAATGCTACTAATTTTTGTAAGAGTTTAAAATATGTAAATTAAATCTATAAAGAACTTTTTCTATGTCCTTTCTTTTAGTGTTACACGGTGATCAGAATTCATTTTTTAAAAATTTAAAAATTATGAATTCTACACCCGTGTTAGAATAACTCTTTTTATTATCTGACATTTCGATCTTCATATCAAGATCATCATCTGAAGCATACATAAATATACAAGACAAGCTGCGTTACATTTCAAACCGTAAGCTACGAGATACAATGATTTGATCACATGCTACTCACTGGCATGACCTCTAGTGGAAAAAAAACATTACATCAAGCTAATTTAATTTTTGATTCGATCTTTTAGTCTTTGGAATTTGGAAATTAGATTTTCTTTCTTCGTTTGGAGGATATGGTTCGCCGTGTTGTCAGTAATCTTTTCCAGGTTGCTTGTCTTGTATATTTATGTATGCTCCAGATGATGATCTTGATATGAAGATCGAAACGTCAGATAATAAAAAGAGTTATTCTAACATAGTTGTAGAATCCATAATTTAAAAAAATATAAAAAAAATGAACTTTTCTATGAATCCAAATATTCTTTTCAGATAGGGAATAGAAACTCTTTTGATGTGTGTCTGAGATAAGATTCCATGAAAGACTATATTCAACAAATAATGAACTAAATATTGATCAAATTGTAAATCATTAGTGGGCAATGATTTTTATTATATAACTTAATTCTTCCTGCAGACTGATGTCAGTGGAACAGATGATGTTGGCTTGGTGCATATGCATACTAATGATGCATTTCTTCAGAGCAAGATGATAATAGGAAGTACTATAAGCATATCTGCATCTGAAGTGGATTTTCAGTAATACAGAGAACTAGACAGCATCACCAGCATTATAAGCCATCAATGTATCCAAAGCAGGATAAATAATTACTGATTTCTTTATCAGTAACTATTTATCCTGCTTTGGATACATTGTGTAACCCTGTAGAAATATTTCCGTCCATAGTACTAAGCTGCCTCAAGAATGATGTAAGTTCAATTCTAGTTGCTGACTAGAAGAACTTTTCCTAAGCAATTCCTTTGCCAGGTTCTTGAATTACATGATTTTGGCAGAACAAAGTAGGTCCCCTCCCCTATTGAAAATTTAATTGTTCATTTTTAAAAAACATAAGGGCATACTATAATAACAGTCTCATATTTTTGGTAATGTGAGACATTTATTTAGGTTCCTCCAACGTTTTCCCCAAAATAAATAAATATGGCTGCTTGAAGTTACTAAAATCTGGAAGTTGTCATTAAAAGTCAATATCTTACCATGGCATAATAAAGGTAACAATTAGGTGAAGATTATGCTATATAGAGCACACAGAAATTAAGCAAACGTCCTACTGTTTACTTTCCTATTATGTGCACATATATATTCTTAACTTTGTGAACATACCTTGTGACTAATACAAAACATTGAATAATTAAATAAAATTTAGTTAATTATTATCCACTGATATTTGCCTTTTTCCCAATAAACAAAAGCATGAATCAATTCCATTAAGCAAAAACATTTCCTTCCAGATTTAACGAAGCTATTTGGAGTTTGTAATCGTTCTCGTAACACGGAAAATTATTTGAGCAAATTGAAAGCACGGTTTTGGAGAGCTTCTTAAGAATTCTAAAATACATTCTGAAATGTATGGGATTGGGACTGTTTCCTTGTTATTTGAGAGGATTATAGGAATTAAAAAGATGTCCTGTAGGCCTTTCTGAGACGCCATTGAATTTCATATATCGTTTGATGTTTAGGAGTTCTTGCTGTAATTGTAGAAGCATAGAACATAAAGTGTGAGCATATCTCAGAACCAATTTCCAGAATTCCTAAGAAATACAATTTTAGGGGGTTCAGTTTCCTATCAACAAATTATTATCATGGTTTCCATCTTCCAAAGATGGAAACCATGATAATAATGATAATAAATGCTCTCCTCTGGTCAGTGGTGTAGCTAGAGCTTTCTTTTACGGTCCCTGAGTTTGCCGCCCTCTCAATACACATCAAAAATACTACAAAAAGTCAAAATGACGTTATAAGGAAATAAATTAAAACACTATGTTTATTTTTGAAGTAAAACTTTAATTCCCCCTGTATACCCCCTTGAGGGTACATGTCAGGAATTTGATGATGATAATAACTTTAATTCCAACATTCTAAAATGTTATTTTTTTTGCTTTTCTGTTAGTAAAATCGTCGATGACATTGCGAAGTCTATTTCATAGTAATGTAGGTAATTTTTAATCAATTTTAATTTAGAAAAACTCCTCTCACAACTAGCAACACTCAGCAATTGTGAGGAAAATTCGCAGTAGTATTACAATATTTGGAAATGAGTTTTCAAGATTGTATTTCAGAATTCACTACAACAGTTCGAAAAGGTTCAAAGTGCCATCCAGGGCGGACCCGCCCCCCCAAGCTAGGCCTCTGGCTCTTCCTGGTGTCTACTAAGTTCCTTGTGACTGTCATCATTCTTACTTTGGACAAAGTGAACACTCAGTAAAAAAGAGAATACAAGAACACCAATTTTACATTAGCAACAGGAAATCTGAGAACACTGATATGCTATAAGTCTTGCAACCTTTCATGTGTGAATCAGATAAAAAATTATATGAATTATGTTTTATAAATTTTTAATTTTGTTAAGAATGTATCACTACTGTTATTAAATAATGATTCATTAATAGTCATAATGTTGTCCTTTATTAATTTAACAGAAAGATAAAGACATTTGCATTTTTTTGGTCACGAGCAAATTACCTGTTATTAGCTTTTTTTTTTTTTTTTTGGATGTATGTGGTGAGATTGATGGTTAAAATACGTTCATATGAAAGATGGCCTGAATTTATATGGATTTGGCATCAGGAGCCTGGAGAAATTATTAACTGGGTTGAAACTTAATGCAGAGTGTCAGGGAAACTATATCATCATAGGAGGAACAGCTTTCATATGTAAAAGTAACAATGATATGAATGTCATTGAACATGGTTATGAATTTGGTGAAGGGATGGATAATTATGCTTCTGGTTCACATTTTTTGAGTGTGTCTGTGGGCTGAAAAGAGGAAGTTGCCCAACCAGGCCATAGAAGACTTAAGTATACAAAAAAGCCAGGCAGTAACTTATGTCTATACACAAATGTTAGGAGCATCAGAAACAATTGGTAGAATTAATTGCATTGGTGAATATATTTTGGTTTAAGATTATGAGCTATCAGAATCAGATGTAGTAACTGGGATCGAGTGTAAAAGGGGTATACGAAGTGGCATCAAAAAGTTTCGAGACTAGTTTTGTAACATGCCAACAGATGGCAGCACAAGGCTGCATGCACAGTCACAGGGAACACCAACCTTCATAAGTCAGCGTGCCAAAAGACATCGTCCTGTGTACATCGGGAGCTGTGCAACTGATGCTATTCTGACCACGTGCGTTACCACGTCTGCGATTTCACCATGGACAGCAAGTTAGAACAAAGAGCGAACATGAAATTCTATGTGAAACTAAACAAATCTACCACAGAGACGTTTGACACAATTCGGCAAGTTTATGGCCATGCTGCAATGAGTGGCACGCGTGCTTCAAGAGCGGAAGAACACCACTGGAAGATGATGAAAGATCAGGAATACCTTCAACGAGCTCGACTCCCGAAAATGTCGAAACCATTCAGCAACTATGTGCATGAGGATCATCGGAGAACACTCCACAACGCTGCTGCCAAGTTCGTCCGCAGGCTGCTGACCCAGGAGCAGAAAGAACACTATGTCGAAGTCTGCCAAGAACTCCATCAGCATGCCGTGGATGACCCGCTCTTCATGTCGAGGATCATTACTGGTGACGAAACTTGGGTGTATGGGTACGACCCTGAGACGAAGCAACAGCCTTCACAGTGGAAGAGCACATCATCTTCACGACTGAAAAAGACGAGGCAGGTCCGCAGCTCGATCAAGTGCATGCTCATCGTCTTTTTCGACATTCGCGGCATTGTGCATCAAGAATTTGTCCCCCAGGGGCAAGACTGTCAATAGCAAGTTCTACTGCCAGGTTTTAAGGCATCTCAGGCGACATTCAGCAAAAGCGACTGAATCTGTGGCATGCGAAAAACTTGATGCTCCATGAAGACAATGCACCCTGTCACCAAGCTCTCCTCACACGTGAGTTTCTCGCCGGAAACAACATGATCTCACTTCTGCACCCATCCTACTAGCCAGATTTGGCTCCTGCAGACTTTGCCCTCTTCCCGAAGATGAAGATCCAGCTCAAAGGTCACCGTTTTGACACCAATGCAGAGATCCAGCACTAATCGCAGAAGGTGCTTAACATGCTTCGAAAAGAAGACTTCCAGGACACATTCCAGAAGTGGCCGGAATGCTGGGAGTGCTGTATTGCTATGCAAGGGGACTATTTTGAAGGTGATAGTGTGTAAACGTAGATAAATAAAGTAATTTCTCGTAAACAGAGCTAGTCTCGAAACTTTTTGATACCACCTCGTAGTATTTTTAGGAAGGACAAAAGAGATAAAAGAGGATGAGGAGCTTCTAATGATATCAGATGATTTATGTCGTGTTACAGTAGAAAGTCATGAAATTTATTTATTTGTTTATTTATTCCATATCCAAATACAAGTGGTACAGTAATAAATGATTAGTACAACATTATTTACAACTAATTAGGATATATTACAAACAAGAACAGCTTAAATTTAATAGGTAAATTATAATGGGAATAACAGGTAAAATAGAAAGGGAATGGAAACTATATACAATAAATACAGTCAAATGTTCTTCCAGTATCTTGCATAATCAACTTCTCTTTCTGTGCAAGATATAAGGTCCTCTTTGGTGCAAGGTGACTAAAGAAGGGGTCAAGAAAGGTGTTCCATGGACTGGGATGTCCCACACTCACAATTATCAGGTCCAGTGAGGAAGCTCCAGTTGATGAGATTTTGTTTGCAATGTCCTATCGTTGAGGCTTTTCCAGGTGTTCCAGTCCAAGTGGGCACCAGATGGAAGATCTTCAGGTATCCCAATATTACTCTTAGGGTACAGTGTATACCATTGTTGAAGCCTTGTCTCTGGAGGGGCTTTGGTTCAACAGTTGCTTGAAAGCTATAATGAGATCTTAGTCTTTGGAGCACTGGAATTGAGCCAAATAATAGGTGGAGCTCATCATTCATTTTTTTGCTCCTTTCATCAACTGAGAATGCATATCTTTGGGTTGAAGGAGGAGCAATACCAACTAAAGTATACGGATCTCTTAATGGTATTGGTTTCTGGCAACCTTTATTAGAAGCAATTCTCATTCAATGCTGGATCCAGTTTTTCAGCATGGCAGGATCTGGCCCATACAGGGCAGGCATATTCAGCAGGTGAATAGCAAAAGGCCAAGGCAGAAGATCTGCACCTCATATGGAGGAAGTAAACTTTCTTAGTATATTGTTTCTTGCATTAACTTCGTTTTTTTTTATGTGTGGTTTTATATGAAAGAGTCACACCAAGGTAGACTGGGTTCCAGGAATGTTCTATATGGGATCCTTCCCAAGAAATTAGCTTCTTGTTGGCTTCCTTATCGTTAAGGTGGAAAAAGCCAGTCTAGGTTTTCAAGAGGTTTGGTTTTAATTGATTATTGCTATAATATGTGGTTAGACTATGTAAGGCAAATGATAGGATAGTTTCAATGGACTTGAAATTATTTGATTGAGTAACTAAGGCAAGGTCATCAAGCATAGATAAAATTTCTAGTTCCTGAAAATATGGGAAGATCATTGACATAGATGTTGAAAAGTAATGGGGGGGGGGGGGGTGAATGACTCTTCCTCTCCCACCAGGTCCACAAAAAAACATCTATTTTCCGAGAGACATGGGTCTCTAATTTTTTGCTTCAGCTGGTGTTTTCCCTGTTTCAGAAAGGCCATCACTCTAGCATGCCTCCAGATGGTGGTTGGTATCCTTAGGGTTCTGAGGCAAGTGTTGTACAAGGGATGTCCAGAAAGTAAGTTCCGATGGGCTGTCAGAGAAACAAAAATATAATTACAAAAAACTTTATTGGAAATTAAAGCAGACATCTTTCACTACTTTTCTACATAATTTCTGCCATTCTTCAGGCACTTATCATAACGGGGCACCAAGAGTTGTATACCTTCGTCGTGGAAGGTTGCCGCCTGTGATGCAAACCACGCATTGACTGCTTCTTTGACCTCGTCATCGTCTTGAGACCACCGGCCAACAAGGAAGGATTTCAAATGTTTGAACAGGTGAAAGTCGCTTGGTGGAAGGTCAGGACTATATGGGGGATGATGGAGTTGCTCCCAGCTGAAGGTGGTGAGAAGTTGTTGTGTTATGCCGGCCGTGTGTGGGCAGGTATTATCATGAATCAAAACAATGCCCCTGGTAAGCATGCCACGTCGTTTATTCTGGATCGCACGATGCAGCCAGATAACTGACCTAATTTCACATGCAGCGGGCGATTCGATTTTCTTAGACATTATAAACACACACCATACGCACTGCAAGAATGTCTGAAAATGGCACCAATGCCTTGATAATGAATCAACAAACTCAACACGCATGTGCACCATTGCGATTGCAGTACTGCAGTGAAAATATTTAAAAATGGAACTTACTTTCTGGACATCCCTCATATAAGTTTAGTTAAGTTTAATGATTGAATCAGGAGGACAAGGCGATAGTCTCTAGTTATTCCATATATTTTATTTCCGAGTGTGAGATGGTTTATGGCATCGTATGCTGCAGTTAGGTCTACAAAGACTGCCAAGTTACAAAATATATTTAATTTTATTAAATATATTTTGTAACTAATTATAAAATTCAATATTATCATCTTCTCTTCCTTCTTCTGGGGCATATAAACCAATCATTGTTAAATAACCTCTATCCGTTTTTATTCCAGCTTCTATTATTCGTTCATTCCATAATTTATAATACTTTAAATGTTTTGAAAGCAAATTATGAATCCGAACCATAACACCTGTTTGTGCTCTTTGGCCTCTGTCAACTCCACTATATATCACATTAAAATTTTCAGTTCTCATGGATCCTTTTAATTTCTTTTTTTGTTTCAGTAATTACTCCTATTTGAAAATTTCTTCATTTAATATTTGGTCTAATTCCATATCTTTATATGCTATTCCTTTTATGTTCTAGTTTTGCTATATGTATTATATTTTGTCATTTCCATTTTTGTTTTACATTTCTATTCCAGGGTTGTATTTCATAGATTCATTTCAATTACCTTTCTCTGTTGGCTTAAAAGTAGATTAATGTTCTCCATGTCAGGTGAAGAGCATGGAGATGGATAGTCCAGTGGTAGGGCTACTACCTTAAGGCTTCTGAACCAGCCTTCTTCCAAATTTAAACTCATGGGAGGAATAGGATATACTGAAGGGGAAAGTGTAGATTATAGAGGGGACACAGATATAGGCTAAAAATGGAAAGATCTCCATTGAGTACGCTAATAGCATAAGGGTCATAAAATAAGAAGATGGCTGGATAAGGCCTCATAGGAAAGATTAAAGTGAGTGGATCTTCCTCAAAGAAGAGAAAGGAAAGAATGCATTATAATTATATTGTCCAAGTGTGGTGCAAAAACCAATGTGTCTAACTACTGACCTAATCAGTATCTCTGGAGTGGTGGTGAATAAACCTGCATACAGAAATGGGTTGACAGACCAGCTATATTCTGGAAGGAACAGCATGTGTTTACTAAAGGGAGATCATGCTTTAGCAATTTGCTCCATGTCTTATAATAATGTTGCTATCTCATCAGAAGGCACCTTTGTTAAGGCATTTGAGTGGATATCACACAAAAAACTGCTGCATAAATTGGAGAATATGGAATTGGAATATAAACTGTTGGTTTGGATAAATGGACAACTGATGGATAAGTATCAGAAAGCAGTACATGGGTGTTGAATCTAATAGATTTAACCCTCTCATGCATAAGGGTCTCACATGAGGACACATATATTTTCCCTCATAATAATAATTATTCATTCATAATTCAGTGCTACTGTATGCATGTAGTCCTCATCTGGGGAGACCAAAGTGTTCTTAGAAACCACACCAGATGGCAGGAGTTTCAACAGAGTTACAGGAATACCAATCTCTCTGCAGTGCATGGTGGTATGAGGATGTGTATCAAGGAGGATGCGAAAGGCTGCTGTTTTGTTGATTTGAATTTGGTGATTTTATGAGTCTTCTGGAAAGATTAGTATGGTTTTATATATTGTTGTACCTCGTAGATGAAGTGTGAATATTTAAATTGTTCATGTTTATTACCATATTCATAAAACGATTTTGAAAACAACCTGTTCTCACATGAGGACAATATGTTTGTAAGGTAATCTATGTGGCAAATAGTTTGAGGTAAGAAAGTTCTTGTACAATATTTTTATAATTTTATTTATTTTATTTTTGCAAACATAAATGAATAGAAAGTGTGTTAATTGGCATTATCACCTCTTTTACAGATGGATAATCAAAAGCCAGGTCATTCAGGCATAAAAAAGGTCTATTACCACAAGAGACGTATTGAAGAGGAGATTGAAAAACTGTTGGAGGAATATGAAGATGGTTTGGAGCTGAGTGATTCTGATGATGATCCTACACACCAGCACCCCCAAAATGATCCTACAAAGAGTGACAGTTCAAGTGAAGACAGTGATGTTCAGTGTCCTTGCCCTGTTGGTCAGACTCACAACGTTCAAAGTCCAGCTAGTGTGCAAAATACAGCTGTTGCTAGTCATATGCCACTACAGAGACAACCAGCGTGATTTAGTGAGAAAGATAATCCCTTTGCTGGTACTGAACCACAGTTTAGAGGAAAACACCAAGTAAATATTCACGGAGAGAGCCCTGTAGATTATTTTTCACAGCTGTTTCCAGATGAATTGATGGATGAAATTGTGAAACAAACTAATCTGTATGCATGCCACAAAGGCAAAGATAATTTAGCACTTACTGTGACTGAACTAAAAATTTACCTTGGAATTGTACTTGTTATGACATACATAAAATACCCACGTGTAAGGCAGTATTGGTCTTCTGAACATGGACTGTGCGTGGATGTCATAGCTGATGCTATGTCAGTGAACAGATGGGAGGACATAAGGTGATATTTGCATTTTGTTGATTCAGACACAATACCTACCAACAATAAAGACAAAGCGGTATGTATAAAACCAGTGCTGCAAAAGTTTCATGAAACATTCCATGCTGCTGACAGTCCAGAAGAAGAATTTCAGAGTGTAGATGAGTGTTAGTATCAGTGCATGATGTTCTCAGATGAGGGCATCATTTTTTACATATACAGGACATAAATTTAGCAAAACTAATGAATTTGTGGTAATACTGTGAGATAAAATGGTACTATATCATGCCATTATAATTTTATATAAATGAATATAAAACTTCATGCATGAGTAGAGATCCCAGATACATTGGAAAAAAAATACAGGACACTTATGACTAGGGATCCCAGATACATTTCTTGGTAAAGAAATCACTTTCCACCATGCTCGACGCTAAACAAGCCACCACAAACCGTACACTCCACTTTATCTGTCTCACCCAATTTAGTAGATTTTTTTTAAAAACGGAAATTGAGTTTTTAAAGCATCTGTATGATCACACTTCCTTTTCGGCATTTTCAACATTCAACAGGGCCACAGGAGAATTGAAAAACCATACATTTTAAACAGCAGCCGTACAGTAATTAATACTCTGCAAGCACCAAACTGTCTCTCTCGGAGCAAGTTTCTAAAATGGCGTGGGTCACGCGGACCATTCTGTGCTATTCAAAGCTGAGCCAATATCACTGCACATGCCAAAATGTCAATGCACATGTGCACTGTTCTAACGAACTTATCATTGTTGCAGTGTTGCCATTACTCGCCTTAAGAAAATAACAGCATGTCTACAGTTCCCTGTAATGACGGAGAGCGATGTTCATAACAGAATAGAAATTGTAACTCATCGATTTTGTTATTCAGTCTTGAACTCTAAAATACAGGACAAAAAGCTGTCACAAAGTTTTCTCAGGACAACAGGATGCATTAGCCAAAAACGGGATGATCCCATATTTTACGGGATGTTTGGGATCCCTATGCATGAGAGGGTTAAGGTGACCAGTGGTGTACCCCAAGGATCAGTACTTGGAACACTGTTGTTCAATCTATACATTATTTCGATTTTGTTAGGTTGCTGGTTATTGTTTTAGTATAATTTAAATTTAAAATGTTAGAGGTTTCCAAATGTATTTTATCTGCTATGGTGGTTGGAATAAATTTTAGGCTTCTTTTTATAAATAAAATCGTTTGTTAATCGTTCTGCATGCTGCGGCAAAGTTTAACCCTTTGCTGAGTACCATAAGTTATTGGTTTACCATGTGACTGTTCACTGAAGGCAGTTGGTGGCTCCTGTTTACCCTTGCTTCTGGTTGGTTGTTGTTATCACTGGCTTGTGATTGGTCCTTGTGGTCCTAGCCAAGAAACTAGCATCAACACTCAAGGAGTTGGTAGGTCATTCCCCCACCTATATTAAAAACACACAACACTTTGTAAACAAAATCCAAGGCATCACACTGGAAAAAGATGATTTATTAATCAGTTTTGACATCTCTGCCCTCTTCACCAATGTCCCAATCCTTCCATTACAGGATAAATTCCCTCCTAATATCACAGCACTCTTTGCACATGTACTATGTTCTGGCTATTTTTGTGTGGCAAAACACTTTCTACCTACAAAAAGAAGGCACAGCTATGGACTCACCATTATTCCCTCCTATTGCTAACTTTTACATAGAACATTTTGAGCAAGATGCTCTAGATTCCTCTCCTTTAAAACCCAAAGTCTGGCTTAGATACATTGACGATGTTATCACTATCTGGCCCCATTGCCGCTAGACACTACACACTTTCCTCATCCACCTAAACAAACAACACAAACGCATATAATTCACAACTGAGATTGAAAAGCAGAACACACTACGTTTCTAGATACACTTATCACACATCTTCCTTCTGGCAGTCTTTCCTTCACTGTTTACTGGAAATTGACACATAGTGGCCAATATAACACAAAAACTCCTACAACCACCCAACACAAAAACTAGGGGTCATTAATACACTAAAAAAACAGGCTTTGACGATTTGCTCCAATGAACAAGCACTTAAAGATGAATTAAAATTTATCAGCAATACCTTACTAAAAATGGTTACAGCCAAAATACTATTAACAAAATTCTGTACAAGACCTCACTTAAAAACAAAAATAAACAAGACTACAATAAAACTGTAACCATTCCATACATTAAATGGATATCAGACAAAATAAACAGAATACTACCAAATTACAACCTTAAAGCCACCTTTAAACCTCCTGCAAAATTAAAGAACTTACTCAACTTATTCAAGAATCCACTCCCTCTACTGGCCCACCAATGGAGTATACCATATTCATTGCACCTGTAATTTGCCCTATATAGGAGAAACAGGATGCACAACTCCTATCACGAAAAAGGAACATAAATGATACATTAAATATAATAACTATAGTCAAGCTGGTCATTCTGATCATGTCCTGAACACTTTACACAGAATTGACTGGAAAAGCACCTGTTGTTTACATCAGGTGCTTTTCACAAGGCCATGTTTTGGCATAACACTTTTCACAATCCATACCATGTTTTGGCATCACACCAAAACATGGTATGGATGTAAATTTAAGAAGGCCTTTGAGATTCTCATCAATCACCCTAATCTTAACAATAATGATGGTCTAAAAATCCCAAGCATATGGAAGGCACGTATTCTACCCACTTAACCTTTTTCCCTCAGAGTTAATTTTAAATAGGATCATAGGTAATCCAGGATCCTATATCTAATATAACAATTGTCATGTTAAATTAGGACATTATTTTTACTGTAACAAAACTATCTATATGAAAGAATGTTTCTCTGATGTTGTCTTAAATAGAATATAGCTTTGATGTAGTTAATTTATTTTATTTCATTTATTTATTGTAATTTTATTTTATTTTCACTAGAAGTCAGGCCAGTCGAATAACCGTTGATCAAATCATTGTCTCTTCAGCATATTATGTGAATTGTAATTTAGCTTGTCTATGCATATATATGTGTGTGTATACTCCAGATGATGACCTTAATATGAAGGTCGAAACATCGGGAAATTAAAATAATTATTTATAACACGGTTATAGAGTCCATAATTTGTGAAAAATGAGTCATTTTGCCTGTTTTCAAAGCCTTGATATATGACCATACCTGAACTACTATGTGCAGATTTTGTCTCCAGAATTCGAAGAGAATAAAAGAAGCTGTGGAAAGGGTGCAAAGAAGTGTAACAAAGATCATATCAAGATTATGGAATGTTGATTACAAGGAGAGACTGAGCGTATGCAAACTGCAAACACTAGTAAAACAGGTATGATAGAGGTCTACTAACTTCTGAAAGGGTGTCATATGTTATCAACTGATGGAATTTTTGTTATATGGAAGGTGAGGAGAGTACAAGGGGGGGGGGGATATTTGTAGATAACAAATTTGTAAGCTGTTAAGAAAGTGATGAATGCTAGATTTTTCTCTCACAGAGCTGAGTGAGTAAAACAGTTTGTCTGTTGATGTATTGCATCCAGTGTTCATGAGTTTAGGAGACGGTAATCTATTTTATAGATCACCGTCTCCTAAACTCATAGATCCTAAACCCAGAGGTCATAGATCACCCACCTCCATGACCTCCAGCAATGAGTTCTTGACTCCCTAGATGTCTCTGATGATAAGGATGTGCAACCCACACTCAGGTTTGTATCCTAATCAAGAAATTAAGGACCTCAGTTGTATTAATGTTCTTCTCAGAAAGATGTGTTTGTTAGATTAAAGTGAAAGAAGATAATTATAAAAAGTAAAGGGGGGGGGGGAATAGTTAATGTTCATAAACTACAAGTGAAGTGCTATTACCAAGTTCTACTTACCTCAGATTTTGTATCAGCTTTTGAGTTGTTTTGTAAACACGTTTGCGCAACTTCAAATCTTTTTGAAGAATTACATACATTTTGGTTTTTAATAGCAGAAAATCTAAGAAAAACAAAAACGAACAAAAAAAAAAAAAAAAAAGGATTAATTATCTATCCATTCACTAACTTTTATAAAATAAATAATGAATGTGGAGTTAGTTGCTGATATGTGCATGTGTGTAAATAATGGAACTAATTTTGTTGCCTTTCATAGTCAATTTGCACATTTTTATAAAAAAAAAATTATAACTTTGATAAAGTACAGTTTCAATATCCTATTCCAAGCAATAACTTCTTCAAGGTCATTCAAGTCATATAAATAAGAGTCACATACTGATTCAAGAAAGCTAAGATTAGATAAATGGTACTTTTAATTTATGTAATAATTAAATATGTGCATCTATGTGATAATGTGCATCTTGTCTCACCTGATTTACCATCAAACCATCTTCCTCTACTTCCTTCAGTTCTAACTCAATATAATATACTATTTATACCATATAACTGTAGCATTTTGAACAGCTTTTCTCTTGCTGCCTAGTAATGTGCCTTTTCTAGATCTAGAAGACAGATATAGATCCTTGCAAAATTCTTATGATTTTTCACTATTTAAAATGAAAATCTGATCCTGATTTCTATTTGACCTGACCCAGCTTGTTCAAGTTTCTCTTACAAATTTTTCTTAGCCTTTTCTCATGTATGTTTGCATAAATCATACCACAAACACTCAGAATGGAAATTCCTGTGTAATTCTCACATTCAGTTTTATTTCCCTTTTTACAGATGGGAAATATATTTCATTGCAGATCACATTATACAATCAACCCTCCTATAACGCGATTAATTCGTACTGCGTTATATGGAAACCGTGTTATAAGAAACTCAGATTTAACGTGCAAACTAGGTTAATTCGGGCCGCGTTATATGGAAACCATATACCGCGTTATATGGAAACCGCGCTATAAGAAACTCAGAATTAGTACGAATCAGATTGATTCGTGCCGCATTATATGGGAACCACCCTTTAAACGATTTAAAATTTGGATTTTGTGCTCAAGAGATATAAACTTTCTTTTTAACTGTTTTCTTGTTTCTTTTGTGTCTGACATTATGCAAACCTGGGGTTAACTTAACAATTATTTTATTATTATTATATTACAACAAATAAAAAATATTACCTATAGTATTGTGTAATATTGTCCAATTACGATAACACAAATTAAGCAAGCAAAAGGCACTTTAGTGAACACTAATCGTGATATGTATGTCTGCACGGATTTACAGATAGTTTCCTACTAAGTTGCACTTAAAATTGATGACAAAGTGGGTGGTTGCAACAACGAAAGTTCGGCAGCGCTATTGGATAAAAAAATCCACGCAAATACGCAACAGCCAATCATACGGTCTATTTTAAGCATTAAAACAGAGCACTGTGAACAATCTTGCATCGTTTCTTCGCTTATAGGGGAATTCCCTGATAACTGAAATTGGAAAATGGTGATGTACCTTCACCAAAAAGAAGGGAATTCCCCGTTAATTTCAAATGTAAAAATTTAACACATAGATAAATTCATGCTATAGAGAATCTTCTTAAGCCAATTAAGTTGATGGAATGTTGTTAAACGGAAACCGTGTTATAAGAGTACTGCGTTATAGGAGGGTTGACTGTACTGCTAAATTAATAAAAGTTTTCAGTTTAGTAAAAGAGCTCTGAAGACTGAGCAGGTCTTCAGAGCTCTTTTATTAAATTAAAAAACTATTTTTCTATAATACGTTTGGTATGAAAATTAGCAATAAAAAAGACAATGACTATGAAAACAGACAGAAACATGGAATCCACATTCTCAATGAAGAATCTAGAAAAAATAAAATACTTCAGCTATATTAGGTACAAATTTTAGTTTATGATGAAGATGACAAGGTAAATTTGGAAATAGATAATAGAATAAACAAAGCTGGTATGGTGGGAAGCCAACAAATTCATATGAAAGCAGGGAGATTTAGCCAGAACAATAAATTAACAGTATGCAAGACAGTGTTCATTTCGATTTTAAATCACAGAGCTGTGTGGAAATTTTCAAAGTTCTTCACTAATTTTTTAAGATCACATCAGTGGATGAATTAAAAATGAAAATATTACAAAGGAACATGATGTTCATATAATAATGTGTGAATTAATCAAAGTGGTATGATTACTTTAAAAGAATGGAGAGGAAATGTTAGCAAAACAGGTTCATCCAGAATAAGACTATAGATGACTAAGATCTAGGAGCCATGATGCAATTAGTAGTGCTTAGAAGACTGAATTAGATGCAACCATATATGTGATGAGACAAATAATCAATAATGTGGAAGAAAATGTTGGCAGGAAGACAGCAATAATGGAAACTTATTAGTACTATTATAGTATTATTCTGCTCACCCCTTAAGGATATTCTTCTAGCTTTACAACCTTTTATGAGTTTTAGCTTGCAAACCAATTTTTAGCCGATCTTTTCTTTTCTGTGCAATATTCTTATACTTCTTCATATTATATGAGGCCTGTTGGCGTATCTGCAATCCTGCCAAAAGGCTGCGGGTTCGAATCCCACCAAGGGCATGGATGTTTGTGATTGTGAAAATACTAGCGGTGGGCAGTAGATGGCATTGGTGTAGATAATGGTAGTTGAGGTTCATTGTATTTGGTGGATAGAGTGGTGAAGGCAATGAATTGTAGAGTAGGTGCCCTCCCTCGATGAGTCTGGACTTCCTGGAGGTGTTACGTAATAATAATAATATCCTTGAGGATATCAAGAATTTGACGATAATATTATGTTATCTTTAATTGTTATGTTTAACAATCATTAAAATTGAACATTTTAGAATTACAATTACCATTTTTAGCAATTTTTAAGCAGCTGAAAACATAAAGCAAAACATTGTGAGAATGATCTTTATACCTCTAATGACAAGTATAGAGAGTTGAATGTTTTAGGGCATGCAATATCTGGTTTACAGATATCTTGTTGATACTGTATGTGAAAATGTATTTTTTTCTATCTCATCAAACTTTGTACATAAGGATCGAGCTCAAATGGCCTTATTATGGCTAAGTATCCCTGTATGCATAATTTTATTAATGATCAAGCAGTTAATCCAACATCCAAAGTCTGTTATATACAGTAACAATATTTTTTCAGGAGAGGAAAACTCATCACCTCTTATGAATCCTGATAACTCACCTCTTTCTGAGTTATCAGGATTCATAAGAAGTGATAAGAAGTTTTAAAAGTTTCTTGCATTGTATTTGTGATTTGAACAATTACCAACTATCAAATTATATAAACTGTGTACAAAGGGTTTCCACAAGATAATGCAAACATTTTAAATGCAAATGTTTACACTATAAACTGTCATTGAGAATGACAGTTTACAGTGTAAGGTTTTTAACCTAGATAGGAATAAGTTCAATGCAGACTCCACTTGAAGCATGGCATATATCTAACCCGTAATTCAGCTCTTGCTAAGTATTTTTTCTTATATCTTGACTTATACCTCTAGTCTTTCCTGGGAATATCCAAAGCCTTCATATGACAGGAATCTCTGTATGGGTAAATGTGAGTTAGCAAATCCTATATGATGGCAGAAGACTAGAAACTAAAGTTTTTCATCAAGCATATAGGCAATTCAACCAGAGAACACATGCAATTCTTCTTCTTCATCCATAGTCTATGTAGACCATTGGAGTACTACAAAGCCCTAACATACTCTCTCCAGATATTTCTGTCTTGGGATCTCCTTAGCAAAAGTGAAGAATGAAGGATTAGTCCATTTTCTGATATTATCTATTCAGGTGATTCTAGGTCTAATTTAGGTAAGCTATCTGGCTCAGCCACCAGAGCTGTTTCCGACATATTTTAGTGATGATATTCTCTTGTGTTCTAGCAATGGAGCAGATTTTCCTGCTAACCTCATCATTTGTTTTGTGCACCAAGTATGGTATCTTCAAAAGTTCTCTGTAGCACTTCATCTTGAAGGCCATCTTTTCTCGTATTCCTTTAGCAACATCCAACTCTCACATCCGTATAGAAAAATAGAGTTAACAAGGTATCGATGAGGTAGAGTCTTGTAACTAGCTGTATTTTAGCAGGGTTTTTTCTCCCGGAAACTCAGGTTTTTCATTCCGCATACAGACAAATCAGCCCTTCCGAACACACGCAATTTACAGACAAAAAATATTAGTTGTGGTGGTGGGCAGTGGATGGTGTTGATGTAGATGATTGATAGCAGAGGTTTGGTGTAGTGGTGAAGATAGAGAGTTGTACAGTAGGTGTCCTCCCACAATGTCTACGGACTCCTTGGAGGTGTCATCAATAATAATAATAATAATAATTTTATTGTCCTTCCAAAGTGGCTGTAATCTCAGAAGGGCAACTGTGATTTAGCAAGTAGGTGAATCTTTTTTCTTCTTCCAGTTTTTTTCATCATTAACTGAAATTTTCATAGGGTTATTGCCTGTAGACATCGTTTTTGATTTGTGAATGCTGATCTTTAATCCATAATCACATGCAAATAATAAACAAAATTACTATTAGTGGACAATAGATGATGAAGCATGTAGATGGAAGATTAAGTAGCATAGATGATAAAGTTGTGTGTTATTGTGTGGAGTGCCTCCATATATATCACATTCATAGCCTCCTCAGTTTCCAAAAAATACAGCATCCTCTTCTGTTCAAGACTACTTTTTACCTACACAAACTCCTAATGTACATAACCCATATTCATCTACAGATATCCATAGAGAGACCTAGGGACATATTATCATTCCTCTAATATCTGTGATAGGAACACTTATGGTGGAGGTAGTGTGATGGTTTGGGGAGGCAACTTATTGGGTGAATGCACCAACTTGTATATGTTTCTTAGCAGAACTATGAATGCTGCAACTTATAGAGATGAAGTCCTGGACCCCTGTGTTTGTCCATATGCATGTGATTAAGGCACTCTGACAATCACATTTTGACTGCTGTCTTTGTATACTCATTTGTTACTGAATTAAGCTATTGATTTACAATATTTGTGGGTGTTTCTTTCACATCTCATATCATACTGCTTTTCACTGAATTGCATACAAATTCATATTGTAGTTTTTGGGTTATCCTGATTTTTCTCTTTGTTCCTTAATTTATGGAAACCAGTGTACGTGTTTTTGTTACCTTTAATTGAGGAAAACATAAGCCCTAATAGTTGAAAATCTAACAAATTGTTATGAATTAAAAACATCAACATTTTTAATGAAACTCATATGAGACCTTTGAATGTCATTAGTGTCCTTTGTAGAATCCAAGAGTTCTGTAATATATAACGGTGAATCATCCTAGAAAAAACAAACCTTATATTACAAAAACACATTAATATATAATTTACACATACAACTGAAATAAATGTATTTATTATTTTGTACAAATACTTTCATGAAACTTAACTGATAGTGAATAAATCTAATGTTTTAATTTAGCACAGATTTAAATCTCACTGAGATATAGATGTCTGTGAAATTTGAGTCAAACTTTGGAAACTGAAATTTAAAAAAAAAAAAGCTGCTAGGTGGTAGACGATTTCCATCATCTAACATGATGGCACCATCCTTGAATAATGAAAGAGTTGTTTGGTCTTCAGATCATGATCAGTGCCTCATGCAATCCTTGCCATACTCTTTCATGATTGAGATCAACTAAAAAAAATGTCATCATCATTCCCCCCCCCCCCCCTTGGAGTCAAAAACTTTATTGTGGAATGTCACATACATTGCTTATCATACTGTACCTAGAACGTATTCATTACTCCTACAACTACTCTCCATACAAAAAATGTTTCCCTCTCCCCCACATTCACGTTCTCCTCATATTGCTTCCAGGGATGGCCTTGTGTCTTCTCCCATCTGCCTCATTCTATGAGAAACCTCATCCACATTAATTTTGTAATAATTCCTTATTAACTTACAAGTTTGTGCTGAAAAAGTTGTGATAATCATCATGAAGGAATTGAGGTAGAACCATGTAACTTACACATTATTCTACATATTCCCCATGAAGTGTTATACAATTGTTATAATGCTGCTGCATCATTTGTAGCAAAGAACTTTTTAGCCCCCCTTCACATATCTCAATCATATCCCCCCCTCCTCATCCTCATCTGCAAATTGCATTTCCTCAATATTTCCTAGACCGGAGCCCACCTAAGTCTCTAAGGTGGTCTCTGCACCATCAATCACCTCTGAACCATCCTTTCCAATAACTTATATTTTCAATAATTTCATATTTTTGAAAATCAGGTGACAAAATCTGTGCATAGTAATCCATATGCAGCCTGATCAAAGCCTTTTACAATGGAACCATAATGTCCTTACTTCAACACATCAGTGTCCTGTGCATTATTATCATAACTCACTGTGCTGTCCTCACAATTTTAGGTCCTCTTGATCCTAGATATCTAGGATCAAAAGGGGTGACTAGGGGTCAAAGATGTGTAGATGGGAGGAGATCTCCACATAGCCTTTTAAGGAATGCAGAGAATTGACCAGGGCTTCTGACCTAATTTCCAATCCTCACCTTCTTGTGGTGCACCCTATTAAGTATCTACTTGGATGCTGAATAAATGAGGATTTGGTTGGCAATTTGGAATTTAGCCAACCAAATTGCTCTTATTGGCTTAAACTACAGTCCAAAATGATGGTATAACATGACAGAATTTCATGCTGGCTGGTGCATCGTCTGATTATTTGCATCAGGAAACCAGGGTGAACAGTGAAAAGTCAGCTATTGGAACAAATTCCTGAACACATCCCAACTCATGATCAACAGAGTTCAAGATTGGTGCTATCAACATAAGAAGTATCAATGGGGAAAGAAACAGAACTAGCAGAAGAATTGGATAAGTACCAGATCAACGTAAAAGGTATAACTGAAACAAAGAAGATGGAAGTTTTTTCACTTGGCTATGTTACCAATTATATATTTGGTAACATAGTATCTTCAGAACTGGGGCAACTCGTGATAAAGGTGGAGTAAGTTCTGATCATCTGCCTTAGTATCTCCCATAATGCAAAGCACATCTCCTTGTGGACATGTATAATGCTATGCATTAAGGGAAGGGCCACTACCCAGACTGGTTTCGACCTTTATTGAGGTCTCATCAGTGGGAGCCAGATGCAGAGGTGGTGATACTAAGGTGGAAGTAATGCAAAAATCATATCACCATAATATACAAGTTGCCAAAAAAGTCTCAACACCTTATTATTAAAATTCTCTGGATTATCAACTATCTCTAATCCAGAGAATTTTAATAATAAGGTGTTGACACCTTTTGGCAACTAGTATATGGTGATATGACTTCTGCATTACTTCCACCTTAGTATAACCACCTCTGGGTCTGGCTCCCACTGATGAGACCTCTAGGTCGAAACCGGTTGGAAGGCTGGATGGCAGATAGCAATGCTGTAGCCAATAAAGTTTACTGAGGCATGGCTGTTGCTGCTACCCAGGTGGGAGGTAATGAATAACAACGCTGTAGCCCATGAAGCTAACTGAGGCAAGGCTGTTGCTGTTACCCCTCAAATGAAATATGAGTGGCTCTGCTCGGTGGTGGGGTGAGCCTGCCACAGGGTAGAGCCAACACTAAGCGTTCTTCTCGGTGACAAAGTGAGCCTGTTACGGAGGGGAACAATGCTGAGTTTTTGATCCTTCGGGTTGGGTGATCTGGGGGAATGCATGAGTTTTTGGGAATGACCTGTACTTAAACACTCAATAAAGGTCGAAACTGGTCTGGGTAGTGGCCCTTCCCTTAATGCATGGCATTATACATGTCCGCAAGGAGATGTGCTTTGCATTATGGGAGATATTAAGGCAAGTGAGCAGAACTTACTTCACCTTTACCATGAGTTGCCCCAGTCCTGAAAATATTTCAGGTGCAAACTTGGTTTGCTTACACTTGGATAAGGGATTAAACTAAATATATAATTAGTAACATTTTTTTTTTTTTTATGTTGGGTCCATATACAAGAGGTTGGCTGGTCAACTTATAGTACGTTAGTACCGTATATGGGTGATGGGCTGTGAAAGCAGAAACTTGTTTACATTTGATTGAACGCCTGTATATTGTATTCCTTGGGAAATATGTCAGGGGGAACTGTTCCACAGTACTGCAGTAGCAGGGATGAATGAGGAGGAGAAGAAACTTGTTCTGTGAGTTTCGAGGTGTACTGTAAAAGGATGTTAAGCGGCAGCTGTACGTGTTCCAATGGGACTTGCACACATAGGAGAAAACTAAATATAATTTATTACTCCTACATATTTCACTCAAAATGTCATGAGCTTCTTTCAGGGAAAAACTGGTAACAACTTTTAAATTCTGAATACAAGAATGAGTCATACAGCATGCATATAATATTACGTCTCAGTCACAGCTGTCTAGTAGGAGGAAAGACTGTTAGAGTTTCTACATCAAAGGAAATCATCATTTCAGACTCTTGAAGAGCTTTACTTTTTTTCTTTGATGTGAAAACTACTTTAGATAAGAAGTGATTTTCCAGTAAAATTTCATAGAAGTCTTAAAAGATATTTTGCCAAATAATAAGTAGGATATCCTATACAATTTGGCATAATGGATAACCAGATTTGTGCACTTTAGGAAGCCCATAAATATTAAGAAATTCTTCTTTTCTAATTTTTCTTTCACTTGGTGGAGCGGGGGGAGGGAGCAATGACAGGGGGCCATCCCTGGAAGTTACGAAAGCAAGCTGTGAGCAAGAGGGTGAGGAGTGGTTTCTCCGTGTGGAGGGTGGTGGAACTTTGGAATGCATTGCCTGATAGAGTGGTGAGAGCAAGAACAGTCAATGAGTTCAAGGAGTAGTATGATAGACTTTGTTTCCTAGGAAGGACCTCCTACGATGAGTCTCTTGACTCCATGGAGGCCTGAATAATAATAATAATTTAGAAATGGTGAATTAAGTGTACTGTCAAAAGGTCAGATTTTGCAGTAACATCTCATTTAGCCTTTATTGTAGGTGTAAAAAAATGGCATCAGGGAATTACGTACAAATGAAGCTAGGAAGCGAAGGTTTGAGAATTGCACAGATTTTGTATAAAGTTAAACCTCCTGCTCTGAATATTTTGTTACTTGAATTACAAACTCTCCATTCTTTACGCCAAAATAATAACACTGTAATAATGAAGTCTGACAAAGGAAATGCAATTGTACTCGTGGACACCACTGACTACAATCACAAACTTAATGTCTTACTGCATGATAGATCACTTATGGTATAACTGACAGAGCTCTATGCAAAGTCTGCTAAGCAAATTGAATAAATTGTTAGATCAATCATATTCATTAGATACAATACTGTTGAAAAATTGTGGATTCATCATGTTTGTTCCCTACATATTTATGGCCTTCCTAAGGTACACAAATCTGGTTATCCATTTATGTCCAATACTTTATTGCACAGGATCTCCTACTTTCATTATTATTACTAAAATATCTTTTAAAACTTCTACAAAATTTTACTGGGAAAACCACCTCTTATATAAAAAATAGTTTTCACTTCAAAGAAAAAATTAAAGATCTTCATCTTCAAGAGTCTGAAATGATGGTGTCCTTTTGATGTAGTTTCATTGTATACAAATAGATTTCCCTGTTGACTGTTGACATCATCAATTTATTCAAGTTTGTTATCAATGCTAGCTTTTTTTTTTTTTTTTTAATTGGTGTAATAAATTATTTTGGAATGGAGGGAAAGTACTCTTATCCTCATCTACAAGAGTAAAGGGGATGCACAAGACTGTAAGAATTACAGAGGAATAAAGTTGATGCCCCACACAATGAAAATCCTAGAGAGGATTCTTGATGGAAGACTGAGGAAGGAGGTGGAGATTGCAAAGGAGCAATTTGGCTTCATGCCTGGTCGATCGACGACAGATGCTATTTTTGGGGTACAAGGTAATGGAAAAGTTTCGAGAGAAGCAACGGGGGCTACATCTGGTATTTATTGATCTGGAGAAAGCGTATGATAGAGTGCCAAGGCAAGAAGTCTGGAGGTGTCTGAGGGAGAAGAAGGTACCAGAGAAATATGTCAGGTTGGTGCAGATGTACAGAAATGTGAAGACAAGAGTTCGAACCTGCTTGGGAGAGACAGAAAATTTTACAGTGACAGTTGGCTTGCATCAAGGGTCAGCATTAAGTCCGTTCCTGTTTAATATTGTGATGGAGGTAGTGACGGAGGAAGTGAGAGAAGATGCGCCTTGGACTATGTTGTGTGCAGATGACATCGTGCTGTGTGCAGAATCAAGAGAAGAAGCGGCAGCCAAACTGGACAGTTGGAGGAAAGTACTAGAAGAGAGAGGAATGAGACTGAGCAGAAGTAAGACAGTATACGTGTTGCAAAGTGGATGGCAGCCAGGAGACAGATCTGGAGCTGGAAGGAAATGTCATCAGGAAGGTCAGTGACTTTAGATACTTAGGTTCAACAATGAAAGAGAATGGTGAGGCTGAGAAGGAAGTGGGATGCAGGATACAAGCAGAATTGAAGAACTGGAGAGAGAGATGGCTGGAGTACTATGTGATAAGAGGGTGCCGATCAATCTAAAATCAATCTAAAAGAGCAAAATCCTGTAGATTTTGCTCTTATCAAAAGAGCAAAATCTACAGGACAGTAGTGAGACCAGCTATGATGTATGCTTTGGAAATTGTGGCCCTGAGGAAAAATAACATCAGCAGGATGGAGGTAGCAGAGATGAGAATGCTTAGGTGGATGTGCAGTGTGACCAGAAAGGATCATCTGAGAAATGACTATGTAAGCGGAACGGTGAAAGTTACGAACTTAGGAGCAAAGATACAGAAGGCAAGGTTGAGATGATTTGGTCATGTGATGAGGAGGGAGGAAGAGTATGTGGGAAGAAAGGTCATGCAGATGAATGTGCAGGGGAAGAGGAAGCGTGGACGGCCAAAGAAAAGATGGAGGGAGATGGAGGAGGAGGACTTGAGGATGAAGAACTTGGATGTGGCTACAGCCCAAGACAAGAAGTTGTGGAGGAGACTCACCACAAACAGCGACCCTACTTAAGTGGGAAAAGCTGCAGAAGAAGAAGGCTTGTAATAAATTATTTCAGCAGATTAAGCATTTATATATATATATATATATATATATATATAAACACAGGAAGATTTCTTAATGCAGCCTCACACCACCACCCTTTGCAAAAAATAGGTCTAATAAAAACCCTGAGGGACAGAGCTTATAATATTTCCAGCAGAGAAAAACAGAGAAATGAAGTATTAGAATATTTAACACAGATCTTCAAAAAAAAATGGTTATGAACCCAAGACTATCAAAAAAATCCTCCACACACCTCCTACAAGCATCTCACAGAAACAAGATTTCAAAAACGCTATCACGCTTCCATATATCAAGAATGTCACAGACAAGATGGCTAAATTACTAAACAAACATAACATCAAAGTAGCCTTTCTGCCGCTGGAAAAAATTTCAAGATTTCTATATCCCTCGAAACCTCCACATCATCCTTTAAAAAAACCAGGTGTTTATAAAATTTATTGTTCTTGCGGCATCTGCTACGTAGGACAGACAGGAAGATCTGGGGAAATACGCATGAACGAACACCAAAAGGATGTGCAAAACAGAAGAGAACACAAATCAGGTCTAGCTTTCTATACCACTTCCACCGGCCACAATGCACTCTGGTAGAAAACAAACATGTCTTACATAGAAAAAAACTGTTACATAAGGCTTAATTCTACACCAAGTTTGGTCGGCTTTGATAAAAAATATACCTCAGTCAGACATTGGACATTATGAACGTGAACAAACAACAGAACGTGGCATCATCCAGCATTGTTTAAACTTAGCACTGCTTTGAATCTACATTCTGATTTTTTAATTTTATGTACAGTCAGACAGCTACAACTGTATAGTATGAACTATTTTTGAATAATTTCTCTTTTTTGTGTTTTAAACTTTAAGTTACCTTTTACCCCTGAAGATGTAAGTCAAACGACTTACGAAACTTGTCAGGTTTTATTTCTTTATTGTGTTTTTAACTTAATAAAAAAATGTGGTCTAATCACTGAAATATGCCTAAAGGTGACAAATACCGTGAACAAGGGAGATGCATATACAGTGTGTACTTGGATTTTGCAAAGGCTTTTGATAGACTGCCACATGACAAGTTCTTAAATAAATTGAAACAGATGGGATTGGATAACAGACTTCTGTGTTGGATCAGTGACTGGCTATCAGATAGGTATCAGAAAGTTGTATATGGGAGTGCAGTATCTCGAAAGAGAAAGGTCACCAGTAGTGTGCCGCAGGGGTTAGTTTCGGGGCCATTGTTGTTCAATTTGTATGTTAACGATGTTGGGTTGGATTTAACTAGCGATATCCAGCTGTTTGCAGATGATGCAAAACCTGGGACAGCAATGCACAGTCAGGCTAATGTTAATGCCTTACAAGAGGACTTGAATAGACTGCATGAATAGGCAGATAAGTGGAACGGTCAGTTCAATGTTGCCAAGTGAAAGGTTTTGAGATTTGGTGGGGAAATTTTAACAGAAGTAGAGGAGAAGAGAGATCTAGGAGTGATGGTGGACAAGGACTGAAATTCAGGGGCCACATTGCACAAGTTGTGAAGACATCACATCAAATAATGGCAATGATGCAGAGAACCCTGACCTGCAGAAATAGAAAGATTATGATTCGATTGTATAAGGCCTTGATCAGGCCTCATATGGATTATTGTGCACAGATTTGATCGCCGGGTTTTCATGGTGATGAGTATATGTTGGGAAGGGTACAGAGAAGATTCACAAAGGTAGTCAGTGGTCTTTGGAATGTGGAGTATGAGGACAGATTGAGAGAATGTAAGTTACAGAGCCTCGTGAATAGGAGCAAGAGTGGGTGATATGATTGAGACATATAAGCTAATCAGGGGTTGTTATCAGGTAGACATGGAAGAGATTTTTCATAGAATGAGAGAGGGGAGTAGAACAAGGGGCCAATGCTGGAAACTGTATAAGGAGAGTGTGAGAAAAGAAGTGAGAAGCAAGTTCTTTGCATGGAGGGTAGTTGGTGAGTGGAATGCATTGCCTAAGTGTGTTGTGGATACATTGAATCAGTTTAAGACACAGTTGGATGAGCATTGTATTCAATAGTGAGTGCCTCCCATGATAAGGCTCTGACTCCATGGAGGTCAAATGTTAATAATAATAATAATAATTATTATTATTTTTATTTTTCAACATAATTTCCCTTAAGACTAATACATTTATTCCAACAATGCTCCAGTGCCATTAACCCATCCCTGTAGTGGTATTCAGTAAGATCTGCAAAATACCCCTCTACAGCTGCAATCACCTCTTGATTCGAAGAAAAACGCTGACCAGCAAGGAAAAGTTTTAGTTTTGGGAAAAGATAGAAGTCAGAGGGAGCCAAATCTGGGGAACAGGGTGGATGTTCCAACAATTCATAGTGCAGATCCCTTAATTTTCCCATTGCCAAAACAGTTTTGTAGGCAGATGCATTGTCCTGATAAAAAATGATTTTTTTCTTCTGCAAACAGGGTCTTCTCTCATGAATTTTTTCGTCTAGTCTGGTTAAAAGATCGGAATAATATTCCCCGGTTATTGTTTTATCCTTTTCAAGATAATTAATAAATAAAATGCCTTTAGCATCCCAAAACACCGATGCCATGACCTTTCCTGCTGGTGGAACTGACTGTGTCTTTTTTTGGAGCTGAGCTTCTGTCCACTGTTTTCACTGCTGTTTGGATTCTGATGTGTAATGGTGAATTATAAGTCTCATCCATAGTAATAAATCGATGCACAAAATCAGTTTTCTTCTTGTTAAAATGCTCTAAGCACTGTTCAGAGATTTTAATGTGAGTGCGTTTTTGATCTGCTGTGAGCAAGCATGGCACCCATCTTGTGCAAAGATTTTTCATATGCAATTCATCATGCAAAATATATCCTACACGTTCTTTTGAAATGCCTATAGTCTCAGCAATTTCACGCGCTTTGAACTTGCTGGTCATCCAATACCATATTGTGTGCTTGATCAATGATTTCTGGTGTTGTTATGCTTTTTGGATGTCCTTCATGTGGATCATCTTCAAGGTTGGTACGGCCACGTTCAAACTTGACAGCCCATTTCTTAATTGTCAAAAATGAAGGAGAAGAGTGCCCATAAACTTTAATGAACTTCAAACAATTTTCTTTCGGTGTTAAACCTTCTTTTACAAAGAATTTTATAACTGCACTATATTCAATTTTATCCAATTCAAAGAATATAGACAACACTTTTGCTTCAGACAGCTGTATAAAACAAACTACTCGATAGAATGACTTTAAATTTCACATGGATGCTTATGAAAGATGTACCAACTTATAAAAAAAAAATCTTGCCGATAGTGTTACCATCTATGGTCGAGGCCAAGAACTTTTCATACATCTCAATTTTCAGTTCTTAATAATTTGCAGCAATTACATATCAAAATAATTAGAAAAATCTATATAAAGCAGGATTTAATAAATTGACATACCTGAAGAGATGCTTTTTGTACACTATAAACATGTAAACTACTTAAATTCAAAAATTCAGCTTTGACAGTATTTACATTCCCTTCAGGGGTCACTGTAAACCTATGAATCTAAAAATGTAAAATACAGAATTAAGCACTTTCATACACTATATATTAATTATATGTACTTAACATACACATAACTTTTTAAATGGATTGTTTATATAGTACAAAGAAAAACAAAACAAAACAGAATCTAGTTCAAAGAATTAACACAAAATGATTGCATATCAAACTACAAAAGGTTCATTCCAAGTTCATTCCAAATCATCAGGGGAGGCAGCAACCACATAATTTTTGACTTTGACGAAAGCAAGTTTTTGTTACTCTATCCTTGAAGGAAGAAAATATTGTTTTTTTTTTCTTTTCATCCTATTAATTATGGAGACCATTTTTATTCAGTAGATTAAAAGAATTTTCACAATTTTCATCATCATCAATTTCTTGATATGTACCCTCAAGATATGTTCAGGCTACTATGACAACACGATTAAGTTTACATTATTATTAATTTCCTATCGACAATTTTCCTCCAAATTAGTCTGTTACTTATCAGCACTCCAATATTGCCATATCTAGCATTTTGTGCTAGATATTCTAAGCACTACTGAGTGAATCAATTCTAGTCTTCCTCTGGATCTCTTTCCTGTCATCTTAGCATCGTTTACTCACCTATTCTGTTTAAGTGGCCATATCACCTTAGACTGTTTCTGCTCAGACATTTCTGAATGTTAATGTCAAGTTCTTTCCTAGTATCTTCATTTTTAATATGATTCTGTCACTGAAGCCATATGTTCACTCCTCTAATTTTTCCTAGAACTCTCATATCTGTGGTCTCTAGTTTTTTTGCTTATTTCTAAACCAGTTCAAACCAGTTTTGCCATAAGGGATAAAACTGGTCTTGTATAGTGCTAGTATGCACAGCTGGTTGCTGGGTTGTCCCAGCACATCGGGGCATCCTCTTAGTGGTGGATGAGGGGGATGATTGGTGGCACTACTTTGTAGGCCTCCCACTAAGTCTAAGGGACACGCTAACCAATGACAGCTGCAGTCCTCCATTCATATTGGGGGTTGGATGGTTCTGGGGGCCAATTCTGTAAAAACTGCTGCTATGCAAAGCATCATGTCCCAACATGTCTCAACAGAAGAGAAATAAAGCATAGGTAATCTCAATAAGCCTAAAACAGTGGTGTCAAGGTGATGCAGCCAGGAGCGGCCTTCTCTATAAAGGGGCCCGGGTGCAAGAAACATTTTGGGGCCCTAAAATATTTTTCAAATGTAAAAATTAAAGGATTCAAAATAAACATATTGTAAAACCTCTTACCTGCAAATGATTTTAGCACAGGAAAACAAAAAAACACATTCGAAATATCATTCTTTTCTGCAAATGTGTACCGACTGTGCCCACTTGATCGTGGGGCCCGGGTGCATTGCACCCACTGCACTCCCGAGATGGCTGGCCCTGGATGCAGCAGGCCCTATGACATTGTCAATCAGTGACTGCTATAAAGAAGCTCAACGCAGAAATTGCCCAAGTAAGTGGGTTTATTCAAACCTGCTTACTTGGAATGTAAGCGGGTTCGAATAAATCTGGGAAATTGGCAAATGTGATGAGAGAAATGGAGAGACTGAATATTGGTATATTGGGAATAAGTGAAGGATTCATCGGACTTTGAGTCAAAACTTCCAAATGATAACATATAAATTATATAATCATGTGGAGAAATATTAAGGAGAGGTGTAACATTCATTGTGAAGAAGAAAATTAGTAACAAAATCACTTACGCAATTAAAAAATCAGATAGAGAAATTGCAATTCTAGTGAATGCCAAGCCCGGAGATATGCTTATCATTCAGATATATGCTCCTACAGAACAGAAGGAAAAAGTAGATGCTGATAACGTGTATGATGAAATAGAGGGGTGTATAAAGGTAGCTGGAAGAAAGAAAAATCGAGTTATTTGTGTTATGGGCGACTGGAATGAAAACGTTGGATCAGAGAGAACATCTACACATGTGGGACCATCTGGACTTGGAATTTGGAATGAGAGAGGACAAAAATTAGTTGATTTCTGTAACAAACACAATTTCATCATAACTACCACTTATTTTGAATAAAAACCAACAGCAAGATACATGGGAAAGTCCTGATGAAAGATACAAAAATCAGTTAGACTATATTGTGATCAGTAAGCGTTACCTCAATGGAATACGGAACTCAAAGGTCATGGCAAGTGCTGACTGTGGATCTGATCATAGACTATTCCTAATGATGATAAATATTCATCTGAAATAAATGAATGGGATTTACAGATGCTACAAAATGCAACAGTAAAATCAAAATTTAATGACAATGTTTCAGAAGTACTGGCTGCACAGTTGCAAAAAGCTAATTCCTCATTCCATGTAGCATGGAATGAGGAGTTAGTTATTACAATAAGGTGACTGCTTCCTTGGACAGAGGAGAGGGATACACAGTAATATACTCAGATTTTGCAAAGGCTTTTGATAGATTACCACATGATAACTTGATGGGGTTGGATATTAAATTGGTGCATTGGATTGGAGACTGGCTATCTGATAGGTATCAGGAAGTTGTGTATGGGGGGGCAATATCCAGTTAAAGGAAAGTCGCTAGCGGTGTGCCTCGGGGTCTGTTTTAGGACCATTACTATTTAACTTGTATATTAATAATATTGGTGAAGATTTGGATGGAGATATTCAGTTGTTTGCAGATGATGCAAAGTTGGGATGAACCATGAAGAGTAGAGAAGATGTTGTGGCCTTACAAGAAGACTTGAATAAATTAAGTGATTGGGCACAGGAATGGGGATGAGAGTTCAATGTTGCAAAATGAACGATTTTAAAATTTGGGAAACAAAGATGGGATGAAGAATTTATGCTTGGTGAGGATACACTGTCGGAGGTGGAGGAAATAAGAGATCTTGGGGTGATAGTGGATAAGGATACGAAATTTAGGGGAAACATTGCCAAAATTGTAAAGACAACACAAAGATTTCTGGGAATGATGTGGAGGAAACTGACTTGTAGAAGTAAGGAGATTCTTGTTCCATTGTATAAGGCTTTGATTTTAGGTCACACATGGACTACTGTGCCCAGATTTGGTCACCTGGTTTTCAGAAGGATAAAGAGATGTTGGAAAGGGTCCAGAGGTGATAGACTAAGGTAGTTTCTGACCTCTGGAATGTTGAACATGAGGAAAGATTGAGAAGATGCAATTTACAGTCTGGTGGATATGAGGAAGAGGAGGAGATATATGATAGAGACCTACAAGTTAGTAAGGGGTTGTTTTAGGATCAATGTTGGAGAGGTTTTACAGAAAACAGTGGGTGATCAGGGGAGAAGCAGAGGTCATCCCTGGAAACTGTATAAAGAGGGTGTGAGCAGGGGAGTGAGAAACAGGTTTTTTGCATGCAGAGTTGTGAAATGATTGAAATGCCTTGAATGAGAGTGTGGTGTCTGCAGAGAATTTGAGTGTGTTTAAAGTACGTTATGATGAGCTGTGTGTATCATAAAAGGACCTCCTAGATGAGTCTTTGACTCCATGGGGTCTTGGGTAATAATAACAATAACAATAATAATAAAATGAAAGTGAATATTCTCAATGGAACAAACTACAAACAGCTATCATAACTTCTGCTAAGAAGTACAAGTAAACATGAAGAAAGAAAGAAAGGAAAAAACCATGGGTAATGCAAGAAGTAATTGACCTTATTGATGAAAGAAGAAGAACATGGAAAAGAACAGCAAATGAAGAAGAATGATTAAGATATAAATCAATGGATAAGAGAATCAAACAATTATGCAGGAGAGTGAAAGAAGAATGGATAAATAACCAATGCACCAAGATAAAAGTGTTACAAGAAAAGAACAAAACCAGAGAAGCATTCCTGAAAGTGAAAAAAACTTAATGGAAAAGCAAAACGAACTCAATCTAACAACATCAAGGACAAAGATGGAAACATAATCGTTGATAATGAAAAGATAAATGAAAGATAGGTGGAATATTTATCAAATCTCTATGATGATGAAGAGAACATGATCGACGATTTACGACACTTTAAGTTATGTGCAACAACAGATGCTATTCTACTTACAAGAAATGAGATACAACACATATTCAAGAATCTTCCTAATAATAAATCACCTGGGTATGATAGCATCCCTGCTGAAAGCATTGACTGGTTACAATAACAACTACTTAGTCTACACTATTCAGCACATCTATAAAACAATAGAATTACCTGAATCTTTTACGACATCGCGCTGCATACCAATTCCAAAGAAAAATAACGCCCAAAATTGTGAGGATTATAGAACTGTGAGCCTAATCTCTCATGCATCTAAAATCATTTCAACCATTGTAACAAAGAAATTAAAAACGCCTTAACTGGCAAACTAAGTGAACAACAGGGCTTCAGAAGAGGAATGGCAACCATTAATGCTATCCTAGAACTAAAAATATTACTAGAAAGATTGCTTGAAAGGAACAGGAACATATATGTATGCTTTATAGATTTTCAGAAAGCCTTCGGATCAAGTAAAACACAATAAACTGTTTAATATTCTAGAAAAATTAGACTTAGAAGATGATGTACAGAAACTTATAAAAAAGATTTACTCCAAACAAAAAATGCAGCTGTTTAACTCTGAGACTTATGAAGTGAAAATAAAAAGAGGAGTTAGACAGGGCTGCATACTTTCACCAAATCTATTTAATATTTACTGTGAGACAGTGATGAAAAAGATTGAAAAACAAAATATAGGAATCAGTATCAATGGTATAAAATACAACAATCTTAGATATGCTGATGATACCATTCTAATCGCAGACAACAGAATCAAGTTAATCAAATTACTGCACCTACTGATTGAAGAAGGTCAAGATTTTGGCCTACATTTAAATACAAAAAAGACCAAATTTATGACAGTTTCAAAAGAAAATAGATCCAAGCCAGAAATATCCATAAACAATATAAAAATTGAGCATATAACAGAATACAAATATTCTGCCAAGAACCGCCATAGCTAAAGAAATATTTTTCTTCTGGAAAAATAAAGATCTGTTCAGAAATTCTGTTAGTATAGAAACAAAGAAGAGAATGATAAGAACATTAGTTTAGATAGTTTTTGCATATGGAAGTGAGACTGAGTATAGAGGCCTCTGAAATGTGGAGCTCTGAAAATCTCATGGACAGATCATGTGAAAAATGCAGAAGTACTACAAAAAATGAAAACACAGAAATCTTTACTGCAGGAAATGATCCAGAGAAAGATGAGGCTGGCAGGACATGTATTGAGGGGATCAGCAGGACAGAGAACACTAACAGTTTTAGAAGGAAAGATTATGGAAAGAAGATCGAGAGGTAAAAAAAGGGCATGGTTTGATGATATAAGATCATGGACAGGGTCACATGACTATGCTAAAACAAAAAGAAGAGCTGCCAACAGAGAGGACTGAAAGAATATGGTGCTTTACCCTTGCACTGAGGAAGCTACATGATGATGATGATAGTACTAGTCTGGTGTTTTGGCTAATTTCTCTCTTATTTCATATAAATTTATTCGAATGGGCTTACTACCATATCACTTTTGCTTATTCTTTTGTCTACTTCCAAATTTAATTCGTCATCTTCAATAAAAACTGTGCTTAAATAGCTGTATAGTTTTGGTCTTTTTATTGCTGATCTTCAAACCAATTTGTTACAGCTGTTATGCAATTTAGTTAGAGAGACCTGAAGACTTGCACTGGATGGGCTTAGGGGTACAACATTATCTACATAAAGCAAACAACTAAATTTGAAATCTCTGACTTTACTACCAGGTTTAATGCCACTCTCTATCATAATGCAATCCATATAGATGATGAATAAGAGTGGAGATTATGTGCATCCTTGTCTCACACTGATTTTACATCAAACCATCTTCATGTATTTCCTTCAGTTCTAACTGCTGACGCACAACTTAAATAAAGACTACGTATTTCTTCCTTTTAAGGTTACACAGTGGTCAGCATTCATAGTGAAGAATTTATAGAGACAAAAACACTTTCATGCACTTTCATGGCCCCACAGCTGCAAAACATTAAATACATCCCTAAGCAACCTGAACAAACACATATCCAATTCACCATCGAGATTGAAAACAATAGCTACTCTTCTTTTTCCAGACATGCTTGTCACGTCTTCCCTCAGGCTGCCACTCCTTAACGGTTTACCGCAAACCTATACACACAGGCCGTTACATATATAAAAATTCATACTACCATCCAACATAAAAACTAGGGATCATCAGCACCCTCAAATACACAGCCCTAACAATTTTCTCCAATGTGTAGGTGCTGAACAAAGAATATGAAATTATTATTATTATTATTATATCACACCGCCGGGGAGTTCAAAGACTCATCGAGGGAGGGCATCTACTCTACAACTCTTCGTCTCACTACTCCACCAACCTTCATCATCTAACACCAACACTATCTATTGCTGAGTACCACTACTAGTACTTTCACAGACAATCACAAACATCCATGCTCACGGCGGGATTCGAACCCACAGCCTTTTGGCTGGAGAGCGGATACGCTAACCACTTGGCCAACCAGGCCGGCAATTATTAGCCCAATGTTCGTAAAAAAAAAAAAAAAAGGCTACAATAATAAAACAGTTCAAAAGATCTGCCACAAAAATACCATTAAAAGCAAAAAAAATTACAACAATGCCATAGCCATACCATGCATTAGGAGCATATCAGAAAAAATAGGCAGAACACTACATAAATAGAATATTAACAAAAACCTTCCAATATCCTGCAAAAATAAGAAATTTACTTAATTTTGCATCAGCTCATCCAAAGATCCTCATCCGTACCTTGCCCATCAAGAGGGTTTACAAAATCCAGTGCACCTGCAACCTACCTTACATAGGGGAAACAGTGTGCACCATTCCAATAAGAAAAGATGAACATAAATGCCACATTAAATTCCTCCACTATGGTAAAACAGGAATGTCAGGCCACACACTTCAAATATGTCAGAGAATTAACTAGAAAGGCACCAAGTCCCTACACATCACCAAAACCTGATTTGAAAGAAAGTTCAAAGAAGCCTGTGAAGTGCTGAAACATCATCCAAATCTAAACAAGAATGATGGATTAATAATTACAAGAATCTGGAGGACTCATCTTCAACCCATATAGCATCCATAACAATCCCAAACCTTAACATGAGAAGACTTTAGAAATTGTTTAATGTATTTTATGCCCACACTTCATAGAACCGACTTTGGCAGATTGCCAAGAATAGTCAATTCATGCCGAAGGGGAGAAAGAAATAAAGGATGTATGAATTGGTCACCAATTCACGAAATCACGTGTTTTATACATACATTTTCCAACTGTTGTACAAGCAAAATAGTTATCACTTTAAGAACTAGAATTTTCATCAAAGAAAAGCTAATTTTCTGATGTATAATAATAAACAATCATCCCATGGAATGCATTGATTACCTTAATATCAGAATAGATTCTCCTTCTTCTGACATGTGCAGAAGTGTCGAAGGGTCTTGCATCTGTGGACGTACAGTAGTTCTGCTATAATTTTTTTTTTTTTTTTTTTTTTTATCATCGACATATTATTATGCTGATATGTATGAAAAGTTTATTTTATTTTGTGAATTAATTTTTAATTTTATATTTTGTTTAGTAATTTTTTTTGATTTTAAGTTTTTTGGGTTTTTTTCACAAGAGGTTAGGCTAGGGTAAACGATTAACAAAGCATTTAGATTCATCTTATTTTAGTGTAGTGTCATGTAGCTTGTCTTCTGTACATATGTATGTTTTTCTGATGACCTCAATATGCCTTCATTGAAGCATATTGAGGTCAATTACTTTACTCCAACACGTATGTTTTGGTCTCTATAAATTCTTCACTATGAAGAAAAAGACTATATACTGCTCTGTATAATGTTCACTTTACTTCATATAATATAATGTTTTGAAGCTTTTCTCAGGGCACCTTGATATATGGCTTTCTAGATCTACGAAACTAGAGTGCAGATTGTTATATTCCCCTGATTTCTCAACTATTTGTGGTAAAGTGAAAAATCTGATCTTGACAACCTCTATTTGGCCTGAACCCAGCTTGTTCTTCTCCCAGTTTCTCTTCCACAATTTTTCTCAACCTCTTTTCAAGTATGCTTGCATAAATCTCACCTGGAATTTGAAGAAAAATTAGAAGAGAAATTTTCCTCTGTAATTCTCAAATTCACCTTTATTCCCTGGGAACTATAAGAGCTCTACTCCAATCATCTAGAATTCAACCTTCAACCAGATCAGGTCTTCTGAATTATGCAGGGTAGCCACTGCAAAACTTTTATACCTCCATATTTTTTTGAGCATTTCTGATTAAATGTCACCCTCCAGCTGCCTTTCCACATTTCAAGTTTTTAATGGCTATTTCCATCTCAAGTACTGATATGTGCTCAAATTTGCATTCTTCTTGAAACTTTTCTACTACTGGTCTGTCACTGCATAATTCGTTTAACAGTTTTCCAAAGTCATTCAAAACGTATAGGATATCCTTATCTTCAGTTTTCATGTCACCTTTATCATCTTTGATTCCCTTTACAGTACTCTTTCCTCTATTTCTAGGCTTTTTCAATAGCCTCCAGAACATTTTGCCACTTTCCTGATGTTTATTTTCTATATTCTTACTGAAGTCTTCCCACGACTTCTGTTTAGCTTCTGTTATACATAGCTCATCTTGCTTACATTTTTCAGTGTATTCTTTAAGGACATCTGCAAACCTATTTGGTAAGAATCTTCAGCATGCTTTCTTCTTTTCCATGAATAAACTTTAACGAATAACGTTATAAATTATATAACGAATTGCCAAATACAATGCCACTCACAAGTCTTTCATTACCTTTTTCATACCAACATCATTTCTTTTCATCTTCTTCACTCTTCCATATATATATCTCCAATTCTTTTCATTTCACTCCACATCTATCTCATCTCTTCACTTATTCAGATTTCAAATCTTGTGTCCTTTTTTTGCTATCGTTCCCTTTCCCTATTTTATTGTCAGTCATGGACACTTGTTCACTGTCAACTCTGTTTTCCATCTTCCTGTTAATTGCACTCTGTTTTCAACATCATTACTGCCCACTATATTGTTAATTTCACTCCTTTTTTTTAACGTTATAATCATCCACTTTCTTTCCTCACTATCACTTCCACAGACTATCTGAACATTTCCACAATCTTCAAAATGTGCTGTAAGTTACTACTCTATGTTCCCTACTCATATTTAAACATTTTAAACTCATACATTTTCCCACATATACATACTACACTCACAGTACTATATTCAGCTTACTCCTCATATCTAGTCATTGAAGCACTGGATATGAGGAGTAAAGAAGTTAGCAGCAGCAGTAGTAGTAGTAGTATGTAAGATTGGATATCAGGAGGTCACTGAGAAGGATAAAAGATAATAGTGTGATAGGAAAGGTGGTCATCAGTGTGTTTCCCAGGTATGACAGTCATGAGGTGAGGCAGAGAATAAAAATTATGAATGATATATTAGCAGAAACATGTGAGAGAAAGGAGTGCAGTTTGATAATGTGTGCAATGAGTTTGAAGGAAGAATTCAACTTCCTTCAAACACCAAAACCATTCAACTTTGAATGGTTTTGGTGTAAGTCATTTGGAGAGACTGCTGCAGGAAGGGAGAGTATTGAGTGAAGAGAATGAATCTGAGCAGGTAAGAAGCAATGTGAGAGATACAAGAGAGTAAGGATGGAGAGAGAGAGAGAGAGATTGAAGTGGTGCTTATGAATGAAGGAGTGGGTAGCATGAGTGTAGATGCAAGACAAACAGGGAAACGAGAAAACTCAGGGTGGACAGTGGAACACAGTAAGAAAGGTTGATGCTCCAAGAGGATGCGAATGCGTATGTAGACATACGCATTCGCATCCTCTTGGATGACGAATTCGTCATCCCTACCATTCCCGTCATCCAGGGGATAACGGGAATGGTAGGGAAAAATAGTTGGATTTGAAGAAGGTTCTGGGATGAGTAAGGAGAAAAAGAAATGGCTCGAGGAGAGCATGGAAAAGTCACATCTAATAAGTAGTATCAGTAGAACTTGTTATAGATCCAGGAATGAGTTGGTATGTTTATATAATAATAATGCTAGATGATAATAATGATAATTTCTCTTGTTTCTGAAGTATCAGAAACAAGAGAAATTAAATAGTTGCATTAATTGAGTTTTTTCACTCCAAAATTGTAGGAATAAGTGAGACATGGATGAAGATGTGACATCCTGACAGGAATAGAGAAAGGTTTCTATCTTCACAAAATATGATATATTTCATGAAGATAGAAAGGAAGGGAGGCAGAGTGCTATTGATGACAGAAAAAGAGTTATGTCCATACAAGGTAGAAATGCAAGGGGGAAATAGTGGTAGTGGTTTTGAGGAAGTATGATGTCAAACAGAGATGAACACAATGAAATACTGTTAGATGTTGCTATAGACCAATGTGGAAGGTAGTAACCAGGAAATATATAAGCAAATTAGCCAAGTAAATAGGAAAAGGATGATCATTATGGGTGATTTTAATTATGACAATATGGAATGGGATGACGAGACAGAAACTGTAAGTAAAGAAAATGGGTTTCTTGAGTTTTCAAGAGACAAATACCTCATTCAGTATATAAAAGAAGGCATACAAGGATTGAGGGTCTTGGATTTGATCATCTCCTCAGAGGATGTTGTTATAAATTTGGTGTCAAATCTCCCTCTAGTCAGTGAGAGTGACCATGAAGTGATTACCTGGATGGTTGCCCACCATGTGAGGATTTCCATGAGGAAAGGTTATATGTGGAACTACAAGACTGCTGATTATAAGAAGCTCAGGAGAGAGCTTACAGCTGTAGCATGGAATGAAAAGTTGGGTGGAAAGGAGACCAATGATGCTTGGATGCTGTTCAAAAACTATCTAATAGAAGCAATGACTAAATGTATTCCAAGAGTAAGAAGGTTAAATAAAGTAGGTGTGAAATGGAGAATGAAATGTAATACAGAGAAAGACGGCATTATGGAGGCAACATAAAATGAGTGGTAATAATCAATTCTATGAGGAGTACAAAGACCAGGAAAGGAGGGTGAGTCGATTGGTAAGAATAGCAAAAGTTTAGTATGAGCAGTAGTTAGCTAATGATGCCAAAAAAGAAAAAATCCTAGGGAGTTCTTTCGATATGTAACCTACAAAAATAAGAATGATTATGGTAGGATGGCACTGATTGGAGAAAATGGTATAAGCACAACTGCTGTGGAGGATATAGTTGAGATATTTAATGAGCAGTTCGTAAAGCTCTTTCATCCTTGCGAATGTGACATCATGGAGAGTCTGAGAGAAGTGGATGACGATGAAGAGGAGCGATTGACTGTGAGTGAGGAAGAGGTATATGGGGAATTAAGCAAACTTGATATTAATAAGACTGTGGGACATGATGTGCCAGGGAGATGACATCTGCCTTAACATATTTGTTTAATACGAGTCTTACATTGTCAAGTCTCAAAGGAGTGGAAGGAAGAATTGTACCATTTCATAAAGGAGGTGACAGAATTCAAGTATCAAATTATAGGCCAATCTGTGTGTCAGGTGTTGTGGTTAAAGTGTTGGAAAAGCTGGTGAAAATCAGGATCCAGAATTGGATTGACAACAATGGTATTATCTTTCATGGACAGCATGGATTTGATAAAGGGAGGTCACACATTTGAGTAATCTAATTTCTTATTGCAATAAGTTGACAGCATCATTGGATATGGGAGATGGATACACAGTAGTATACTTAGACTTTACAAATGCTTTTGATAGATTACCATATCATAAATTGCTACTCAAACTAGAGCAGCTGGATTTGGATAGACTAGTGGACTGTTTTTGAGATTGGTTGTCTGATGGGTATCAACAAGTTGTGTATGGGGGGAGCAACATCCCAGAAGAAGACAGTCACTAGTGGTGTGCTTTGGCAGTCTCTTTTAGGGCTATTGCTGTTTAACCTGTATGTTAATGATATTGGGGAAGATTTAAATGGGGATATACAGCTGTTTGTAGATGCAAAGTTGGGAAGAACTGTGAGGAGTAGAGCAGACATGACGACTTGAATAGACTGAGTGAATGGGCATGGGAGCGAGAACGATATTTCAATGTTGCGAAATGTAAGGTTTTAAAAATTGAAAAACAAATTTACTCTTGGTGGGGATATATTGTTGGAGGTGAAGGAAATAAGAGATCTTGGGGTGATGATGGATAAGGGTCTAAAATTTAGATCCTTATCCATTGATAAAGATAAGCCATTGCTAAAATTGTGAGGACAACACAACGAATTCTGGCAATGTGTAGAGGACAATGACTTGTAGAAGTAAGGAGATTCTGGTCCCATTGTATAAAGCTCTGATTAGGCCAAATCTGTGCACACTACTGAGCACAGATTTGGTCACCTAGTTTTCAAAAGGATGAAGAGACGTTGGAGAAGGTCAGAGGCGATTGACCAAAATAGTTTCTAATATGTGGAATGCTGAATATGAAGAAAGGTTAAGACGATACAATTTGCAGAGTCTAGTGTTTAGGAAAAAGAAGAAGGGTAATATGACAGAGACACACAAGTTGGTAAGGGCTGTTATAGGATTAACGTTGAAGAGGTTTTTCATAAAATGGTGGGAAATTGGGGGAGAACAAGAAGTCATTTCTGGAAGCTGTCTGTGATGCCTGTGTATTTAAGGCACAGTGTGATGAACTGTGTGTATGACAAAGGTACCTTCCACGATGAATCTTTGACTCCATGGGGATCTTGGGTTAATAACAATGATGATAATAATAATGGTGGGAGATGGGAGAGAAGAAGTCATTTTTCATGGAAAGCTGTGAATGGTAGGAATGCATTGCCTGAGAGTGTGATGACTGTAGAAAACGTGTATTTAAGGCACAGCATGATGAGTTGTGTGTGTGTGTGAGAGAGAGATTTCCATAGAAGTCTGATAATAATAATGCCCACATATTTTGTATTACCATTATATTAATTGCAATATATATATATATATATATATTCTGGTTTGAAAAAATATATAAAAATTTTCTAACACTTATTCCTCAACATGAGTAGGTAGAGCCATTTTAGCCCTAACTGACTTTTTGAAGACACATGGACAGCCATTCTTTCTCTACTCAGCCTTAGGTGATAACTGAACTTGAGCTATTAATGAATCAAAGCTTTACAGGAAGAGAGTATGGTAGACAACTGCCACCTTGTGGCCCTAATCCTAAAAGGTATATATTATGTGTGAAATGGCATGAATTCTATGGTCAAAGTTTTTAGATGTGGTGTTAAAAAAATCAACTTTCCAGGATGGAAAATCTACTTACCATGCCAAAGATTGATCAACTCAAGAAATCAAGTCTCTTTTTTTTTGGGGGGGGGGGGGGGGGCAGTCCAGCACTACAGAAGCAAAAGCCATTATTAGAAGGCCATACAGTCATCCTGCTTTCAGACATAGCCTCGTATATTTTAAATAATATTGAATAAAAGTTGAATGAAAAAAATATATATATAACTTACTTCAACTCCATTCTTCAGTTTGCATATTCCTGCTATGAGATAGCACACTTTCAAGTTGTTTCCTTGTGACTGATAATCTGACACAAACTGATATAAAAGCCTAAAAGAAATATTGTAACTGTTCACAGGATAGAAACAGGATAGAAAAGATAGATGTAACTGTTCACTGTTTACAAAAAAAAGTCTTAATAATAAAATAAAATCTTAAAAATCAAGATATTCAAAATTTCCAATTGCTTCCATTAAATACTTGAAATCTCAAAAGTGTAAAATTGTAACCAACTTTTCTGAATAAATTTTGCAAGAGTACTTATTTAAACGCATAGATAGGCTTATGTGTTCGTCACACATGTTGAATTGGATTTAAATGGTATTGATGCCCCAGAAATCAATAGGTAGTGAACTGTTTCTCATGAAGTGGATCTGTCAACTTAGGGAACAGATAAATCTTGCAGGCTCAGATCAGAGCTGTATGGGGGGTGAATAAGCACTAGTCATCCATACTTTTTAATAAGATCAGATACTTCGGGTGAAATGTGACCTTGCATGTGACCGACATCAGATTCTTCCTTCATTTTGCATAACAAAAACACCAGAAACAGAATCACCTCATATAGCACAAATGGAAGAACAACAGGATATTGCGTCCTTGAACTGGAAAAGACCCGAGTTAAATTCTCATCATGATGAGAGGAAAAAGAAATCTTTATATGGGCTATTCAATTAAAGGTAAGTTAAGTGATCTCATATTTAATTACGTGATTTCATGGGATGACCAAGGTGATTAGGTTCTCATAAGGTTCATTATGGAATGAACCTTATGAGAACAGGCTGAAGATTTGTAGGTTGCAGAAATTGGTTGATAGGAGGAAAAGGGGTGATATGATTGAGACATTCAAATTACTGAAGGGTTTCTATAGGATTAATCCAGAAGATAGTTTTGAGAATAGGACTGGTGGTGGTGGTGGGAGAGGACTAGGGGCCATCCATGGAAGCTGGGCAAGAGTGTGGTTAACAAGGGTGTTAGAGCAAGGTTTTTTACTTGGAGAGTGGTAAATGAGTGGAATAAGCTACCAGAGTGTTGTGAGTGCCATGTGTAAATGAGTTCAAGGCGAAGTATGATAGATACTGTGTGAATGTTGAATAGTTGTTCTTGACATGATGTTAGGGCCTCCCTCGATGAGTCTAAGGACTCCTTGGAGTTGCCCGTACTAATAATATGAAGGTAGCCAAATTTTTTATACAACTTTTTTGTAAGTGGGAGTATCGTAAAAAAAAAAAATATATATAAAAAAAAAAAATATATATATATATATATATATGTATGTATGTATACTGTATACCCACAGATGCGAGACCCTTCGACACTTCTGTACATGTCAAAAGAAGGAGAATCCATTCCAATATTAGGGTAATCAATGCATTTCGTGGGATGATTGTTTATTATTATATGTCAGAAAATTAGCTTTTCTTTTATGAAAATTCTAGTTATTAAAGTGGTAACTATTTTGCTTGTACAACAGTTGGAAAATTTACGTATAAAACACATGATGTCGTGTCTTAGTGACCAATTCGTACATCCTTTATTTCTTTCTTCCCTTCAGCGTGAATTGACTATTCTTGGCACATTGACAAGGTCGGCTCTACAAAGTGTGGGTGTACAATATATATATATATATATATATATATATATATGTTTTTTTTTTTAACTCAGGATCTGGCTTACAACTAAGAAAGGGGAAACTATTGCATTCCCACTTTGGCCATGTATGCACATTATGCAGAACTTTTGAAAGAACCCTTATATATATATATATATATATATATATATAAAGGTTCTTTATTTTATGATACTCTCACTCACAAAAAAAAAGTTGTATAAATCTGTAAAAACTACTACCATGACTGGATTAAGGGTTAGATAATCAGAACCATACTTAGGAGACAAAATATGGTACTTTTAAAAGCCACTTCAACCCTCATAATTTGATTAATTGGTTATGTCCAATTTTTATGGACACTGTAAATGTGCTCTACAATGAGTTGTGAATAAAGGACCGTCATGCCTACTGTGGACGTCTTGTCACAGATTGTCGAGTTATCCCATACTTGGGCTTGAATGAAGCAGAATTGCAAGCTTACCTACCATGATGCATCGATTAGGTTTTCCTATTATAACCAAAATCTGTCTTTATGCACCATGGTAGAGCAAGAGCCATAAATCTGGAATATTGGAATACATTCCATTGGTTTGAAATGTGCCCAGAGCCTGGATACAATGATGTGAGATTCGAAACTCTCTGGCAATATTACTAATTCTGCAGCCTTCTTCGAGCTTTCCAATAATTCTTTCCCACTTGAAATTATGTAGATGTCTTTGAGATATTACAAGACATTCAAGTTTGCTATTTTGTTCCTTCACGAAAAGAGCTTCCTTCAAACATAATTGCCTTAGTGCAGCCTTTGGCCTTTATTCTGTTGAGTGCTACCACTTGATCCTTTTGCATGTGATTCGAATCTGAATGTGTACCTGCTTTGTACTCAAAATCATCAGTTATACAAATTGCCACAAGCTGATTCACTTGAATTTGCAGTTGTAATCTTCAGAAATAGTGCATATCCTTAAGTTATGGACACCAGTGTACAAATAAACATCCCATCAAATCCACTTTCCTTATGTATTATGACCAGTGACCTGTTATGGTTTTTTTATAAATCTAATTCTGTTAATAACAGAACAGTTGGGCAATTTTCATTATCCAATGTGTTTATTGGAGCTTAAAGTGGTTTGAAAATGTTCCCTGTTAGTCTCTAAAGCAGGAAAATCAAATTATCTAGCCTCAGACCTTATACACTTAAGTGTATGACAGATTTACAACATCTATTAGGTCGGATTCACATTAAAAAGATAATTATCTCTAGGATATGCTATATCTGATATAATGTATACCCTTGTCTCACACCTCATTTAACATCAAACCACATTTCTATACCTGCTCTTCAATTCTAACTGTTGATTTATAACCCAAATATACACTGCTTGAAAAGAAGTAAACAGTTACCACCATGGACAAGCTGCATTGTGCCATGTAACGACTCACGTTTTTGTAGCTGGTATAAATTTGAGGAATGTGATGCTCCCAAGTCAGTGCAACTGTTTCCAGGTGAAATAGCTGCAAGAAGGGAACTGACAGAGTTTGAAAGAGGTATTGTGATAGGATGCTATGTTGCATGCCTATCTGTTTGGCAGATTGTTGACAAATTGAGCCATTCCAGGTCAACAGTCAGTGATACCATAGTGAGATGGAAGTGCAGGGAGTCAACTGCAGCAAATGCTGCTTTCAGTGGAAGACCCACCACACTCACCGAATGCAACTGTACCGTACTACAAAGGATAATATGCATAAACCACCATTCATCAGCTGACACATTGAATGGGGAGTTCCAGACATGGATTGAAACATGAATCTGCACAAAAAACATTCAGAACCGAAGCTCACAACCTAGGTTTCCACGCTAAGCTGCAATATGCAAGCTCCACATACCTGAACCAAGATGCAGGTTCAGGTGATATGGGGTTTGCAAGGAATTAAGCTACATCTGCCACACCCACATCTATCCATCTACTGAGCAGATGGACAGGTATGGGTGTGTAACCCCAGCTATGAAATTCAGAGGTGGCAGTGTGATGGTATGGTGTTTTTCCTAGTTCAGCCTCAGACCTCTTTTTGCAGTGCCACAAACTCTGAACTCTGATAGGTATCTAAACATTCTGGACAATGCAATGCTTCCTACTTTGTGGCATTTCTGCAGAACTGACTATCATCTCTTTCAGCATGATAATGCACCATGTCATAAGGCTGCTGCTGCTGCTGTAACAGTGTGGTTTGTGGACATTAACATCACTACACTTGACTGGCCTCCAAAGAGCTCTGATTTCAACCCTACTGAACATCTTTGGGATAAACTGGAACATCAGGTGAGGTCAAGGGATGTCCATCCCACAACAGTCCAGGAAGAATGGTCCAAACTTCCCACTGATCGCCATTGTACACTTGTGGAAAGTGTGCCTTGTAGGATTGCTGCAATCATCACAGTGAAAAGAGGTTCTACATCTTATTAAGGTGGACACTATGGCTGTTCATTCCTCATACTATGGTGTCTGTTGACTTGTTTCCAAGCAGTGTATATACTGCTCAATATAATGTACCATTTACACTATATAACTGTAGCATTTTGAACAGCTTTTCTCTAGGTGTCTTGTCAATAGCCTTTTCCTAATCTACAAGCTTCAAATGTAGATCTTTGCTATATTTCCAGAATATAACAAAGTTCTGTATTTGAGATTTGTCAATTCCTTATTATTTCTAAACAGCTTGTCCTTAAAGTGAAATGTAACTCTGATGACCTCTATTTGGAATTATCCCAACTTGCTCAAATTTCCCATCCACCATTTTTCTTAGCTGCTGCTTCTTAAGTATGTTTGCATAATTCTAACCTGGAATATTCAGTAAGGAAATTGCTCTGCAATGCTTGTCGACATTAATTTTTATTTCCTTTTTTTATAGAATGAGAGCTCTATTCCAATCATACAGAATTCAACTCTCTGACTAGGCCATCTGAATTATGGTATGGTCATGAGCTTGAATTCCAGATGATTCCCTCAGAGCACATGCTAATTTACCTTCTTCAATCAGTAGGTGCAGTAATTTGATTAACTTGATTCTGTTGGCTGCGATTAGAATGGTATCATCAGCATATCTAAGATTGTTGTATTTGATTGATACTGAACCATTGATACTGATTCCTATATTTTGTTTTTCAATCTTTTTCATCACTGTCTCACAGTAAATATTAAATAGATTTGGTGAAAGTCTACCACAACTTCCCCACATGGCTATTCGAATCAATCAATATTTCCTGCAGAGTCTGCAAGAGTTCATTATTGTCCTTCAATATTTGTATATCTGAGTCTACAGATGACCTCTGAAAGCAGGACCACTTTAATTATTTTTAAAACTTTCTTATATATACTATTATTTTCAATATGATATTCAATTTTATCCTGCTCAAAACTAAATGGTGATCAATTCCTATTTTAAATTTCCTGCATTGGCACAAAGACATCGTATCATCAGTAACATCCATGAGACTTTTCACATATGAATTTGAGCACATTTTTAAGCTAGAATATAATGTTAGTAATGGCTAGTCTATGTCCTGAACAGAAATCCAGTAAGTACTTACCATTATTATTAGCTTTGTACTTTTCTCCAAATTTTCCCAAAACATTTCTATCTGTCTGATAATCATTTCCTAGTCTGTTGTTTAGCTCTTTAACTAGGACCAACTTTTCCTTTTTCTTTGTATCAGCTGCCATCTCTAAATACTTGAAAAATTCCTCCACTTCCTTTTTTTTGGCAGAACTATCTCTGCAACCATAGGTACACATAATCTCATTGTCCAATTCTCCATTTTGATGTTTGCCTACATCACTCTGCTTGATAATGCAGCCATCGAAGAAGATTGTCTTCATGTTTAGTATTGAATATAGTAATTATTCCTTCCTGTCCCCGATCATTATTGCTTGAATATAACATCTTGTAATGGTTATTTAAAAGAAATGCATCTGTTTTTGTCTTATTTGTTTGAGTACAAAAACATTGAGTCAATTATGCCAAGCTATTGCTTCCCAAGTTCTCCAGCAATTCTTCTTGTCCATTGTGCCTCTTAAGTTGATGGTGCCAACCTTGAATTCTGCCAGTGGTCATTTGGAGTTTGTTCCAACAGCTGACTTTTCAGAAGTTTTGCCCATAACTGAGGTAACCTTTTCATTACCAAACTGGAAGAGCAATCATTAAGTTTTGACTTGAGAGATGGCCAAACATGGAACTTTCACTTAACATATTCACTCCAGGTTACAAATCAGGAAGGAAATGTATATCACATCCCTTCCACATCAGGTACATATATATTTACAAATTCATCAATATATATATCAAATGCAAATTTCAATAAAATAAACATTTTTTTCCAATAAAATTTTCATCTAAAATTAGTATCTGCTTTTAAAATATTATACATTACATAAATGGGTTGGTTTCTACACCTTGTTAAGTACATATATAAATATCTTGCATTATTTCTATTTTAATATCTACAAAAATGACTTGTTTTTTTATGAACATAGGCAATCATTATACTTAGTACTGCTTCCCCACTTAATAATAGCAATATCAAAGCTTCACTGTATATACTAGCATTATGAGTTATTTTAATTTAATAAAAAGTGTTTTGTGAAAAAAAAAAGGGGGCAGGGGATGAACTACTCCTTGAATAAAAAATTTGCATGTGTGCTCTAATTATCAATCAACTCAATGATGAAATTGCAATGCTTTTATATACTGGTGGTGAATGCGAATGTTAAATTGAGGGATTCAGTTTTACTTCATATTTCTCCTACAATCATTCATAGTGTTGCTTTGGGAAATTTATAATGTAGACTAAATAATAACTAAAAATTTAATTATTATTTCCTGTATTTCAACAAAGTTAAATTGGCATCTTCAGGAATTAATACATTGGTGTTAAACACATGCACGTAGGCACACTTCAGTAACAAAGATGGAACAGGAGAGATAAAGGCAGGTCTTAAGTCTTATAATTATGCCATTGGACTGAATGTCTGAAGATGAGGGTTCCCCATATGAGAGGCAGTTTGATACAACCATATTTGTTTAGGCTTGGATACTGTACACCCACAGATGCGAGACCCTTCGACACTTTTGCACATGTCAGAAGAAGGAGAATCCATTCCGATAATAGGGTAATCAATCCCTCTTGTGGGATGAGTTGTTTATTATTACATGTCGGAAAATCATTTTTTTTTTTTAATTTTTTTATGAACATTGTAGTTTTAAAGTGGTACCTATTTTGCTTGTATAACAGTTGGAAAATTTTACGTAAAAAGCATGTGAATTCACGTCTTGGTGACCAATTCACACATCCTTTATTTCTTTCTCCTCTTCAGCATGACTATTCTTGGCAATCTGCCAGACCCGGTTCTATGACCTGTGGGCATACAATAGTTGGTTAGAGCTGCAGCAGATTCAAGGAAAAGATTCTTAAATTTAAATTTGTTTCGGTGGAGTAAGATGGCTTTCTTCCTACAGATCCTGTGCAGCACAGGATCTGTTGGAAGAAAGAACATGGTCTGCCAATCCTGAGCAGCCATAGTGGTGGAAATGGATGTAACCCTGGTGTTCTGATATACAGATGTTGGCTGTCCTGTCTGTTTGGCCATGGTATGAATGGTTGCAGCCACAGAGTACTGGTACACTCCAGGTAAATTCAGTGGTTGCAGTTGGTCTTTGGGAGAGCAGATAAGGGTTGCTAGCTTTCTCTGCAGTTTATAAGTGATCACAAAATAAGATCTTGGCAATCATTTCTGAGAAGCCACAAATACAGGAGATGGCAATTGATTTGCTGTAATCTTTATTTGGAAGGGGAATGTGGATATGGAATGTTAGAATTCTTTCTATATGGTGGGGAGTGTAGCCATTGACTAAAAAGGTGTTTTTTATGTGGTAAAGTCTGTGGTAAGCACAGTGTTATCTGAGCAAATTAATTTTGCCCAGTGGACTAAGGTTTTTATAGTGCCATATTGTTGGAGGGGGGAAAGTGATATGACTGTTGATGAATTGTAGGAATCCTGTGTGTGTGGGGGGGGGGAGATTTCAGTAGATGGTGAAGGTCAAAGATCCATCAATCTTGTAACAAAGATGTGTAGAAAGAGCAGACTGTTGCTACTTTCTATTTCCATTGTGAATTGGATGCTTGGATGTTGGCTGTTCAAATGGGATAGAAAAGTGTGTAAGGTGTCCAAGGCCATGTAGCTAAATAGAGAGCATATCATCCACATAGACTGTAGCCAAATAAAGAGTTTGGGGGGTGGGGGAGAGTTCAGAACATTTTTTTCAAATGTCTTCATAAAAGTTTGCCGGGGGGGGGGAGAAAGAGAGAGAGGAGCACGTGGCTGTTCCTTCCCTGTATTTGTATGCAGAATTTTCCTTGGCAAACAAAATAGTTCGAGTTCATAGTGAACTGAGATACTGGGAGGAAATTCTGCTTGAATTAGAGTCAAAGTGCCCTTAAGAGGGACATTTGTGATGACATTTGTGATGTGCCAAATATGTCTAATACCAATGTATTAATCCTTGAAGGTGCCAATTTAACTTTAGCAAAATACAGGAAGTAATGATTCAATTTTTAGTTATTATTTAGTTTACATTGTTAATTTCCTGAAACAACACTATGCATGATAATCAATGTATAAGCCTTAACGGCAGGATTCTTGTGATCACTAAAAATACAATCAAAAACAATGTGCAAAAACACACAACATCACAGTCACTGTTACTTTTAAAATAATCATATACTTTCTATTATTTTATTTATGAAAGAAAATTCAAAATCCTATGATATTCAGTCGCTTGGTGTCGCACTGATTAGATCGTCGGCTTGTCAAGAGCTCCTGAAAAGATTAGTAGTATTTTGTGTTAACATTAGATATTTTACTAGAATTTTAAGTAGTATTGTTTGTTTTTTGTTTCTTGGTGTGTCTGTGCAATTTTCGCGTGTTTTCTGTTATTTAATTATTATTTTTAAGAAAAGATAGCGTACACATGGCACCGATAAAGAAAAAAATGGCGGCCAGGTTGGCATGTTTGTTTAAGAGTTTTGATGTAAATGAATTTATGCAATGTGCTGTCTGTGAGATGTATGCCTTGCGAAGAGCGGTGGGAGTCTGGTTAGAAAGTGATAGTGGAGTTAATATGTGTAAAAAGCGTAAAGAGAATGAGGACTTCAAGCGTGTTTCGTGTCGAGAGTGATATCGTTAACGATAGTCAGAATGTAGAAAATGGCGGTGTGCTAGAGAATTGCGTTGTAGTGCCAGATAGGTGTGAGAGCGTCGCCAAAAATGTAAATGAAGGTAGAAACACAGAAAGAATGGATGATTTGATCGATAATGAAAATGGTGAGATAAATGCGAGTAGCGAAATTGCCCGTTTGAATGGTGCGATACACAGAGCTAAAAGACAACTGGAGTGTATGGAAAAATGTGTGTCGAACGTACCGACAAATAACAGGCGGAAGTCTGTGACAGCAAATAATAGAATGTTCGCAAACGTCAATAAAATGAAGGAGCGAGTGCTGTATGGGGATTCGCTATTAAGAGGCGTAATAATTGAGAGTTTAACGAAGTTGTACCAGCCGGGTGCGAACATAAAGGACGTCAGCGAATCTATTCGACTGCAAAAACAGAGGGTGAAAGAGATGATAATCGTGGCAGGAATGAATGATTTGAAAGAGGACAAAATGGAAATGATAGAGGATGTGAGGGAGTTGTTTGAGGTAGCAAAAGAGAAGAGTGAGAGAGTTAGGATGGTGAGTATCTTACCGCGGTATGACAGCGAAGTGTTTAGAAGGAGGGCCATAATTGCCAATGACTTTATGCGTGGGTTATGCATGGAGAGTGGTGTGGAATTTGTGGATGTGTGGAATGAGTTCGATGGGCGAAAGGACTTATATAAGATGGATGGGTTGCATTTGAATGGAGTTGGTGTACGGAGACTTGAAAGAGTGTTGATGAATGATGTGGAAGTGGATGTACAGACTCAGGGAAACTAGATTTATTAAGAGGGGGGGTAGATATGCAGACTTTAGGGGGGCAGTTAAGTGTATGAATGAGTATATTATGCCCGAGCGAGTGCGACGGACAACAAATCAGAATGGGATAGTTAGTATAAGGCATCAAAGTAGGGATAGGACAAATGGGCTTCTGCGATTCATGTACACTAATGCCAGGAGCATTAGGAACAAGAAGGAAGAGTTTTTGGCCATGGTTGGCACTTCTAGGCCACAGGTTGTCGGTATTAGTGAAACATGGCTGACAGAAGATGATAAAGCTAGTGGAATTGAATGCGACGGGTATAGCGTGTTCAGGAGTGACAGGGTGAATAAAAAGGGGGGAGGAGTGTTATTGATGATAGCTGATGAGATTCAGCCAAGGAGTATAGAAGTTGAACTGCATGATGGGGAAAAAAGCACATTTGAGGCTGTTTGGTGTGAGATAGAATCTAGCAGAACAAAATATACAATTGGGTGCTGCTATAGACCGGGTGATGGAGTGGATGGTGGGGATAGTATGCATAAGCAAATAGAAGAAATGAGTGGAAGGAGGGTAATTATTATGGGTGATTTCAATTATGGTAACATTGACTGGAAAGAGGAGAGGGCACATGGGAGGAAGGAATTGGATTTTATGCGGTTATTAAGGGACAACTATCTACGGCAACATGTATTGGAAAATACCAGGGGGCAGAGAGTGCTGGACCTAGTAATTGCAACCGAGAATGTGGCTGTAACGAACATGACCATGTTGCCACCAATTGGTGAGAGTGACCATAAGGTCATGACTTGGGAGGTGGCTAAAGGAGTCGAATTTACAATTAAGACAGGGTACATGTGGAATTACCGGGCTGGTAAGTATGACAAGCTTAGGTGTGTGCTTGGCTCAATGCCATGGCATGTAAAACTGCAAGGGCAGGATGTTGATAGTGCATGGGAGGTGGTTAAGAACTGTTTGCAGGAGGCAATGGTTGACTGTATACCAAGAGTCCGAATAATAAATCAAGTAGGGGTTAAATGGATGAATAACACTATTAAGCTTGAGCTGCAAAAAAAGAAACAATTGTGGAGGGAATTTAAGGAGAAGGGTGACCATCAGGTGCAGGAACAGTATAAAGCTCAGGCCAGGATGGTAACAAGGGTGATAAGAAAAGCAAAAGCAGATTACGAAAGGAAATTGGCCACCAGGCTAAAGAGAATCCCAAACAGTTTTTTCAATATGTTGCAAGTAAAAGGAAAAATGCTCATGGTAGAATGATCTTAAAAAATGCTGAGGGTAGGGAGGTAACTGAATCAGTCGATATTGTGGAATTACTGAGCGAGCACTTTGCAAGAGTATATCATCCAGGTGGTGACTTTGCAGGAATGGAAGAACCAACAGCTTGTACTGGAATTGTGATGAATGAAGTAGAGGTAACTAGTCTATTACAGAACCTCAATGTCAATACATCTGTGGGATTGGATGGTATACCAGCTCGTGTCGTAAGTGAAGCGGCCAAAGAATTGTCAGTGCCCTTGACCATTTTGTTTAATTTGAGCCTCAGGACTGGGTCAGTCCCAAGGGGGTGGAAAGAGGTGAAAATAGTTCCACTGCACAAAGGTGGTTTCAAAGCTGTTGTTGAAAACTACCAGCCAATCAGCATAACAGGAATCATTATCAAGGTCTTAGAGAAAATAGTCAAGAGGAAAATACAAGATTGGATAGAAGAAAATGGGATACTGTATTGGGGTCAGCATGGTTTTGTGAAGGGTAGGTCATGCCTCAGTAACTTGCTTACGTATTATAACACAGTGACGGCTGAACTGGATAAGGGTAATGGGTTTACAGTGATTCTACTGGACCTTGCTAAGGCCTTTGACAGGATACCACATGGAATTCTAATCAGTAAATTGCAGCATATGGGAATGGACATAGGGTTGGTGAGATGGATAGGAGGGTGGTTGACTCAGGAGTAGAGTCCACAAGACGGCCTGTGACTAGTGGTGTGCCACAAGGATCTGTTCTTGGACCACTGCTGTTTAATTTGTTCATAAATGATATAGGAAAGGATCTGAGAGGAGCAGTTCATTTGTTTGCGGATGATGCGAAGTTGGGTAGGGCAATAGTGAATGCAGATGACGTCAAAATTTTGCAGGATGATTTGGATAGATTGGAGGTCTGGGCTAAGGAGAATGGATGTCAATTTAATGTGGCAAAATGTAAGGTTTTGGGGTGAAAAGATTGGCGGCAGTTTACTGCATTGGTGGAACCGTGCTCCAGGAAATTGATGAGGCACGAGATTTAGGAGTGTTGGTGGATAAGGAATTGAAATTTAGGGGACACATTGCAAAAGTGGCCAAATCAGCTCATCAAATCACTTGGTTGCTGAAGAATACGTTGACAAGCAGAGACAAGCAGGTTATTGTTCCTCTGTATCGAGCCTTGATAAGACCCCATCTAGACTACTGTGCTCAGATTTGGTCACCTAGGTTTCTTCTTGATGGGGAGGAGGTGGAGAGGATCCAGAGGCGAGTGACCAAGATGATAGCAGGTCTGTGGAATGAACCGTATGAGAACAGGTTGAGGATTTGTGGGTTTCAAAAATTGGTTGATAGGTGGAGGAGGGGAGATATGATTGAGACATTCAAATTACTGAAGGGTTTCTATAAAATTAATTCAGAAGATATTTTTGAGAACAGGGCTGGTTGTGGGAGGACTAGGGGACATCCATGGAAACTGGGCAAAAGTGTGGTTAGTAAGGGTGTTAGAGCTGGGTTCTTTACTTTTAGAGTGGTGAATGAGTGGAATGCGCTCCCTGAGTCTGTGGTGGATGCTGTGACAGTGAATGAGTTTAAGGCGAAGTATGATAGATACTGTATGAATGTCAAATAGTTGTGATGAATATGATTTGGGTCCTCCCTTGATGAGTCTAATGACTCCCTGGAGTTGCCCGTAATAATAGTAATAGTAATAATATGATAATTCAACAGGCATATCAACATGCTTCTAATTTGCATACTTTGCATAAAGCTTAATGATTTCTTATTATACATTTTTACCCCTGATGATTTCCAAAAACAAGATTAAAGCATAATTTAATCTTGTTTTTGTAAGGTGTTTATGGGAGATTATTCCCCCCCCCCAAAAAAAAAGCCTCGGAAATAAAATTCTAGAGATCCTCTTTCTTACAAATAATACAATAGAAGGACAGAGTGTGATATCAACAGAAATTCTACGAATAAATTTTTTTCATTATTTTTCATTATTTTGAAATATGCTGTTAGAAAAGTGTACTATATATCTAGTACACTAGCAGTATATATATATACTGCTATAATAAAATAAATTTTTTTTTGATTATTCATTATACACACTCAACTAAATTCTAGTATGCTTATTCTGAAAGCATATTTGTGATATTTATTTTTATATCTATTTGTCTATAACATTTTTTCTTATGTGATTCCCACATATAAAAGTTTGTACATTTATAATACATCAGTAATTTTTTTTTATATTAATCCTATACATGAGAAGTCACGAAATTTATGAGAACATCAGAACCGTGTGTGTGTATGCGGTACAGATGAGGACTGAGATAGAAGTTTATCGATGTTTTTTGAAGAGCTGTAAGTTGTAATTGTTTAGGAATACTTCATGAGAAAGGCTGTTCCAGAGGACAGAGATGGATGAAATAAAAGAGAAAGAGGAGAAGCAGGTTTGTGGTATTTGCAGTTCTCAGTAAAGGGATGCAATTGCAAGGCAGCTGCTGCTCTTTTATTAACAGGCACAACTGAAAGTGAAGGAATGATAGTTGCCAATTCACTGGGACGGTGAATTGACAACCATCATTCCTGAAACATGGAAGTACCTGTAGAATAGACACAGTGCTAAAACACAGCATCTGTAAGACAGAGGTTGAAGTGAATCTGTAAGAGAGGGATCATCAATGTGCTAAGCTAAGGAGGTGTTTCATTTTTTTTTTTTTTAAATATGTATTTATTTTTTACATAATCTGGAAATCATGTTCTAGAATTTCAAACATGGAGCCTTTTCAAAAACCTTCATGAACCATGCATCATGAACAATGCCAAGAGGAGAAAGGATCATCCCTGGAGAGTGGGTAAGATTTATGGTTTATTGGTGCAAGGACAGCAAAGGTTATACTGCACCATATTGGATAAGAGTTTAATTAGCAAAGATGTGAGGAGACTAGATTTTTCGATTCAAGCAATTAATGAAATGACTGCCCAAGGGAGTGATGAGCGAGGTATCAATAAATTAGTTTGTACAATGCATGAGAAACATTGTGTAGAACAGCAAGGATCTTCCATGATGAGAGTTAGCACATTCCACGTAAGTGCCAGAATAATTATGATAATATATAGTACTGAATGTGTGAATAGTATCAGTATGATAAATTTTTCATTGCACTTCTAGAGAACAATTTTTAAATAAATAAAGGAATAATAATAATCAATGTTTCTGAGAAAGAATGCAGAACTTACTGCTTTGCTACATTGATGTGAATTCTAGCTGTTCTACTCAACCACTTGTATGTAACCTAGAAAGGAAAAAATAAAGCCTCAAAATAAAATAATAAAGGTATAGAGCATTCTTATTTTTGATTTTTCATCCAATGCTCAATTAAACATATTAATTTCCTTTAAACATATTTTAATTATCACATATTTACATATTAATTTCCTTTAAAAGTCAGCTATTGGAACAAAACCCAGAACATGTCCCAACTCAACATCAACAGAGTTCAAGATTGGTACTATCAATGCAAGAAGCATCAATGTAAAAGAAATGGAACTAGCAGAAGAATTGGAAAAGTACAAGATTGATATAATAGGCATTTGGAAAGGTATTCCAAAAGAGGAAAGTCACTAACAAAGTGATTCTGTTAGTGAATTTCCTCTTTAGTGACTGAAACAAGGAAGCCAAAAACAGATGAGATCTTTCTAAATGACAAATACAAAATGAATATTTTTTTTTTTTTTTTTCATATAGGGTCCCCCCCCCCTTTCTTCTTCCCCATCATCACTTAGGAGACTGGTTGAGCCCTCCTAATGAGGGATTAAGTATGTATTTTATGACTGCAGATCCGTGTGTGTTCATGGAGCCAGTTTGCCTGTTCTGGGTAGACAAAAAAAAAAAAAAAAAAAACGAGTTTCCGGGTGAAAAAAACCCCAGCTTCTGTATGAGACCGACTCACTCACTTTTAGTCGAAAGAGACCAGATAAAGGTTCCTCATGTCTTGGATGGAAATCAAACCCAGGTCTTTCTGACTAAAGGGCTTCATCTATACTGAATGAGCTATGGAGGCTCAAAATTTAATATGCTGGTATTAACAATCAGGGAAAAGAGGGAGTAGCCACAGTATTCAACACTAAAAATGAGGATAATCGTCTTCAATGATATGCAATATTAATTAGAGTGATGTGGGCAAATAGCAGAATGGGAAACTGGACAATGAGACTTATTTGTGCGTAGGGTCCAAGCAAGTGCATTAGAGAAGGCAGCTGACTCAAAGAAAAAGGAAAAGATGGTCCTCGTTGGAGATTTAAACAGCAGAGTAGGAAATTATTACCAGATATATAGAAATGTTTCGAGAATTGTCAGATTACTTATTACTAACACCATATTCCAACATAAAAATGTGCACAAATTCACATAGATAGAAGATGCAAGAAATAAAAGTCTCATTGACTATTTTATACTTGACAGCAATGTTTAACACTGTTGAAAGTTTTCCACTTTGGCTACTTGTATATGGATATGTTAACTTCTGCATTACATCAACCCTGGTGTCACCTCTAGGTCTGGCTCCCACTGATGAGACCACAATAAAGGTCAAAACTGGTCTTTATACATGTCTAGCAACATGTACTTTGCATTATGGGATACTAAGGCAAGTGATGTGAAGTCACTGGCCTCTGTATACGAGTTGCCCAGTCGTGAAGTTACTTCATGTGCAAACTTTGCAAACTTAATTTGCTTCCTGTCAGGTCTCTTCTCCCTCCAGGAGATTGACTAACTACCATGTGTCTCCACCAAGTCCTATTGTGTGCCTCTCTGCTGCATTCCTCATATGAGAGATAGGTCCAGTCTTCTATATTTTTCATCCACTCCAGTCTTTCTTTCCCTCAACAGTTCCTTCGAGAAGTGTCCTTTGTAGGCAGTTATGTCTCAGAATATGTCCAAAATATCTGACTTTTCTCTTTTTAATTTCTTTCATCAGGCTCCTGTTTACGCCTGCCATCTCTAGTACCTCTTCATTTGCCTTTTTGTCTTTCCATGATATTCTCATAATTCTTCGCAGCATCCACATTTCAAAGGCCTCCAGTTTTTTCACACTCAGATTGGAGAGTGTCCATGTCTCTACTCCATATAATAATGTAGACCATATGTAGCATTTGGAGATTTAATTCTCTAGATGTTAGTAGATTTTTCATATTGTTAAAAGTTGACCTTGCAATTTCAATCCTTTTTCTAATTTCATCTTCTGTCCTGTCATTCTCTGTGATCAAGTGTCCGAGGTATATGTATTTTTGCACCTGTTCTAATTTATTTCCTTTTATATCGATGCATATTTTTGGTATTTTCTTTTCTCTTGAAATTATCATGATTCTTGTCTTTTTAAAGTTGAAACTGAGGCCATACTGTTTGCTATACTTGAGGGTTTCATCTATAAGACTTTTGAGGTCATATTTGTTTTCAGCTAGAAGAACCGTGTCATCTGCATATCTTAGGTTATTAATATTTCTGCCCCCTATAGTGATTCCTTTAAGGTTACTAATTTTATTAAATATTTCTTCTGTGTATAGGTTAAAGAAAATCGGAGAAAAGACACAGCCTTGTCTCACACCTTTCTGAACTGGGAATTCTTCTGAGGTCTCTCTATTTATTCTCAAAGATGCAGTCTGTTCCCAGTAAAAATTAGTTAATAGCCTAATGTCTTTTTCATCCATGCCTATTTTTGAAAGGATTTCAATTAACTGTTCATGTTGGACATTGTCGAATGCTTTTTTGTAATCTATGAAGCAGAGGTACACATCTTTTTGTTTTTCTAGATATCTTTCTATGATGGTTCTGACGTTGAAAATACCTTCTCTTGTGCCTACATTTTCCTTGAAGCCACTTTGTGTATCATTTATTTCTATGTTTATTTTTCTTTTATCTACTCTTCACATCTTGTAGTTTGCTTACAGCTGGATAAAAGTTTAAACCAAGAATATAAATTCTTGGCATCTTTAATTTTATAGCTTTAGCACTGGTTCAGGACACAAGAGTATACAGAGGATTTGAAATAGGAAGTGATCACTATCTGGTTTTGAGCAGGATAAAATTGATTTTCACATTGAAAAGAAGAGTGTGTAAGAAAGTTTTAAAACAAATCAAAGTTTAGCAGCTTTCAGAGGTGAACTATAGACTCAAATGCACAAACATGATTGAAGAAAAAATGAAAGAGTTTGAAAACAAGAACCAAACCTTGGAGATTCAGTAGGAAATCCTGACGAAAATATTGACTGATTCAGCCAAAAGAGGCATGTGGTGAAGTTGTCTGTAAGGATAGAAAAATCAGAATTCCATGGTGGATTGAGGAGGTTAATGAGGCAGTGAAGGAAAAGAAAAAAGCATGCCGAAAGTTCCTGGCAAATAATTCAGCTTGTGCTCTTAGAGAATACAGAGACAAACATAAGAAAGCTAAACAAAACCCATGGGAAGACTTTGATAAGAACATAGAAAATAAATATCAGAAAGGTGGCAAAATATTCTGGAGCTATTGAAAAAGCTTAGAAATGGAGGAATGAGTATTGTAAAAGGAATTAGAAATTATAAAAGTGACATGAAAACTGAAGATAAAGAAATTCTAGTTGTCTGGAGTAATTACATTGAAAGACTGCTATATGAAACAAGCAGTGTCAGCTTGATGATAGAAAACTCCCAACAGGAATACATATCCATACTTGAAGTAGATAAAGTCATCAAAAAAACCTGAAATGTGGAAAGGTAGCTGGAGTAGATGAAATTTGGACAGAAATGCTCAAAGTTTTATAGTGGCTGTATTGCCTAATTCAGAAGGCCTGGTCAGAGGGTCAAGTTCCAGATGACTGAAGTAGAGCTCTCATAGTACCATCTATAAAAAGGGAAATAAAACTGAATGCAAGAATTACAGAGATATTTTCCTACTGAGTATTCCTGGTAAGATTTATGCAAGTATACTTGAGAAACATCTAAGAAAAGAAGGACACAATTGAAGGACTCTTAAGAACAATTCCTCTGTTATCATTAGCAACACGCCTGCTCCTCTCTTTATCTTCTTATCCTTTCAGAAAATTCTGTATCCTACCATTTCAAGTCCTGACAGTATATTATCCTCAGTCAACCAAGTTTCACTTATGCCAATTATCTTTGGGAGTACTGGTTCCATCAATGCTACAAATTCAGCTCTTTTATTTCTGATACTCCATGCATTAGTATATAACCATAACAACTTTTCAATCTTTGACGCCATCCAATCAAGACATCACTCTTTACTTGATCTGGTATAGTGTACTTCTCTCTTTGTTCTGACCATCCCCATTTCCCTGATCCTGAATATCTGATTTTCATTCATATTCTTATCATCTCCATCATTTTGCACTGCATCACTCTGCCCTGCTATAATCACTTCCCACCTTTGAATCTATTCTCTCCCTGTCTTTCCACAACTTGCTTCTCAACCTCTCTCTGACTCTTAGCAGTACTAATTCTGTACAAACCTTGTGCACTCTTAGTAAACAACAGTTGCTCTAAATGACCAACACCAAACCCATTCAAATATATTCCATCAGCTTTGAACCATTTTAACTTCCTTTCAAATTCATTCCATACATTCACAAACTGAACACTTTTTGCCTGACAAAATTCAGCCATCTTTTCATTCAGTATCTTTGCTCTCTTTCTCACTTCATTACTATCATATCTGGGCAACAAACTAACCACTTTCCCAATGAAACTATTATCCTTCACCTCCTGCTACAACTTCTTCGAAACCCTTTCGGTATTATTTGTCTCACTATCCAAGTCATTTGTGCCTATCACTAACACTAATTCTGCTGCCCATTCCTTCATTCTATGCAAAGCATCTGATATTTGTTTTATTGCATTAGCTATAAAATAAGTCTTAGACACCTTATTTTTACCATACCTTTAGTGATTAAGTTAAATTTTTAGATACCTGCTGCTTCTTATTAACCTCCTTGTCATTCATATCAGTTATTCTCTTCTTTAAATCATACATTCAACCTGACTCTTCATTTTCATTCTTGTCTAAGCTCTTCCACGTCACTTCTATTATTACCATCGCAAGCAGTTCCATCCTTCCTGGTAACATTGCTCTCATTCTTGGAAAATCCTAACCTTTCATCACACTTCTCTCACACTATAATATGTTCCTTTTTATCGTTTTAATCTAATGATAAAAATAAATAAATCCTCCATAAATCTTTGTTTTTGGACACATACATAAAACAATTGTTGTATCATATCCACTACAAAAAGTCCAGGGAAAAACTATCTCCGAGTTGGAATTCTGCTCAAATCATTGCAAAAACTATTAAATAAGTTTGAAGAATACAAATGTGATACAGACAAATCTTGTCACATCAATTTGAACAGATCACATTTGTTATAAAAAACTTAAATGAGAGAAATCTGATACCTCTGCAGCTGTGTCAGTAATATGGATGGGTTGGGTCAATATTCTGTTCTGTAGCTAGCCAACTCTTGGAATATGGGATGCAAAATTCCCAAGAAGCAACTTTTTTATACATATTTAAAAAAATCAACATATGGAACAGACAAAAAAAAATACTGAAATTAGAATTTTGCAATGTAGAATTAATATATTATTTAGCAAGAAGTGCAATTCTATATCAGTGGAAATGCAATATAGTGCTTTTCCCCTCCATTTAGCACATGAAAAGAAAAGAAAAGTGCCTTACTATCTTCAAATAATTACCAGCATTGCTAATGCTTCCAATTATACTATAATTTTCAAAGATACTTAAGAACATTTAAGATTCTGAGATAGTGACACCTCTTGTTACTAAGCAAAAAATAAATAAATGAACAATGATGAACAAATTTGAACAGTAGCTAGATTTAAATCCAATAAAGAATCTGCTCAAAGTAGGCTGTGAGAATGACAAACCACAAAAAAGGGGAAGGAAAATTATCATAACATGAAATCATGTTGTTTCTCAGGACATGCATGCTTCAGTAGAGGAGCCTGGTTCATTCAATGCTTGAATATGATTGAATGAATGGATTACAGAGTTTTTAACTGTCTTGTAGCTACAATGCAGTTATTATCATCATTGCATTAGGTCTCCGTAGAGTCAAAATCATCATAGAAAATGCCTACTACAAGTATTATTACACATAAAGCTTGTTGAACTTTGTACGTAACAATAAAATCATCACTGTTTTTGTATTATCCTGATTAATTGACACCAAAAAAATAAATAAATAAAATAAATAAAAATAAGCAAATTCCACTATGAATAAGCAACAAGGACCAGAAACTATTATTATTAGATTATTACATGACACCTCCAGGGAGTTCAATGACTCATCAAGGGATGGCATTTACTCTACAACTCTGTCTCCACCGCAATCCACCAACTACAACCATCTACTCCAATGCCATCTACTGCCCACCACAACCACTAGTATTTTCACAGACAATCACAAACATCCATGCCCACGGCGGGATTCAAATCCACAGCCATTTGGCTGAAGAGCAAGTATGCTAACCACTAAGCCAACCAGGCCGGCAACTCTTGGGCAATGCATTCCACTACACTCTCCATTGCAAAGACCCTACTCCTTACTTACCAAAAAAAGTTTCTATGATGAAAAATTCTTTTTTTTTTAACCCTACTTCTCCAACTAAAGATAGTTGGAGAAGTAGGAGAAGAAGATCCAATGCACCATAGATGTGCTCATTACATTGTGCCCATATACATTTATGATAGCATACATGGCACAAGAATCATAAGTTACAGAAAGAGCTACCTCTAATTCAGATTTTAATTTGTATGAAATACAAGTACAGTATTTTAAAACAGCATAAAGAATTTCCTCTCGGATATGGCGCACAAAACAATAAGGAATGTTTAGAACTGACATGCATATAAAACTGAAACCCACAAAGAGATAGAGGCTGTTGTCACTGACAATCCAGTCTGAGTAAATCATTGATCTGATGTTTTAAAAATGCTCTTCACGAGAATATGGATGGAAAGAATTATATTGTATGTATTTTTTATTTTATTGCTTTTAAGCATCTGCTTATCAATTTATTATCATGGGCAAAATTGCTGATGCCTGTATCAACAAAGTTGTTCTTCAATAATACATTCCCAATTTAATTTTTCATGTAGCATAATGCTAATGAAAACAGAAACTACCATTCTTGAGTTCCTACCAAATCAATTAAAAAGGTTTATTCTGATTCCCTATATTACATTTTAATATAGCTGGAAAATTAACCTCAAAATCAATCCATAGTATATATTATTAATTTTTATATTTATTGCATGTAGCAACTGTTTCTTTTGTTTCATTAGATGAAAGTGACATCTCTTGGGCAACAGTTTGTTTTTCATCTAGTAGTAACTTGGTAAAATGGCGCTACTAATGAACTTAATGGGTTCCCATTCCTACTATCATTACTATTATATTTATTATATTATATAATACTTTTGTGGAGTCAAGGAACTCATTGCTGCAGGAGGTCATTCAAAATTATAGCTTAACTGCAGCTATTTTCCTGAATTCTATGGAACAAAATAGAAAATATGTTTATATGTATATAAATATTTGTATATATGTGTGTATGCATACCTATATATATGTGTAATTAACAGCATTTTTTATATCATAAGTTACTTTCTAAGATCATACTTTTATGTCTGTTTTTCTTATTCAGAGCTGTTGAATAAAAAATGTACGTATGTATTATAGTCAATACAACCAACTTTTTTTTTTTCCTATAAAGAAAAGTGTTGCATATAAAACACTTGAAAATTTTTAATTCTTCAAATTCCCATCGCAATGTCTCTATTAAAAGTTACTCTATTTTGAAATCTTACAGGTCCCTATGTTCAGCGTATTTCCTTGAGTGAAAGGAAAGTCCCTGTGCGTGCATAAGTATTTGTTCATTGCTGCTTTAATTGTTAATATTTATATACATATAAGTGTAAAATCTAGTAAACTAGCCGGCTCATTACGAAACGGGCCACGTGAACACCGCTGAGAAATATAAACAAACGTGTTCAATTAGACGAAAAGTTTTGGAATGCTATAAATCATTCTCACTATTTGTATTCAAATGTATTCGAAGTAAACACGTTTGTTCCATTTTTCAATCTGAATTAGGCGAATTTTCCAGTAAAGTCACAAAGGGGAACACTTACGATTTTATTTTCATCATTCACAGCTTCGTCAACTATATCAAACACTTTTCTCAATAATCCCGCCATTTTTCAGGTAGCTATTGCTACATACATCTATTAAGAATTACTTATACTTGCAGCCTTGGCAACAGTCTCCAAGTGCCGATTTGCATTAAAAAAACTGCTACGCACAGAAGAAAAATGAAATATATGAGCATTTCTACTATGCTGTTATCCCAAAGTACTGACTCCATCCGATTCTAATCAATCCAAAGCTGATTACATTTTACACAACTTTCTAACATATGCACGGACTTGCACACATATGCACTGGGGAATTGGGCGAAACTTTTTGATACCCTGTACAGAAAAAAATAAACATTTATGACTTTATTACATCTCAATTAAATATATTTTCTCGTTTAGAAGTATGACGCTCGTAGTTGCAGAGAAATCTTTTTTAAAAACAAATTTAATAACGTTACTTCAAATTAAAGTCGCTGAGGCAAACATACATCTCCACAATTTCTCCATTCATTTATTTGTAATTCAATAAATAGGCTGAGGGAATTATTGCTGTTATTTGGATTTACAGATGAAGCAATTGCGGCTATGAGACTAGTGTATTCTGCCTGTAAATTCGTGTTTTTTCTGGACGTATTACGGGATGAAAAACCGAATTTCCATACATACATGAAAATCTCTTGATGTATGTGTGAGACCGACTATCTCACCTTCAGTTGATACGAACGAGGTCGAACCAGTGGCGTAGCTACGGCTTTTGCCGTCCTTCTCAATACACACCAAAAATATTACAAAAAGTCAAAACGATGTAGGGAAAGAAATTAAAACACTATGTTTATTTTAGTTGTTAAGTATAGTTGTTGAAAATTAATTATTAATTAAGTAATAAAATTACTAAGTTAGCATAAATAGAAGAATCGTCGAAAAATAAAATTCTCACGTGAAAAGTGCCGCCCGAGGCAGATCTCCCCCTCCTCACTCCCCCTAGCTACGCCACTGGGTCGAACCCAGTTCTTTCTGACCAAAGGGGATTTAGTAGAACTGATGTATGCAGAAGGGGGGTTGGGTTATTATTATTATTATTATTATTGGCGTCCGAAGACTCATCGCGGGCGACAAAAACTATCCCCACAGTCTATCATACCTCTCACTGAACCCATTAACAGACAAAGCACAAACAACTGACTCTGTCATCATTTCCTTTCATTCACAACAATCTCCAAGCAAAAAAAAAGAAAGAAATGCAATCAGCATCCTTCGTCCAATTAGGAAGAAGAAATGCATCGCCAATTTAGCCTTATGAGTACAAAATGAGTGACTTTAATTATCCAAATACTGATGGATAATTATGGGAACTTTCATTATCCAAATATTGATTGCATAGAAGACAAATCTCATGATAAGAAATGAGAGGAATTTATTGAATTGTTGAGAGAGAACTTTCTTAAGCATCATGTGGAAGAAGGAACTCCAGGTCAAAGAGTGTTGGATTTACTCATAGTGTCAGAAGGAGTGTCTGTTAACAATATGGGTATTTTACCAACAATTTGTGACAGTGATCATGCAGTATTTTCTTGGGAAGTATTTAATTGTATTGATGGTCCGATTAGAACAGGTTACATGCTAAACTGCAAAGTTGAAAATTATGTTCAACCTAGTAGAAAACTATCTTTTTTTGCATCGTAGTATCAGTTAGTGAGTTGGAAAAATTGTCAGCAATGCAAAAGAATCTTTGAAAAAGTGATTAAATGAGGCGGTATCTGAATATATCCTTAGTATTCGAAGAATAAATAGGATTGTAGTGAAATGGATCTGCAACCTTATTAAGTAAGAGATCCACGAGAAGAAAATGATGTGGAAAGAATACCGAATATCGCGAAAATAAGAGTGAGATGAGTTATGAAATATATAAAGCTCATGCCAGAAAAGTAGCGACTATTGTACGGAACACTAAATCGGAATATGAAAAGAAATTGGCTACTCAAGCTAAAGGCAATCCAAAAAAAAAAAGTATCGTTATACTGTAAGCAAATCAAAGAATGAACGTGGAAGTATACCTTTATTGATTTCAGAGTACTCTAGTGTCAAAAGCGAACGGGATTGTTCAATTAATGAGTGCTCACTTTGCTAAGATATATCAACCAGATGTATGTAACATGGTGCATAATGGTACTGCTATATTGGATGAAGTGTTAGAGGTTCATGAAAATGAGGTTGAACAGCTCTTGCATAACCTGGATAAAAATTCATCGATAGGGACAGATGGAACATCAACACGTTTGCTAATGGAATGTTCAACCGAATTGACTGTGCCTTTCACATGTTTGAGTGAGTGGAATAGTTTGCCTTTTGGGGTAGTGAGTGCATATAGTTTGAATGAATTTAAGAGAATGTATGACAGCTGGTTTGGGTGATATATAGCCTCCTTGACTCACTGGAGGTCTCAGATGATGATCATGATAATAATATTTTTTTTTCACTAGCACCATAGTTCTTTTATTTTAATTTCCAAAAAACAACTAAAATATCTAACGGTATGATTTTTGAGAACGTGCTTTGGCACCAGGGCCACCAAATTTCTTTGGCTCAGAACGACAGGTATCTGCAAATAACACGGACCTGTCATAGTGAATTAAAATGTCCTTGATTTCCTTCTTTGATTCTTCATCAACATATTTTGTAAAAATCTACCAAAGCTTTAAAAATTGTTTGTCTGATAGCATAAATTTGCATTTGATGACCAGCATCTTTCACTCTCACTCTGATATCAACTCTTAAACATGTTTCCTTACCATTAATTACTACTACTACTACTACTACTACTACTACTACTACTACTACTACTACTAATAATAATAATAATAATAATAATAATAATAATAATAATAATAATATATCATAAATGCTTCCCTCCCCTCTTTGTTGCCACTCTTAACATAAGAGGGCTCCTTTCTCCATTTCAGTAAGAGCTCCTAAAAACAAATATCCATATCCATAACTTCAAGCATGTGCAGGTTCATATCTGTCGGAAAAATTGCTATTGGATATTTCTTTGTGAATATAGATGGAGAAAATCTCTAATGAACAACGGAATAAATTCTATCAATCGGCCTGGAACGGAATACAATTGGTTGCATTCGATGACATGTCTCATTCTCAATTTGAGTTGGTTTTTAAAGACTCAAACAAGGATCATTTAAATGCTGTTAGAAGGACTTACAGAACTTCCGTTTTTAATCAGCTACTTTGGAAATGGAGTCTGTTTAGATTCCACGAAATTTCATGGAATATGTCGATAGAGAGGACGATGTTAAAGATTGCGACATGAACGAAGATGATGAAACCCATCCCTCCCGATATAATTCTGCCCTTGGCCCGTCTGACCAAGACGAGTTCCTAGTGCAATATCACTTAAAGACTGTTGTAACTTCGGTCGCCGTGATGGGACGATCTAACCATTCATGCACACATGCATAGAAAGCAGCAATATTCTAAAAGAAATAGTGCTGGAAAGTGTTGTCTTTGATGTTGGTGATGGTTCTCTCCAGAAATTGATGAAGCAATTGCAGAAAGTGGCCGATGATTTGTCGTCACAGCGCAGATTGAGTTTGATCTTAAAGATTATTTCCACCACTTCCATTTGTTTCTCTGTATATATTTCGATATTGATTTCCGAGATGATCTTATTACATGACATGTCATGCTGACAGGCTATCGATGAACTCCTCTCGTTTTATGAGTCTCGGCCATGATCCGCAGAGAGAGGCAGTTCTTGGCTCCATTTAGTATATGATAACCTCCGTTGAGGTTATCATATACTATTTGATGGTATATTTGAGCTGTGTTTACGTATCCTAATCTCAGTCGTAATTGATCTATTTTAAGGAAAGATGATGAATCTTTTCAAAGAGGAACGAGAAGTCTTGTGATAAATTGCAGAGGCATAGGCAAATTTCTAATTTTTCAAGACAGTGAAACGTGACCACCACTAACCGGTGGTGATAGATGGTGTTACTGATATTTCTGCACCTTAATTTCTCGACCAATGGGAGAGGGAATGATGTTACATGAAAGCGGTAGATTCTTGCATTGACCTGGTGGCTTTGGTGACCATGTATAGACCTTGTCATATATCTGTTTGCAGCTCTTCACCTGGAGAGGTCCTTCAACTGTGTGGTGGATCCTGTCTTGGATAAATTTGAAGACAACGTACATTTCATACTGTTGGCTAGGACATCTGGAAATTCACATTAGGAACGCCCAGGTTGCAGACACATAGAGAGCTTGTAATCCCACTCTCATGTTAACATACTGTATAGTAGGCCACAACGTTAGCACAAAATTAACCCCAATTATATAGTATCGTCTCGTCTATCGAAAGTCGAGAAGATAAGGCACGTAAATATTACACTCAGGGACTATAAGTTACATCAGGGACCATAAGTTAGCTATATACATGTATCACTTGAGAAAAAAGGACTTAGTACCAACCCGTGGAAATTACCACCAGACTTCCCCTCTTCTCGATTCCATCTCTGTTCCAAACTAGAGCATCGTCTGCTGGGATTGGGCTTATTATCACTTGAGAGCAAGTAATCTATACCATCAAACAACACATGGGAGAATAAGGCTAAGAACGAACGCACACATCATTACAAACCTTGAGAAAGAGAGAGAGATCAAAACAAGGAGAATAATTGGTTTACAGCCAGTCAGCCCCAAGGCATTTCACCTGACAACATCATCAGGGACATCAAACTCGAGATAGACGCCGATAAACAAACGCATGTGAAGATGAAGAATTTCATGATCAAGCTCTATCTGCGCTCGAAGGAGAAAACTATGGTTTCTTTCTGCAAAAGACTTTCATCAACTTTCGAGAGCAAAGATCCGGTACTAAACATTACAATTCCATCAGCCTCACGAAAACGGACTACATGATCATCGCGGTGTCACTTACAACTGACTCAAAAATCTAATGATGAGATATGTCATACATGTTTATGACCTCTCACGTCTTGTGTAAAGAGATTATAACAATAACTACACCCAAATCCTGATCAATAGATTCCACTCCATTAATCCAGAAATGAGGGGTCAAACGAAAATATCCCTCTCCTCCTTTTTTGCTCTGGCCTTTCAGTCTTCTGTAGAGATAATTAACAATCCTCATGCTATAAGGCGGATTCTTTACCCACTAATACCAAGGAAGAGTTATAGAAATGCTAATGAGATTCTGGAATGTAGATTATGAGGTCATATTTAGAGTATATGGAATGTAGACACTGGCAGACAGGAGAAATAAGGGGAAATATGATATGAGTCTATAAGTTGTGAAAAGTTTTTAAAGGATACCTTCTGATGAATTTTTTTGTTATATGGAAGATGAGAAGGGAACATGAGCACCCATAGAAGCTGATCTATATCGCAATTGGAAGAACAGCGAGACATTGTGCCCTTCGATTGGAAACGAATTGAGTTCGATTCTCGTCGTGACGAGAGGAACCTTTATACGCGGTTTTTTAGTAGAAGGTCAGTTAACGGATCCCATACTGAAATAACACGTTTTTTTTTTTTCAGAAATTGCGGAATTTTTATCCCGCATACAGGAAAATCTACTAAGAGAACATATGCTATTTATAAACAAAAAACACTATTGATGTTCGTTGTAGTACATGACATTGATTGTTGTAGTTTGAAGATTGAGTTGTGGATGTGGTAAGGAAGATTGAGTTGTGGAGGTGGTAAGGTGTGTGTTGCTGAACGATTAAATAGTGGAGTAGAGGGGGCCTTCCCACGACGATTCCTTTCAATCCTTGTCTCGTAATAATAACGATACGAAGAATAAGTTGAAGTCTGTCCAAGAAAAGAGTGTAAGCAAGAGTTTTCTCTCATAGGGCAGATAATGGCACAGTTCGCTTGTTGAAGTGGTGAGTACATCTCCGCAAACATCGTGAGTGTGCGATGTTTGGCCACCATTGATAAGTCCTTGATTCACTTGATGTATCAGATAATAATAATAATAATAATAATAATAATAATAATAATAATAATAATAATAATAATAATAATAATAATAATAATAATATCCAACGAGCGCACGATGACCAGACTTAAAATTCGACTTAAAACCGTTTGTACGCCAACTGCTGCTATATAGGTTCTCTCAAGGAGCATTGGAATTTTTTTTGTCAAGCAATTTTATAGGCACCCTTATACCTAGCATAGTCCACCCCTGTTAGGCCTGTTTAACCGTTGAAGAGGGATCATAAGACATGCTGACTATATTTTCGATTATATTGTATCAACTTCTATAATTTGATCGTTTTGTAATTCTTTTACACTTTTAAATGTCCGTTATACCTACCCGACGTTTCCTATATCTCCTGATTTCCACATGGATACTTCAGTTCGTGTGAAGTCAGTTTCTTGCTCTTCGTCAAATAATCATTAGAAGAAGTCAGCTTTTTTATATACAATTGTATATCGAGGAATGAAGTGGCTCCCCGACTCGCGACGATATTTGACGCTCAAACTTTGTTTCGGTTTATTTAAAAAATAAAAACAAGAATATAATTTATTGTCAAGTATAATACACTTTGTATCCAAGCGGGGGGGGGGATCTACACTTATCCCTGCTCCAGAGAATTTTAATAATATCGTAAAATTACCATATTACTGTGGGCAAACACCAATTAGAAGTCAAATAGTTATTAACAATAAAATAATAGAACAGGTAAATATTTTCAGTTATCTTGGATGTGAAATATCATATAGGAGGAAAAAAAAATTAAAAACTTAGTCCTGATAAATAGAACATTCAATTCAAATATTGTACAACAAAAACACGCTTTAAAATATACAATATTTTAGCAGTACCCACATTATTATATTGCAGAGGAATTTGGGCAATAAACAAACAAGATAAACAAAGAATAAAAACAAGTGAAATGAGATTCATGAGAAGAACTGCAAAATACATATTATTAGACAAAAAAAAATAAGGAAGAAATTTAAAAAACTAAATATAAAGTCAATAGATGAAAAACTAAACAATTACAAATAAAATTGGATAGAACATGTAAACCGAATGGCCAACACCCAATATCCTGTAAAATCCCTTTAACAATTTAAATACTTCTATCATATCTCCTCTCCTACGTCTATCAGCTAGTTTTTGGAGCCCACAGATCATCAATCTATCCTCATAGGGAACATCCCAGACCTGCAACAATCTTTGTAACCCGCCTCTGAATCCTCTCTACCACTTCCGCATCACCAAGAAATCCTGGCGACCAGATCTGTGCACAATAGACCAAATGCGGCCTTATTAATGCCTTATAGAGTGGAACAGTAACTTCCCTATCCCTGCTTGTTAGTGTGTTCCTCAACAACCATGTAATTTGATGTGATGTTTTGGCAATCTTAGCAATATGCCCTTTAAACTTAAGTTCTCTGTCCATAATAACTCCCAAGTCTCTTGTCTCATCAACTTCCTGCAGTTCAGTTCTGTTAATATAGTAAACAGCATGCGATGTCATCCTCCCGAAGTGCATCACCTTACACTTAGCCACGTTGAACTGACAGCCATTTACCTCAGTCCATAGCGTCAGCCTATTTAAGTCATCCTGTAAAATATCCACATCATTTGAATTGATTATCGCTCTTCCCAATTTTGCAACATCAGCAAACAAGTGGATATTTCCATTCAAGGTATTTCCAATATCATTGATGTACAAATTAAACAATAGAGGACCAAGAATTGAGCCCTGAGGTACACCACTAGTCACTTGCCTTTTCCTGGACTCAGCTCCTCCGTAAACCATTCTTTGATATCTGTCCGCCAGCCATCCTTTAATCCAAATCACCATCTTCGGATCCAAACCCATTTGCTCTAATTTATGTAACAGAGTTCCATGTGGAATCCTGTCAAAAGCCTTTGCAAAGTCAAGCAGTATCACTGAGTAAGGATTTCCTTTATCCAACTCCACTGTTACTTTATTATAGAACGTAAGCAAATTACTTAGGCAAGACCTACCCTTCACAAAACCATGTTGCCACTTATAAAGTATCATATTGCTGTCCACCCAGTCCTGAATTCTAATTTTAACTAATTTCTCCAAAATCTTAACCATCACTCCAGATATATTGATTGGCCTATAATTTGCAACATCAGTCTTAGAGCCTCCCTTGTGCAATGGAACTATTTTCCCCTCTTTCCACTCTATTGGCACTTTACCAGAACTGAGGCTTAAATTAAACATCCTGGTTAGAGGAGTTGCTAATTCTCTTGCACATTCTCGTAACACATGGGCCGATATGCCATCTAACCCAATGGCAGTGTTAGCATTAAGGTTCTTTAATATATTAAGCACCTCAATTTCATCTATCTCTATACTCTCATCAGTCAATGGCACATCTGACACTGCACTATCACTACGAAGATGGTACACTTTTGTGAAATGATCACTAAGCAACTCAACTATTTGATTAGCTTCAGTAATTTCCTTACCATCAACACTTTTTAAAGTAATCTTTCCATGGATATTCTTCCTTTTACTAGCCACATAGCGAAAGAACTCTTTAGGGTTTCTTTTGGATTCATCAGCTAGCTTCCTCTCATAATTAGCTTTGGCTTTCCTTACCATACAGGTTACTCTCTTTGCCTGTACCTTATATTGCTCATTGGAACGCTCATCACCTTTTTCTTTATATGTCTTCCACAACCTTTTCTTTATCTGCAACTCTGGTTTAATAGTGTTAGTCATCCATTTCACTCCTACTTGATTTCTCCTTCTGACTCTGGGAATACAGTCTGATACAGCTTTCTTCAAATACTCCTTGAGAATCTCCCACGCACCATCAACATCTCTCCCCTTGAATTTCTCATGCCATAATACAGCTGAAAGCTGACTTCTCAGCTTGCCATAATCACCAGCCTTGTAATTCCACATATACCCATTCTTAATAGAATATTCAGTACGTCTTTCAATCTCCCAGGTCAAGACCACATGATCCCTTTCCCCAAGTGGAGACATTGTAACTAAATTACTTATTGATATGTTCTCCGATGTTATGACCAGATCTAACACTCTAGAATCTCTTGTCCCTTCCATCACATGCTGTCTCAGGTAATTATCTCTTAACAATTGTATAAACTCCATTTCCTTTGTTCCTTGTGACCATTCCTTCCCCCAATCTATGTCCCCAAAGTTAAAATCCCCCATAATAATTACCTGACCTTTACTCATCGTGCTAATTTGCCAATACATGCTATCTACATTCTCCCTTATTCCCCTTGGATTATAGCAACAACCAATTACATATTTCGCCTTGTTAATCTCTATCTCACACCAAACAGCCTCTAATAAACTGCCCTCTACATACCTGTCACAGTGAGGTACTTCTATCTTTTTTGGCTTTAATGTTTTGTCTATCATTAATAAGACCCCTCCCTCCATTCTGTCATCTCTGTCCTGCCTGAAAATACTGTACCCCTTACATTCAATCCCAATAACTATATCATTCTGGGTTAACCAAGTTTCGCTAATTCCTATAATTTTTGGCCATGTTGCACTAAGTAATGACAAAAATTCTTCACACTTATTCCTAATACTTCGAGCATTAGTATACATAAACTGCAATACTCCCTTCCTCCCATATAGGTCTATAATCGTTAATTAGAGTTATAATCATGATGAGGATGATAAATTAACAATGCCAAGAAATAATGTTCTTGTTTAATCTATTATTCAAGTGTAAGCAAGTAAAGTTTATCCGCGATTTTTCTTCATGACTAAACTACTAGTGTATATAAAGACTAAAGGCTTCACATTAATTATCTTAGTATCCTATACGGCAAAGCACACATCTATTGGGTGTGAATATTTCACTACCCAGACCTGTTTCGACCTTGACTAAGGTCGCATCATTACTGAGGCAATTAACGTGAAGTCATTAGCTTCCGTATACAAGTAGTTTAGTCGTGAAGAAACTTCACGCATAAACTCTATTTTCTTAAAATTGGATAAAGGATTAAACAATATTATAATTTGGTATTTTTAATTTAATTTATAACGAAGTGAAAAAATTTTATATAACTAACATTTAACCGTAGTATCTTGAACGACAACACTGAGCTAGCCAGGCCAGAATATTAGTTGTAATCCATTTGGAGTGTGATCAGCGGTGACTTTCGGTTTGAGATTTATCTAGAGGTAAGTACTGTTAGTTTATTCTTTTGCTCTTTTCTTTCTTTCTTTCTTTATTTTACAGTAATTTTATTTCCTCCTCGTAACTTAGAATTTACGATTTCATTACCTACTCCAAATGGGCGATCTCCATTGGGTTCGCCAGGAGTTCGAGCAGTGTTCGCACAGTTTGGAAGTTTCTCTGAATTCTTGCAGACGAAATGAGTGTGAAGATCAACCAGCGGACAGCTGATTGAGTTCGAAAGGCAGACAAGCACCCCGTACTTTTACAATAGACATGAGTATCATACTTTATACTCAAAAACAGGTTCTGCGAAGTCAGCAGAAATAAATGATGCAAGGAACCAACATCTATCGAAACTGCAATTCCAAGGAAGTAGAACGAATCACTATAAGGAAATAGTTTCTACAGTTATCCTACGAGCTAAGGATCAATGGACAGCAGTTCCCACATCACTCAAAAACCGTAAAATAAAGTTTATAAAATCCATGAACATGGACTAGGGAGTCCGAATATACCAGAGACAGTAGCTGATTACCGCGCCACTAACTTTTTGTATAATGGAAACTTCCAATATCGCACGTGAATTCGAAATAGTGAAAATGGAAAATTCACTATGATGCTGCACGTTATAACCGATTCTATAAATACCAAGAGACCCCCGACATACAAAATGCGGACTAAACCATATTAAATTTAGAGAAATATGTTCCAAGAAAATGATCGGCTCATTCCATGACAGCAATCACCAAACAATGGCAAGATATATATGACCTAAAACTGTAACTAGACTATATATCATAGTCTAGTCACTGTCTGTAACTAGACTATAAAACCAGAATCATTACAACGGAAGGCACAACTGCACAATGGCACCGTTCCAAAAAATTCAGCTACCCGTAATGCTACTGTAAACATCAATTCAACTTCATAAAATGCTGATAAAATCACCTGACGGCCCCTGAATAAAATGAAATTGACAGTCAGCTAAATGCGTCATCTACGGCGGACCATATCCCACCAATATGGCGGATTCAAGCAATACATTGACATCCATAAATCAGTAAAAGAAAGACAAAGTACCACATCAGCAACTGCACAGGTATCCACCCCACCCGATTCAAGTTTTACAGCCAAATCACAGAAGTTTCTAGGTCATATATCTCTTGGTATTGTTGGTGATTGTCACCATTACAAACAGCATTGCACGTTTAATTTAATAAAAGACACTGTTAACTTTAACAAGGTTCAGAAGTAAACAAGTCAGTCAGGACTTCATAAACAAATTTGTAACACACACACACACACACAAAAACAATCCTCATTTCACTAATAGATTTTGGAATATAGCTGGCATTTAGAATGTAGCTATGAAATGTAGAAGACCCACCTGTCTACAGATTATGTTCTGGAACTCCAACGATCCAGAAAATAAAATGTGCTTACCACAAGCATATGCAACAAAATACAGTAGGTTGTCCTTGTAAACCAAACCACCTCCGTCCATCCCACAACACAAGGCGCAGGAACAATGTTTCACATCGGAAAGACAGGACTTGGGGAGGAGAGCACCGGCCATCTTTGTTATGCTGTATGATATAGAACTCAATGAAATTGCCAGTCCCGCCAAAACCAAGAGAAGCCACGGGGATGAAGGTCAAAATCTAGAAATGGGGTTCTACTGAAAATACACTGCATATATCTGCTTATTCTTCTTATAATTGATTTTAGACCAAGTGCCCTGTTCCGATCTCATACCATCACTTTCATGTTCTTCTAGTCCTTCTTTTTCTATTTATTTCATATCTGTATAATATTTTTGGGAGTCTGTTATTGTCCATTCGATTTAGATGTTCTAACCACACGTGTTTATATTTACTTATATAGTAGTTAATTGGTTTTATACTCAGGGATTGTAAAATTTCTTTATTTATTTTATGGTCTCACTTGCTATACGAACTTTTTCTGATAAATTTCATTCACGCTGTTTGTATCCGTTTTTTATTCTTTTTTTATAGTCCATGTTTCATTTCTATGTAATGAAGTTAGTTTAGACAGAACATTATACAGTCTGATTCTGGTGTGTTTTTGTACTAAGGATGATTTAATGTATTATTTATTAAGCCATTTAATTAAAAAAAAATGGTATTTTAATGTCTATAAATTTTTCATCTTCATGTGATAAGTCGCATCCCTGGTATTCAATGTACACTGCTTGGAAAGTAGTCAGTGGAAACCATATCGTCAGGAATAAATATCCCTGATACCCATCTTAATAAGATGTAGGATCTCCATTCAATTTTATAATTGCAGCAATTCTATGGGATATACTTGCCACAAACTCACGATAGCGATAAATGAGAAGTTTGGACCATTCTTCCTGTAGCCATGTAATGAGGTCCAAGACTATTGTGGGAATACGTCCATTGACCCGAACCACCAGTTCATCCCACAGATGTTTAATAGGGTTGAGAACGGTGCTCTGCGAGGGCCAGTCATGTGTAGTGACGTTCATGTCCAAACAACGCAGTTACAGAAGCAACCTTATGTCACAGTCTTTCTGAAAGAAACAATGATCAGTTCTACAGAAACTGCACAATGAAGGAAACATTGCATTGTCCAGAACATTCAGATGTCTTTCGGAGTTCAATGTTCATCGCACCACAAACAGATATCCGAGCCCAAGCTAGGATAAAATAGGACCATGCCATTACACCGCCACTTCCGAATTTAGTAGTTATGCAGTCTTGTAAAGAGACGCTCACAGGGCATATGCCACACCCACACGCTTCGATATTTTTGGTAGAGGGTGTAGCGTGATTAGTCGCTCCATAACACAACTTTCCAATCTTCCACATATTCTGTACATATTCTTTGCTGCACTGAAGACGACGCTCATGTTAGTTCGCGTAATGTGAGGCTTGCATATTGCGATCCTACCATGTAAACCTACGTTGTGAGGCTCGGTTCTGAAAGTTTTTGTGCAGAATCATGTTCCAGTCGATGCCTGAAACTCCATATTCACTGGGTCGAGGAATGGCTGAATTTACATATAACCCTCCATAGCACCCAACGGTCAGGATGAGTGAGTGTGGTGAGTCGTCCCATGAAGGTAGCATTTGCAGTTGACTCCCTTCGCTTCCATCTCATTATGATACCACTGATTTCTGACCTGGGATCATCCAATTTGTTCAATAATTTTGCCGAACAGATAGGCCTGCAACGTGGCATCCTATCATAACGCTTCTTTTACGTCAGTTCCCTTCTCGCACCGATTTCACCAGGACACAGTTGCAATGACTTGGGAGCATCATATTCCTATAATTTATACTGACTAGAAACACGTGACTCGTTAATGGCACGATAAATCTTGCTCATTGGAGGGGAGTCCATTGACGTCTTTACAAGGTGCATTTACTTCTAATATTTTATTATCTATCACTATTTTACTTCTCATTGGGTTCTCTCCTTTGAAAGCCATCATTTTTGTCTTCAATTTGATATTCTCATATTATATTGTACGTAAGTTTCATTTAATGAATTTTATTGAAGCTATTTTAAACCTGGTTTACTCCATTTCCCAAGTAAGCAAACAGACAAACAAGCCAAGTTTGCGCCTGCAAGTGTTGCAAGTCTAGCTGATCCTGCACGTAGTGCAAGACCAAGGCATCTCATGGTAAAAGTAGAATAAGCTCTGATCACAAATCTTAATATTTACCCTTAATGCAAATCTCCTGGAGGAGATGTATGATGCTTTGTATTCAAGGCAAGGGACCACTACCCACAAAGCATCATACATCTCCTCCAGGAGATGTGCTTTGCATTAAGGGTAAATATTAAGATTAGTAATCAGAGCTTATGCTACTTTTACCATGAGTTTCCTTGGTCTTGCACTACGTGCAGGTCAGTTAGACTTGCAACACTTGCAGGCGCAAACTTGACTTGTTTGTTTGTTTGCTTACTTGGGAAATGGAGTAAAACCAGGTTTAAAATAGCTTGGTATCTTTAACATTTATTATACCCAAGGTAAAATACTTTCTACATTTATATTTCCTCCTGAGATTTTTATTTAATAAGGTTAAAACACCTTATGGTAACTTGTTCTGGTAAAATACTTATAAGCTCTGCATTACTAAAATCTTGGTATTTCTAGCCTGGCTCCCACTGATGAGACCTCGATAGGGGTAGGAACTGGTGGGGGGGATGGCTTTGAGAGGCTTTGCTTGGGGATAGGTTTTTCCCTGTCTCCACCGCTGAGAATATGGCTCTGGCTGGTGGTGGGGTGAGCCAGCCACTGGGTAGAGCCAACGCTGAGAAGTTCTTCTCGGTGACGGGGTGAGCCTGTCACTGAGTGGAACAACGCTGAGTTGGATGGTCTTTCGGCCACTAGGGATCGGCCTAATTTTTAGAGAGATCTTTAGTTAAATACACCTCAATAAACGTTGAAACCGGTCTGGGTAGTGGCCCCTTGCCTTTAATACAAAGCATCATACATCTCCTCCAGGAGATGTGCTTTGCATTAAGGGTAAAATTTGTGATCAGAGCTTATTTTAATTTTACCATGGGTTGCCTTGGTCTTGCACTACGTGCAGGATCAGCTAGACTTGCAACACTTGCAGGTGCAAACTTGACTTGTTTGTCTGTTTGCTTACTTGGGAAATTAGCTTGGTATCTTTAACATTTATTATACCCAAGGTAAAATACTTTCTATGTGTGTGTGTGTTACTGTAAAATCCAAAAATTGGCAAATCCTAGGTTTTACCTGTAAATCCTAGCATTTACCATAGTAAGTTGGTAAAAGTCTGAAAAATGCTGGTAAACGCTTCCATTTCGTAAAATACCATCATTCACCAACTGATAAAACTTAGGATTTAACAATGGAAACAATTGTATAGTGGGCGTCCTCCCGCGATGAAGTCTTAGGACTCCTTGGAGGTGTCACGAATAATAATAATAATAAGAAGAAGAAGAAGAACCCAGCTCCACGTGTGAGAGATATACATGCTTACAGAGGAAGTGAAATTTTTTCAGATCATTACTCATTAGTCTCTAAAATAAAAATACTAGCAAAATGGAGAAAGGAAGTAAATCCGAAATAGAACAAGTATACAAACTCTATCTATGAGAATTACAAGAAGAAAGCATTAGAATGATATATCAATCAAGATTAACGGATTATCTAAAAGAAGCCCAAATCAGTAAAGATATAGAAAAGGAATTGAAACGTTTAAAAAAGATAATTCATGAAGCAGTCTCTGAAGTACTTGGAAAGAAAAATATTAAAAATCTCGAACAAAGATATAGAAAATACAAAAAAAAAAAAAAAATAGCAAGCAAATCACTTCAAAAACATACATGTTTCCATTCTTACAAAGGAAACAGAAGAAATAGTTAAGATTCTCGGACAGATTTATTAATAAAATAGAAGAACACATAGATGGAAGACAATACATAGTTTACGAAATATTGAGGATATTAAACAACGAAGAAAGAGATACACCACAAATCAACATATTACAAGAGAAACAATGGATAGAACATTATAAGAATTTATGGTAAGACCCAAATTTTATAATAGAAAATAATAATGAAGAAATCAGTACTAATATAGAACCAGTAAAATTGGGAGAACTAAAATAAGCAATAAAGGTATCAAAAAATAGAAAATCAACCGGATTAGATAGCATAAATACAGAGCTTTAGAAATATGGTAGAGAATATTTATATCACAGATTCTTAAAATTAATAAATAACTGTTGGAGGAAATGAGGTTCCATCAGATTGATTAAATGCTCAGGTTATATCTACATTTAAGAAAGGAGACAGAGATGATTGCGGAAATTACACAGGAATGAGTTCATTAATACAGGTTACAAACTTTACAGTAAAATCCTAATTAAAGACAGAAATATTGCAAACAGTTTACTTTCAGAAGAACAAAATGGTTTCAGGCATGAAAGATCATGTATAAACACTATTTATGTGCTAAACCAAATTACTGAAAAAAGACGTGAATTTAATTTACAGACTGATATGGCCTTAATAGATTAAGAGAAAGCTTTTGATAAAATATACAGGCTGCATAATAACATAGAGTAAAACTATGGAATATAATGAAAAAACAAGGATATCCATTACATTTGGTACAAGCTATACAGTACAAAGTTTATATAAAAATATAAAAATACAGTTACAGTGAAGTAATAAATTAATTGAAGAGATTGAAATCAATGAGGGTGTTAGACAGGGATGTAGCTTATCTTCAACTCTATTCAATATGAAAAATTACAATGAAACAAGGCATCCAGTTAACCAGAAGAACTGTTATCAATACAATGCTGTATGCAGATGAACAGATGATATTACAAGACAATGAAGACTTTCAAAAATCAGTTTATGAATTAAACAAAATAAGCCAACAATACAATTTAAATTTTTTATAAAAGAAAACAAAAGTCATGGAATTTAAAGGCCGGGATCATGTTAAATCGAAAACAGTTATAGAGAAAAAAAAATAATAGAAAATATGACACAGTTTAATTATTTTGGCTGCATAATAACATATCTAAAAGATAAAGATATAGATGAAAAAAAAATAAAGAATTTTCAGAATATCTCTGAAACAACTATAAGGACACAGAATTAAAAAAAAAAAAAGACGAAAAACTCAAACATTTTAAAAAGTAATGGCCACTCCCACTCTGATATATGGTTTAAAAACATGGACAGTTAAAAAGAAAGATGGAAGTAAAATACAAGCTGCACAGATGAGATTTTTAAGAACAATTAAAGGATACACAAAATTGGACCGATTAAGAAATGAAGACATCAGAAAAGAACTAGATATAGGTAACATAAATATAAAGATCGGGTAATACGGAGAGAAATGGAATGAACATCTATTTATGATAGAAAGATATCAGCTACTAAGAGGAAAGAGAGAGAGAGAGAGAGAGAGAAAGGAAGACCAGTGAAGCTGGAACAGGCAAATGCTTAATCCTTGAAGAGAGCAAGAAAAAGATAGAAGTCTCCCAGCTGTCAACTGGATGAAATTAAACACTTCTCTTTGGGAATCTATTTCCATTTCGAACTACTGACTCAAAGGAAAAAATACTTACATTTTTGACCTCAGAAAAGCAAATGATTGCATTAGCAGTTATCACTGCGGATGTGCAGCGCACAATTTTTTTTACCGAAGAAAGAGATTAAAAATCTCATTCGTGAAAAGAGCAGTGGCAGGTGCCTTAATATCACAGAATGCTGGCACCAAAGGACCAACCAGAGCTCAAAAGAGCAACTAACAATGTTCAGTATGCGCTAAAATCTAATGTAATCAAAGCAGAAGACAAATCTTCAGTCCTAATACACAGAGGACAAGATACTCTGAAAAATGTCCAAAGTTCTATACCCAGACCATGAACTCCCTCCCAGAAATTCATCACAGGTTATCGTCATATAGGAAAAGTTGAAGCTTTTGTTGTATGGTGGTTTAAAAGAAAGATGAAAGTAAAATGCAACCTGCACAGATGAGATTTTTAATCACGTCTGTGCAGAGAAGCAGTTTAGTCATAATAAGTCTGTGTTTTCTGCTTAGAAAAATTACCTGAGATACTAACACGAACATGACTGCAAAAAGTCAATAAAGAATTAAATTTCATCTCCGATGAGCAGTCTGGATTGCATGCGAACCACTCCATCGAAGAACAAATTCATAGATTAATGGAAAACGGTTGAGGATAGGCATACTAAGTAGCACACCTGGACGATCTTTCTGGGCGTTAAATATCATATTGGACATAATATAACACAATGGGCTGTTTTCAAACTCCTGAAGACCAAATGACCACTAGACTAAACAAACTTACTATATCTTACCTCAGTGATCGCAAACTCAGAGTGAAGCTGCAGGAAATTAAATCGTTTAAACTCAAAATCACAGCACGTCGCCCTCATGGCCGCATTTTATCATCTCTGTTATTCACTCTGTGTGGCTAACATCCTACGCACAGTTCTCACCACAACAGTTCTATATACAGATGATACTGCAATATAATACACTACCTCCCATCATATATTAACAACTGAAAATCTGAGAAGTACAGTGTCAGAATTGGAACAATGGATTCAAAATGACGAATGAATTTCATCACAGATTATCGCAATGCAATTCAGAAGACGAGCATCCCTTTAAGGAGAAATGGTCATGTGTGGCACCCCATTCGATGGCAACAAGTACTCAAATACGTGGCGGTGCAACAAAAGGGCTTCGCTTCTTCATGACTCATGTCAATCATATCTGCTCAAAATCATATGAGACAGTGGAACTATAACCTTTATTCAACCTTCTTCTGTTCTGACATATGGCACACTCACCTGCAATCATATATAGCGGATTGAAACGTTCAGAGAAATCCGAACCAGATGGAAAAGAACAGTGTTCGACTCACCGGGTTCATAAGAATCGTACAATTTCACCGACAAGCCAGTATCCCTGAGATCAAAACTTTCTTATATGAGTGGGCTGCAAAATTATTTGTAGATGACAATATCTACCCTTACATAATAATCTGCCAAGCTATAGATTGTAGTGAGCATGATCTTCCAAAACACAAATATGCTCAAATCATGATGACCATGTATTTTTTTTAACTCACTGAAAAAAGTTCAAAATTGATGAGTCAAAGGCTCAATAATATATAATATCCGTTAGGGTCTACTACCTAGCAACAGTCTCCAACAAACAAAAATCTCAGGGAACAAACCAAAGAAACTGCACTGAACATGTAACTTTAAAGAAACGCTTTCAACCTATATTTCACAATGCGCAGCGAAGTGCTGAATAAACACTCATCCAAAATTTTCTTTATAGATCTTCAGATAGGATAAAACAATAAGAAACAATAGGTCCAGGCAATCCATTATGCCAGCACAATTAACCACTACCAGAGTATCTTCTTGAGTATAGCTCCCATCGCTGAGACATCGACGAACCTGGTCTTGGTAGAGATCCTTCCTATAATGCAAAGCATTATGGGAGGAAGGGTCACTCTATATTACTATGCACTATGTGATTCTGAGGCAATTGATGGGAAGTCAAAGGCCTCTGCATGTACAATATGGAGGTTAGTCGTGAGGATACTTCACACGAAACCTTGAGAAAAATTAGTTTCCCCATTATTTAGAAATTCGTGAGATCTGAATGTTGTCTCTTATTCCCTTTATTGATAAATAAATAATTAAATATTTACTAAAATAAAGAGCCAAAAAGGTTTCACTTCGGCAATGCAAATTTATAAAAAATAAGCGGATGATGATGATGATAATAATAATAATAATAATAATAATAATAATAATAATAATAATAATAATAATTACCCCCCCCCCCGAAGGAACACGGCCTTGTCATGGCGGTAGGGCTTGCGTGCTTCAGTGATGTTGATAGCTATTCAGGCGGTTCATTGCTGCCAGCAGGGCCACCCTTGTCTGGCAGGTCTCAACTGAGGAGCAAGACTAACAGTGCTCCATTCCCCACCTTAATGGTGAAAAGGAAGAAGAGATCCATACCGGATCAGTCGCCGCCCGGGTCATCAAGGACTGCGTCAGATGTTCGAGATCCTGTGCATCAGGCGACAAGTGGGTTATAGGACCCAGCTCTCCTTGCTGGGCAATCAGGGCAGGAAGCTGAAAAGCGACTTGAAGAACCCAAACGTAAAAAAATGAGCTGTAGAAGAAAACAGAGACATTATGAAATATTTTTACAGATTAACACCAGAAAAACGAGGTTTCAGGAAGCGTATGCATTTAATTTGGAAACAAAAATTCCCAGAATCTGCAATAACAGAACAAAGACTTATGGACCAAAAGAATTTCATTTTCCGTAAAAAAAATATTTACTGAACTTGAGCTGCAAGAGTTACGTAATAAACCAACAACTCCAGTAACAGAAAATCATCAGGAAGTAGCTATATCAAACTTTGGAATTCAACTCAGTAAACATCAAGCTGACGACATACCTCAGAATGTTTTGACAGAAGGGTAGTGTAAAATAAGTCAGGGATATTGTAACATATGAACTCCATAAATGACCATATATGACTACTACCATTAAATGCTTTACAACAATCTAAGCTAAAACAGCTCCTCTTAGACGCAAATGCTGTAATTGAAACCATCACAACCAACAGTATAAAGGAAACAAATCAGCTTCTATACAGCATGGCCTATATCATTTCAGTGAAGCTTGGTTGCAAACCGAAAGAGCAAAAGCCGAGGATGAAACAATCTGCACCATTGAAAATCCGGTTAGAACGAAAGGTTAACAAGCTTCGAGCTGATCTAAGCAACTTAAAGAGTTTTAAAGAAGGACGGTTGAAAAATAATAACATAAAAAACAAACTGATTAACACATAATTTGGCCAACAAAACAATTGCTGAAATTATGGAAGAGCTAAAACAAAGAATTACAACGACTGCACAGAAAATTAAAAGATATGAAGCAAGAATAAACCTATATGTACAAAATATGAAATTTCGACAGAACCAACATCAGTTCTTTCAATCTCTCCAGAGAAATACAAATGCAAACCATCATACACCTCGGAAAAGAAGAAACACTCAAATTTTGGAAGTCAATTTGGGATAATCCTATTGAACACAATAAAGATGCTTCATGGATTAAAGAAATAGAATCAGAAATGAAACAAAAACAAATTCAAAATATCATTATCACTAAAGAAATGATCAGTCCTCAAGCTAGAAAATTAAAAAACTGGAGTGCACCTGCAAAGACGAACTACATGGATTTTGGTTAAAACATCTAACCAGTCTACATGATCGAATGGCAGAACAATTTAATTATTTGTTTCAGTCTGGCTCAGTGAAAGACTGGATGATATCTGGGAGCACTTTTCTCTTCATGAAAGATAAGGATAAGGTTGCAGATCCAAGTAACTATCGTCCAATAACATGCCTACCAACTATACTTAAGCTGTTCACTGCGATCATAGCAAATTCCATATACCGTTACTTATCGGATAATCAGATTTATCCGATTGAACAAAAAGACAATTTTCAAAAATCTAGAGGAACAAAAGACCAGATCCTAACTAATAAAATGATTCTCAGATATTCCAAAAGACGAAAAACTAATTTAAACATTTCATGGATTGATTACAAGAGAGCATTCGATTCCCTCCCATACTCCTGGATCCTAAAATCACTAAAACTATTTGGAATTAGCAAAAACATATGTTCGTTTCTGGCTACTGCTATGAAATCATGGAAAACAACATTAATAGTGAACAATGAACGATTTGGAGATATCAGCATTAAACGTGAAATTTTCCTAGGTGATTCCTTGTCACCATTGCTCTTCAGCATTTTTTGATACCTCTGTCTATGATTCTGAAGAAAACAAAACTTGGATATGAAATTCCTAAATGTAATATTAAAATTTCCCATCTGTTGTATATGGATGATTTGAAGCTATATGAAAAATTGGCCCAGTAAATAGATACTTTATTGAACATAGTTCGTATTTTCAGTCAGGCATCAAAATGGAATTTGGTTTAGATAAATGCGCAATTTTATCTATTAAACAAGGAAAAATTAATGACACTAGCAATTTTAATTTTGATCAAAAGAAATATATAAAAGCAATTTCAGCTGACGAACGCTATAAATACCTAGGAATATTAGAAGCCAATGATATTCTCCACTCGAAGGTTAAACAACAGGCAGCATCAGAATACATCAAAAGAGTTAGAAATATTCTGAAAACAAAACTAAATGGAATAAGCACAATTAGAGCAACGAATTCTTGGGCTATACCAGTGATCCGATACACAGCTGGCATAATAAATTGGACAAAAGAAGACCTGGACAAACTAGACCACAAAGCTAGAAATCTAATGATTATGCATCATGCGTTACATCCATGAAGTGATGTTGACTGGTTGTACCTACTGAGGAGAATAGGTGGACGGGGTCTGCTGCAAGTGAGACAGACTTTGGAAGAAGAAGAAATTGGTTTAAGAAATTACATCGACAATAGCTCTCAGCCAATGCTTCAAGCAATTACACAAGAGGGCCTTCTGAAAGCAACAGGAAACAAATCCAATTTCTTCGAGATACTGAGGACAAAATTGGCGTGAACAAGACAGACATGACAATGGATACAACACGGATACATTAAAAAAGAAACAGAAGGATTTATTCTAGCAGCTCAAGAACAGGCATTACAAACTAATGCCATCAAAGCAAAAATTTTCAACATCAATAATAACAGCAAATGCAGATTATGCGATCAGAAAGATGAGACTGTAGAACATCCAATCAGTGCCTGCAGCAAAATAGCACAAAATGACTATAAATTCCGCCATGATCAAGTGGCCAAAATAGTTAATTGGCATGTATTCAAGAAATATGGCTTTCCTACTTCTGATAACTGGTGGCAGCATAAAATAGAGACTGTATTGGAAAACGAAACAGCAAAATTCTCTGGGACTTTAGAATACAAACTGATCGGCATTTGGAACACAATAGATCTGACATCACAATTATCGAACATCAACAGGTTTGGATTATCGATATTGCAGCACCCAGTGATAACAACATTAACAACAAAGAACTGGAAAAAATTACTAAATATCGAGATCTGGCAATCGAAGTTGGCCGATTGTGGCTTAAACACATTAAAGTCATTCCAATAGTTATCGGTGCACTTGGTGCAACTTCAAAGAAGCTATCCAACTATTTATAGCAATTAAAAATCAATGAAGTGACCCCATATGACTTACAAAAACAGCATTACTTGGAACAGTCCATATTTTACGACGCTACGTGACGGACTATTCTTAGATACTTGGGTAGAATCTGAATTCTTCTGAATCACCAGTCAAATTTTTATTTATATGATATCTTGTTTTGACTGTTTATCAGTTATAATAATTAAATCCAGCATTATTTCAAAGCCGAATATAGGTTTGTATTCTGTACTGTTTTTCAGAACATGTAATTTTTTTTTCACTGTGAGGTTTCCGGATATGGAGAATGACGATTCAGTTTTTGTAGAATGAAATTTAATTAGTAGACATTGGGTTTGTAGAATGAGCAGAGAGTTTGTAATTTTGCGAAAGTGAAATTCATTGGTTAAAAAGTGTTCCCAGGTGTGATTTACTTTTGAGACGGGACTAGTATGGTCAGAGAAAATTATTTCTGCCACGATTTGCTAATATTTTGATGACACAATGTTGTTGGAAGGGGTGGTGATGTGATAGATGATGGATGTATTTTCAGTGTGAGTAGATTTTCAATAAATAGAAAAGGATAAAGATTCATTGGACATTCGGGTGATGAGTGTCTAGGAAGGGAAGCCAATTATTGCTTTCCTTTTCAGAGATGAAAACGATCATCTGGTGTTGGGTGTTGAGGCATGCTAAAAACTTTTCCAACATATTCTCGTCATGTAGGCAAATGCAAAACACGTTGCCCCACAGCGAGGAGACTCGGCCTTAAATCTGCTTATATGTTTTTTCCTGCCATATAAAATATCCATTATTCATTGTGATGCCAGTTATACCATGTATTTCATTTCTTTTGACGAATCAGACCGTAACCTTGTGAAAGTCTTCTTTTCCAAGAAACTTCCTACAGCTTTCAACCGTAAGTCTCTTTATCATTCCTTCTTCTCTTTCATTCCGTCTACCTCTGTCCTTTGGTTCAGTTTTATTCACTTTAATTTCCCAGTATTCCAAGGACCATACCTAGAGATGGTCCTAGTTCAGCAGCTCTTTAGAAAGTAACAGTTTACTTACAGAAAAAAAGTGTCCTAATGTTCTATTGTTTTATTTTTTTTTCAACCTCTTCTGATTATGTTAATATAAAGGAATAAACGCTCTTATTATCCGTGTCTGTAAACACAAAATCCTTGTGCGACTCATGAGTTATTTTATTTACAAATGTATAATAGTACATTTTTTAAAATGGCACTTTTATATGCTTTTTTACAGAAGTTTTCCTTCCCATTTCTTGTTCCAATCAATATCGATAATCCATTTGATCGCTTTTGATTGCTACATTCATGTGCCGCTTCTTTAACTCTCATTTACAAGATACTCTTACGAATTCTCGAAAGTGTTACTTCTTGTGAGCATTTATCATTAGTATTTATCAATTCTTTTCATCGATGGAATGAATTGCCAATTGAATTCAGTTCTTTACTAAATAAGACTCATACACTGACCCTCACTTTTCTTGTGAGAAATGCATAATTTTCAACAATATCTACCAAACTCTTGTCTGGAAAATGTATCACTAGCTCAAAAATCTGAAAGGTAAACGAAGATCTTAATCAAAAGCCTTCTTAAAAGTAGCACACGAGTATATACAGCGGTTCGTGCTCAGAGCTTGCATCTTTAAGGCACAGCAATCTTTTAGGGGTCCCCTTTTCAGATTATGGTCACATCTGAAAATTTTAAAAGAAAATATTTGCCTATGTTTGGTGTATTATTAATATATATATATACTGTATATATATATATACACACCTTTTAATAATGATGTGGTTTATATAATTTTCAATAAAATATATCTGTTTGTGTGTGTGTGTGTGTGTGTGTGTGTGTGTGTGTGTGTGTGTGTGTGTGTGTGTGTGTGTGTGTGTGTGTGTGTGTGTGTGTGTGTGTGTGTGTGTGTGTGTGTGTGTGTGTGTGTGTGTGTGTGTGTGTGCGCGTGCGTGCGTGCGTGCGTGTGCGTGTGTTATTATGTAGTTCGTTTTATTATTTATGCTGCATTTCTCAGGATTCCTTTTTTCTTTGCTGAGCAGTAGGCTCGTCCAATACTTATAAAAATAAATAAATGATAATTATAGGGAGTAGGCGAGGTCTTTATACCCTATCCTGGTTTTGAAGACTGAGTGGGCAGTTCAATCTCCACCAGTAGCCAATCAGAGATAGCTGGCCCATGTCTATCACTAATTATAGGTGGACGCTGATGAAGAGACCAGCAAACAATTGCTGCCATATCTTGGTAGCTAACCCTAACAGGATATGTTACTGTCTGAAGTAATGCGGGTACTACAGTCGATTTTCTTGAGCTTAAGGGACGAAAAACCCGAGTTTCCAAGAAAGAAAATCGCTTGCCCGTGCGAGAGATCGGGAAACCGGTCGAAGATAGACTTAGAAAAAATTCCTTCAGTCGGTGACTAGACTAGAACCTAATCCTAAGTCTAACTTCGAGCGACCAAGCGAAGAGGACGCAAGCGCCACTCCCGTTGAGCTATACAGGCCTATCGTCGAATACTTTAATAATAAAAATGTATGACACCACATATTTGAATATATGGTCGTCAAAGAACAAGATGGAGGGATGATCTACAAAGTTTGAGATGAGATGGTGGACATTGACAAAAAAACAGACAGAACTGGAAAGTTTAGGTGAAGGCCTACACCCAGTAGTCGATGGAAAGAAGCCAAAGAAGAATTTAATTAATTATTATTATTGCTCTTGCTCAAATTCTCCTTATACAGCTTTCAGGAATGACCTCTTGTTCTGTCCCTATCTTTACTCATTCTATTCAAAACCTCCCAGACATTAATATGGTAATAAACGGATTATATGTCTCGATTATATCCCCTCTTCTCCTCCTCCTCCTATCCGCAAATTTCTGCTAATTGCATTTTCTCAATCTTGCTTCATATCCGGTAAACACCGGAGTCAATCGTCTCTGGACCTTTTCCAATACATATTTATCTTTTGAAACTTAGGTGACGAAATCTACAAACAGTAATCGATATGGCCTGATCAAAGCCTTATACAAGGGAACCAAGACATCCTTACTTTTACAAGTCAATGTTCTCTGCATCATTCTCATTATCGCAAGATACACTGGTTTTTTTCTTTACATCCTATCTCTGCCTCCCAGATTTCAAAACCTTATGCTTTGCAACAATGAATTTATATCACCACTTATTTATCCATTTAGTCCTCTTGCAAAGCCACAGCATCTGTCTACTCCTGATCGCTCTCCACAACCCTGCATCAACTACACATCACTATCCAGACCTCTTCCAATATCATTTATATACAAATTAAACAGCAATGGACTCAAAGCAGACCCTTGGGTTATACTACTAATAATTTCCTTCTTCTGGGATATTGCTCCTCCATAGACAATTCGTTGATACTTAACAAACAGCCAATATCCAATCCTGCGAACTAATTGACTGTTTAGCCCCCTATCTTACAATTTAATTACCAGCTTGTCTGGGGGCGATTTATCGAAGGACTTTTCAAAATCTAAATACACCACTGTGTATGCGTCACCGTTACCATTGCATTTGTCAATTTATTGTAATTATAATAATTATTATTATTAATTATCATTATATGACATCTCTAGGGAGCCCAAAGCCTCATTGAGGGAGGGCACCTACTCCATAACTTCCCCTCCACCATTCATTCCACCCACTAACCGCAGCTACTCTAACGCCATCTACCGCCCACCACCACCAATAGTAATAGGTAAGAGGATTGCTAAAACACGATAATCCTTTAACAAACCCATTCTGGCCAACAAAGAGTCACAAACCAGTTTAGACAAGCTTATAAAAATTCAGAAAAATGCAGCTAAAATCATATGTGGACTAAGGAATACAACTCCTGGAAAAATAGCAGAATTCGAATCTAACTTTGTTTCTTTAAAAATTAGGTGGCAAGAAAATCTTACCAAATTTGTAGAAAAAAGAGCCAACCTTGCACATCATAGAACAAGTGAACTTTTTAAAAACTGGAAACAAACAGAATAAAGAAAAAATCAACAATGCATGAAATCATAGAAAATAAAATTCCCTTGGATTGTCCCAATAAAATAGTCGACTACCTAGCATTTCCTCCAAATCCAGACAGGAAAAATATAGTTATCAACTCTGAAATAGGGAAACATGAGAAAAAAAGCCTAGAAAACCCTGAAATCTTGAGATTATTAGCCCTTTCAAAAATAATGGAATATGGACCTGACTCAATAAAGATCTACACAGATGTCTCCAAAAATCTAAATGGCAATTCTGGGAGTGGCATACTGATCTATGGCACTCATAATATAGAACTAAAAACAACTAACAGTATTGGATGCGACTCATACCATGCAGAATTAATAGCCATTAACACACCCCAATATTTGGACAAACAAAACCCGAAGAAATTTATATTTTTCACATGTTCCTTAGCAGCCCTTCAAGTTATTAAGAACTGCTACACTAGCCATCAAGAAATGCTTAGAGGCATAGCAAAAAACATAAACAAACTACATAAGGATTCCGAAATAATCTTCCAATGAATCCCATCCCATGTGGGATTAAAGTGAAACGAAACTGCAGATGAAGTAGCAAAAATGGCAGCAACATCAAGTGATACCACAGATTTCGATCTCTTTAAAACCATCCAAAAAGATAACATAAAAGAACAATTCTTCAGGACGTGACTCACCACTGGTACTTAGCAGAAAATCCAGGAGTTACCATCATCTCCAAGTGTAATCGCAGTGCCACTACCATTATCTCTCGCCTCAAGACCGGCTACACAAGACCAATCAAGTTTAGCAATGGCATAAAAGTCTTCCCCACCTGCAAAATCTGTAACATCGAGGAAGCATCACCAATGCATTTGCTAAACTGTATGAATATTTCCAAGTATGAACTCTATAACAACCCAGAAAAGGTGCTGTATAAAATACATGAACCTATGATCTGGTGTAATAATACCATGGGATAATAAAAAAAAAGAAAAAGAAAAAGGAATTAAAGCTTTTTAGTTGTTTAGTTTTATTGTAATATGTTTTTATCTTATTAATCTTAGGGTTCTGTTAATTTGTTTGTATAGAAGGAAAGCAATACTTCTGCACTTATCCTGATCTTTCTTATGGAATGGCATGTTTTTTTTTTTTTTTTCCTATAATTTTTTCTATTGTTATTCTACAATTTTTGGAAATGCCGTGAGACCCTGCAGTCGAGATTAAATTAAGGAATTGTAACTGCTTAGAGGATATAGTTAACCGGCTGAGCTGTCGCGGAGCTAAGTTGCTGGAAAAAGAGCGATAAAACCTATATCTATTTTGCAATTTTCTCGTTAAATTTTAAAGATTTATCTACTAACGTCAAGGATGTCTACTTCTGGGGATTTTGGCAACCCTCTTCGGAAATTCAAGCTTGTATTTTTAGGAGAGCAGAGCGGTAAGTTAATGTCATAATACTGTCGTTCACTGACATTGCATTTGGTGCAGGGTGTTCACTGCTGTTAGCTCTTTAATGTCTTGAATTCAGTTTTCGATTGCGAAAAAGAAAAAAAAAAGAGGGGGTGAGAATTTGGGAGTACATCCAGTTTCGTTATTTATTTCGACTTATGCTCTAGTAGCTAAAATATTTTATTAGTATTCGTTATATTTCTACAAATTTTAAGACACTTGGAGAGATTTCCTTTTTTTTTCTTTTCTTTTCTTTTTTCCAAGGAGGTATTCACTCTCGAGATTCATTGGCTCATCAAACTCGCTAGTTTATTTTGTAAATAGACAACTACTGTTGCGTATACTTATGTGTATGTAGTTCTGTATACATGAAATTCTCCCATACTCGCACAATTGCAATAAGAATGATATATATATATATATATATATATATATATATATATATATATATATATATACACACACACACCACGAAGCGCAAAGCGAAATAGCATAGTGGGTGGGGACAATCGCTAACATTCGGTTTTATTGACTTCATTCCTACTAGTATTAAAATATCTCGTCCAGTATTTAGAATTACAATTAAGCAAAATTTTGTAATTGATTTCTTAATAAATGTTAGTTATTTTTCCCTGTTAAACGTTAATTTGCGATTATTGTTAATCAATAAATGGGATAATTATATGTTCTCTACAGGTTATTTATTGATGATCCTTATTGCAATAAATATATTTAAATATATAATATGTAGTATATATCGCATAGAGGGTATTTAATAACAAAACAAAAAAAAACACACCTGCAAATAGCATGACAATATATGGCTTCTGTTGTAAAATGTGAAAAATGAAGTATTTTTAACTGCGATAATCTCACTTAAATATACACATCAGTCTTCAGTACGGCAAAGGGGAAAGAAAAAAAAAACTATTTTACATGAACATAATTTAACGTGAACTAATATTTCGGAACAGTTTACATGAATATTTTACACGGCTTTAAATCATTCCAAGGAAATATTTTGAATATAATTTCTGTTTATACGCTGTCGGAAGATCGTTAAAGTAGTTTATTTTTTTCACCCCGCCCATCGTACGAATGCACTATAGGTTTACAACCTTTCGTTGTGGGTGGGACTCAAAAAGTACTTGTTAGTCTTGTTTATTTTCTACATTTTTAAAATGTTAAAATACTAGGATAAAGACTAGCAGTGTATTTCCTCTTTGACATTGACAGATGTTTAGTTGAGAATGCTTTTATCTTATTTATTAATATTTGTTAAATAATTAAAGTATAGATGTATTATGTTTTTATGTGTATTGAAATTCAGTCCTTAGGTTTGTCATGTGTCTTACATATTGCAAGTTTGCCTGTAAAAACCTATATTTTCCATTATAGATACCAGAATGTTTTATATAAACAACCAAAGATTTATAGCTTGATTTTGCATATTTATTAGGTGCAAATTTGTCATTTGATAAAATCTTTATTAGGTTTGAAATTGAAATATTTTTAATGAAACAAATACGTTTGGTTGGCTAATTAATATTAACAGGTCTTAATTGTATTTTCAAGATCTTGAATTTATGAAATTTGTTCTGTCAGTCAAAAATCAATCATCACTACCAGTGAAATCACTTTGAGTACTGTGCCACATTTCATTCCATCTGATTTCTTCTGATTATGAAGATGGGTGGATGTAGGTAATTCCGAAATGCTCTAAACATCCATGACTTCAGACTTAATTTCCATATTCAAATTTCCGTAGCTATTGTATTAATGAAATTAAAAAAAATTCATGCAGCCGGACTGAAAATAATTTACTAAATTAAATATTTATATGCCAATGGTTTGCCAACTGAAGGTAGCATTATCAAAGACACTTGTAAAACACACTCACTCAGCAAAGACCTCAGAATGAAATAACCTTAAGCTGAAGGAGTCTTTAAAGAGGCTTGGATAATGCTCAAAACATACCTCTTAAAGCTTACCTGGCAAAATGTGTAAATATTTAATTTAGTTAGTATATTATTATTTTTTCCCTCCCCATTCCATTTACATTTATACTAGAAACTTCAACACTGATCAACTTCAGGCTTGCGCTTGATGTTGTTGGAGACTCCATTTCAGTTCTGAAAAAGACTTAGCTTTTTTTTAATTTGATTTTTGATGTTAAATCATTTTGGATTCTTATATTTAATACTCTTTGTAGTACTTTTAATGTAATTATGACTGTTTGGTGTCAGTTGGTTTATCAGTTGTTTGCCTAATTTTGTGTAAAATAGATATCTGTACTTAACCTGGAAAGGAAACAGCTTCTAAATAATCAACTGCTTATACTTATTATAGTGTCTGCCTTCCAATCCCCAGAATGAGATTCATGATCTGATATATATATTATTTAATTTTTCCCAATTATATTTGCCATTATTAGCTTCTATAGGATCTAATATTTGCTTATCTTTTGAGAAACTGGCAGCAAATCCTGCCAGTTTCTCATTGGTTTTTTCATAGGTACATCCTATGAAAAAATATTCTACCTAGTTAAGTGGTATAAAAATCCACTTTTTGTAAATAAGATAATGTACAAATAAAATGTTTGTAGAAAAAATGCATCATTTAAAAATGGCCACTTAACATTAAATATTTACATTTTCAAGTGGTTGATTAGTTGGTATAATGAGGTATTCAAATATGGCAGAAATTTTACATTTAAACGACCTTTTCCATGTGGAATTATGGATAAATATAGTAGAGAATGCTTCTAATTACTTTTAAAGTTTATATTTCAACAGTATTGCCAAGCACTGTCAAATCATAATTTTTTGTTAATGAGTTTATGATTATAAATGGACTGCAGATGTTACAACATGCATCTTTTGATTATTGTAAGATAAAAAGTGAGTAGAATTTTGAATAACAGTGTCAAAAAGTTTCATGTCTCAATAGTATTTTCTATTCTCCAAACTTTGCTGTACACTTTTTTAAATCACTTATTCCACTAGTGTTTATCCTGTCACTCTAAAATTAGCCCATAGCTAATCATATCACAAAAAAGGAATGAAATCTATACAATTATCAGTTTCTAGTTCTCACTTGAATTCTTTTTTTTCAAAGTAAGTTAAACTCCATCGATGAAGAACTTTCTGTCTGTTATTGTCCACTAGGACCAGTACTGGAAAGGTTTCAAAATGTCTTGCCATCTCCATGTCATTTGAGGTCTGGCACATAGGACTTCTGAGCAAACTTCTGTCTGTTCTTTGTTGTTACAACATTTTGCAGTTACATATTTTCTTGGCTTTCTTGCCTATTCATTGCATGTAAGGATACATTACTTCTAATCCTCACATTTTGGTATAATAAATTTAGTTTAAATCCTTTATCCAAGTGTGAGCAAACAAAGTTTGTGCCTGAAAATATCTTCAGGACTGGGGTTAGATAGTACAACACTGGGCACTCGTAGCAAAGGTGGACCAAGCTAACATCACTCCTATCTCAGTATCTCCCATAATACAAAAACACATCTCCTTGCGGATATGTATAATGTTATGCATTAAGGGAAGGCCACTACCCAGACTAGTTTCAACCTTTATTGAGGTCTCTTCAGTGGGAGCCAGGCCCAGAAGTGGAGATACTAGGCAGAAGCAATGGCAAGGTCATCTTTACCTATAGGAGTTGCCAAAAGGTGGCACACCTTTTGGCAACTCCTGGCTCCCACTGAAGAGACCTCAATAAAGGTTGAAACTAGTCTGGGTAGTGGTCCTTCCCTTAATGCATAACCTTATACATATCTGCAAGGAGATGTGTTTTGTATTATGGGAGATACTAAGATAGGAGTGATGTTAGCTTGGTCCACCTTTGCTACAGGTTGCCCGATGTTGTACTATCTTACCCCAGTCCTGAAGATATTTTCAGGCGCAAACTTTGTTTGCTCACACTTGGATAAAGTATTAAACTAAATTTATTATAGTCTAACCAAGTGAAAAATAAACTTTCAACATCTTTCTCTAAATCCAGAGCAATTTAATAAAAAGGTGGCCACCTTTTGGCAACTCCTGTAGATAAAGATGACCTCTCCATTGCTTCTGCCTGGTATCTCCGCTTCTGGGCCTGGCTCCCACTGAAGAGACCTCAACAAAGGTTGAAACTAGTCTGGATAGTGGCCCTTCTCTTAATGCACAACATTATACATATCCACAAGGAGATGTGTTTTGCATTATGAGAGATAGTGAGATTGGCTTGGCCCACCTTTGCTACGGGGTGTCCGGTGTTATACTATCTTACCCCAGTCCTGAAGATATTTTCAGGTGCAAACTTTGTTTGTTCACACTTGGATAAAGGATTAAACTAAATTTATTATACTCTAACCAAGTGAAAAATAAACTTTCAACATCACATTTTGGTATCTGTGTTGGAGAGGAGTATCTTCAGGTTCTCTTCTTTCACTTTTGTTCTCTACTCTATATATAGATGCCACAGATTGGGAGAGTGATCATGAGGTTTTGACATGGAGAGTGGCTAGCCAGGTACATGTTTCACAGAACAGGAGAGTTGAGTGGAATTACATAGCAGCAGATTAATAATAAATTATGGTTGGTGATATACAGTGGCTTGATCAGTTGAAAGAAAGAGAAATCAGTAGTGCTTGAGTCTTGGTCTGAAATCAATTACTTATGGCAGTGTCAGATTGTATTAAGGTTCTGAAAATAGAGTAGGAGTGAAATGGATGACTCATGGAATTATGCAGGAGCTTCTGAGAATGTTATGGAGGAAATATAAAGAACAGGGTGTCCCTCAGCATCATGAGTATAGGGTACAGGCTAGGAAGGCAATGAGTATTTAGGAGAGAATTCGTATATGAAAAGAGTTTGGCTGAAGCAGTAATGCAAAAAACCCTAGAGAATTCTAGTCATGTTTCTAGTAAAAGAGTGAATATGGAAAACTGAATTTAGTTGCTGGAGATGGAACATGAGTTACTTCGCTGAAGATATAGTGGAAATGTTCAATGTTTATTTCATGTAAGGGGCTAAGAGTAGTGTTGAATAGGAAAGACAGAAGACTTGAAAATTCAAGGATGAGAAGTGTTTAGAATATTAAATAACCTTGATGTTATAAAGGGACTCTGGGATCGAAGGGGATGTCGCCATGTATATTTCAGGACTGTGTGAAAGAGCTGGAAATGCCCTTGACTTGATTGTTCAACATAAGTCTGGCAATGGGAATACTTCCAGAATACTGGAAAGAAGGTGAAAATAGTGCCACTGCATAAAGAATAATCCATATCAGTATTGTCAAATTATAGACCAGTGTATTCCAAGTGTAATGAAGATGTTACAGGGGCTGGTTAAAAATTTTTAACCAGCAAAATTTTAAAACTCCAAAAGACCTTAATATAATGATAGATCTATATCATGAAAGCAGAAAAGTTAGTCTAAAAATAAACAGAATGTAATAGAAATATTATATTTCTATTATAATAATATCTAACAATAATAGAAAATAATTTCTTGGTAAGAGTCTGTTCGTATACGTATTTAGGTCATCTCATTGATCTAAACTGTGGACTCCTTCAAAATGAAATAAATAGAAGAGTTCAACTTGCCTGGAGTGCATTCAAAAAAAGTGAAAAGCATTTTTCAAAACAATGATGCCCCACTCTGTTTAAAAAGGAAAACATTTAACCAGTGTATACTTTGTCATCACATATGGTTGTTGAACTTGGTCTCTAACAAAAGCACTAACAAATAAACTAGCAACAACTCAAAGAAAACTGGAGAGGCTGATGCTAGGCATTACATTAAAAGATAAGAAGCCAGACTTGTATCACTGACATCATTCTTCACCACAAGCGACTAAAATGGAAATGGGCTGGACATCTATCCAGAAAAGAAGATGAGTGATGGATCACCATACTGATGAACTGGATTCCAAAAGAAGGGAAACAAGGCCAAGGACATCCTAAAAGAAGGTGGAGTGATGAATTGTCAAATTTTGTTGGGAAAAATTGGTCCACCATTGCCAAGAACAGAGAAAGGTGGAAGGAACTGAAGGCAGTCTTCGTCCAGCAGTGGCTGGACTGATAGGAGCCAGTGAGTTGATCATTGAGGTGCAGTGTGTCCCAAAAAAGGAAGGTGCTGAGTGAGGGTTCCATAGAGTTCTGTTCTGAGATCACTGTTGTTTAACTTTTATATATCAGTGATATAGTTCATGGTGTGAAAGAAGATATTAATTTTTTTTTTTGCTGATGATGCTAAATTAGGAAGAACAATGTCTCCAAGTTCTGGTATGTTGTCACAAGAAAATTTGAATAGGTTTGGGCTGAAGAATGAGAATATCATTTCACTACTATTGGATATAAAGAAATGTGCTGTAGCCAGAGAAGATGGAATGAGGTTTATCTTATTGGAGGAACTTTGCTTTAGGAGATGGAGGATACAAGTAATTTGGGGATCTTGGCAGATAGGGAACTGAAGTTAAGGAGATACATTGCAAACGTTGTAAGAGTTACCTAGAAAATTTCTGTTATAATGCAAAGAATGTTAACATTTACAGATAAGGTGGTGATAATTCCACTGTATAAGGTGCTAATCATATCTCATTACCAATATAGCCAGATCTGATCACCTGGCCATATTGGTAATAAGGAAACATTGAAGAGTTGTAGTGGGGGGGGGGTTGTCTATCATTTTCGAACTGTTTCTAGTTCTTTTACATAGTTATTGCAGTTTTCTCTGTGTAGGGTTCTGATTTCCCTTTTAGCTATGGCATTCTTTCTTTTATAATGTAGTATTTTCAGCTGTATCAGAAGATACCATTTTCTATAAGTTTTTGTTCTCTTAATTTTTCAGTTTTCTCCTGTTTCTGATGCTCCTTATTCTGTGCTGTTTTTTTTTTTTTCTCCCCATAGGGTTGTCATATGGTTACTTTCTTTGTTGCATATATTCTTCCTTTTTTATTATTTTTGTTTCTCTCTATCTCTAGTAAATATTCTTTTAATTTTCTTTGTATAGTTTCTAAATTTTTTTTTCCTTGTAACAGTTCCATTTTAAGACTTTTTTTCCCCTCTTGAAGTTATTGATGTTTCCAATACCTGCATAATGATCTGTATCTAAATTTAGACTTATTTTATAAACTCGGACACCTGTTATTAGGTTTAGTTTGTGTTATGTAATCAATTAATTCAAGGCTTCTTTCTTCCCATGTGTATTTGTCCTTTATTCCAATAAAAGGAATATGCTCTTTTCAAATTATTGAATAGGACAAAGTCAGTCAGCCCATTCTTATGTTGATGTTGTTCCCAATATTGCCAGTAGTCTTTTATTAGTTGTTTACCTATTCTTGCATTTAGATCATCTAACGGATTTAACTTTAGTGTTCTGATTATTTTCTTTCTTATTCCCATAAATATTTATTCAGTTGACTCCCTACCATACTAACTTGCTAATTCAGTTGTTTCCATATTTAATTTGCCATCCTCACTAATAATTGTGCCTAAATTGCTACAATATTTTTCTTGTTCTTTGGGTTCATCATTCAGAATGTAGTTTTCATTTTTCCTGCCTGTTTTCATAGTTTGTCTCTTTTTATTCCGAAATTTCATGCCAAATTTATTACAGCAATTCAGTTTATTTAGGAATTCTGTAGAGTTGTAGTGGTTTATAAATTTATATAATACTAGGGGGCTCTGGTGCCCAACCCCCTGTGTTCCAGACCGGTAGGCTGGTTCTCGAATTCTGGTGACTCGAAAGGGGGATCCCTCCACCACCACGACACCTAACCCCTGGGTTCCGGACCAGTAGGCTGGTTCTTGAATTCTGATGACTAATTTTGAAAACTCAAAAGAGGGTACAGCACCCCCCATGGCATCTATGCCCCCCCCCCCCCACCGAGTTCCAAACCGGTAGGCCAGTTCTCCTTGAATTCTGATGACTCGAAAGGAGGTTCCCCTGGCACCTACGGCGCCCAACCCCCGCGTTCCGGACCGGTAGGCCGGTTCTCCTTGAATTCTGCTGACTCAAAAGGGGGTTTTGGCACCTATGGTGCCCAACTCCCTGAGTTCCAGACTGATAGGTCAGTTCTCCCTTGAGTTTCAAATAACTTGGAAAAAATGTGGCAGAAAAACGTTATACAAAAAGGCTTATCGTTTTATATATATAGGGTAGATTTATACATCTGCATAACAGAAAAAGGCTGATATTAACACTGTGTTAATCTCAGTTGGATTAACACTCATCATGGCTTTCTCATGGAAAAAAATATTTCTGATAGAGAAAGTTCATATGTCAAAAATGAATTCTTTAACAGTAAAAAATATTTCTGATAGAGAAAGTTCATATGTCAAAAATAAATTCTTTAACAGTCCGTATATTATGGACCTAATATACGGTCCGTAATATTAGTGCACTGTCATTTATGAACCTTCCCTATTTGTAATAGTTCTGGTTTTGATTTTTTCTTCAAGGTTGATTTTGATGATATAGTCAAAATCCAAATCTCGAGCATCCGTCGCTCAGTGGGTATAAACGAAGCCCTTTGGTTAGAAAGAACTGGGTTCGATTCCTGTCAATGACATGAGGAATCTTTATCTGGTCTCTTCGACTAAAGGTGAGTTAGCCGGTCTCATATGGAAGCAGAGGGTTTTTTCTCCCAGAAACTTGGGTTTTTTGTTCCTAAGAACAGGCAAACTGGCCCCATGAACACACCCTGCTACAGTCAAAAAATCCCCCCCCCCCCCGTGGTAGGCTAGTTGGGAATTGTACTAATGAAAGTTGCATGAAATGTAACACACAGACCCCTCATTAGAAATGGCATAAATGTGGAGAGGAAGAAGTTGAAATGCAAATCTCATTTTTATTGGTTGGGCTGGTCAACTTATAGCCCATTCGTATTGTGAATGGGCAAGAAAGAAATTGTTCATATTTCACTTGAAGAGAGATGGATTGTATTCCTTGGGAAACATAAATTAAGAGACTGTTCCAGAAGGCAGTAGAATTGATAACGAAGAGAAATCTGTTCTGCAGGTTTGGAGTTGAACTGTAAAAGAGTGTTGATTAGCTGCTTGACCTGAAGTTTGTGTTGATTTGTGCATTTCAAGGTTTGCCTACAGCAGTACATTGCAAGAAATGCAATGTACTGCTGTGATCAGTGAGATCCTATATTGGATTGGCAGTTAGCTGCAAAGATTGAGATATAGAAGAAAGAGGTTGGGCAAAAGAACAGTCTTTTTTGTTTGGCCCAGCATTAATTCCATAGTTAGTAAGGAACTATTCATAATCCTATAATAAATTTAGTTTAATCCTTTATCCAAGTGTGAGCAAACAAAGTTTGCGCCTGAAAGTATCTTCAGGACTGGGGTCAGGTGGTACAACACCCGGGCAACTCATTGCAAAACACTTGGATAAAGGATTAAACTAAATTTATTATACTCTAACCAAGTGAAAAAATAAACTTTCAACATCTTTCTCTAAATCCAGAGTAATTTATTAAAAAAGGGTGGCACACCATTTGGCAACTCCTATAGGTGGAGATGAGCTGCGAATGCTTCTGCCTGGTATCTCAGCTTGGGCCTTGCTCCCACTGAAGAGACCTCAATAAAGGTCGAAACTAGTCTGGGTAGTGGCCCTTCCCTTAATGCATAACATTAGGCATATCCGCAAGGAGATGTTTTGCATTATAGGAGATACTGAGACAGGAGTGTTGGTAGCTTGCTCCACCTTTGCAACGAGTTGCCCTGGTGTTGTACCACCTGACCCCAGTCCTGAAGATACTTTCAGGCGCAAACTTTGTTTGCTCACACTTGGATAAAGGATTAAACTAAATTTATTATACTCTAACCAAGTGAAAAAATAAACTTTCAATATTCATAATCCTGGTGAGCCAGTTACAGAAATCAGGGCAGAAGGCAAGGGAAGAGGAGGGCAGATTAAATGATGGGTGCTTACTCAATAAACCTTTGTGCTAGACTTTTGCCAATGAGGCTTTTGCATATACACATATGCAAAAGCCCCATTGGCAAATATCAAGGCTAAGTGGTTAGTTTTGATGTTTGTCAAATTTTTCCATAGTATTTGTCCAGAGATTGGGTGATGTAAGTGAACAGATTCTCTGATTGACAGTGACAGCCCATATTGGTTGTTATAGAAGTTGAGTACTGATGATTCTTTCCATTACTTTTCCAAGAACTGAGATGAGTGAAATTGGTGGTTTGAAGGTAAAGGTTTGTCGCACTTCTTAGGAACGGGTTGTATGTTGCCTAATTCTCAGACTGGGATAGATACCAGTGGAATAAGAGTGCATAAAAAGACAACAGAGATAATCAATTCTGGTGCACAAAACTCTGGAACAATTGGGAGAATGCCCTCAGGACCAGGAGACTTCTTGATATCCAATTTGGACAAAATTTTTCTGATCTTGTTCTGGCAAAAGGTCTCATGGGATGTTAAGCACGTGAAATAATTAGGGGACATTTACCAAGATCATCTCAAGAATTCAAAAGAGAAGTAGAAAACCAGAGGTTGGCTTTTTCTGTGAGTTAAATGGAACCATTTAGATGTAAAATAGTGGTAGTAGTAGTGTTGGGCAAAACTTATGGCAGTAGCTAAAGATAAAAGCAGAGTTGCCATTTGGACAAGATGCAAATTTTCTGCTTTTATCTTTTCTTTCATGCTTACGCAGTGATCAGAATATATTACGAAAATTATGGATACAACTACCATGTTAGAGTAAAACTTTAGTTTAATATAAACCAAAATATACACTCGATGTTTTGACCTTCACATTAAAGTCATCTTCTGGAGTATACATATATACAAAGAAACAAGCTGCACTACTACATGGCATGCTAAAGCTACTGATCAACCATTAAAACTATTTGTCTGATCTCTGATGCTAAAAAAAAAAAAAAAACCTCACTACATCAAAGCTAGAGTACAGTTATTATTATCTATTAGGTTACAAAATTAAATTAAGTTAGAGAGTAATAACATTTTCATACAGAAAATAATAGATAAATAAATAAACAAAAAAAATGTATAAGTATATACAGGGTGTTCGGGATAAATTTGACAGTTTCGTAAGGAGAAAGAAAATCTTCTTTGTATCTATTAAATTTAATGAATTGACAAAAAAACATTACAGGCAGAGTTAATTACAATACTATCAACAAGATTTACTCAAAATAACCACCATTAGCATCGATCACAGCTTCAATTCTGCTTCGGAACCTCGAACAAGCTGATGCTACAGTCTCCCTGGGAAGGGCCGCAAAAACTGTTTTAATTTTATCCATTAACTGGGCTTTTGTATTACTGGAAGTGCGATTGGTGTCTTTTTCAACTGCGCCCCATACAAAATAATCCATGGGGTTAAGGTCTGGGGAGTTTGGAGGCCAAACATTTGGACTGGTGAAGTCGTAGAAATTTTCAGACAACCATTTTTGACTTTTCCCAGAGGTGTGGCAAGGGGCCGAATCCTGCTGCCATACATACGGCCTACCATTGGCTACCCTTGTTATCCAGGGCTTGACTACAGTTAGCAACTCCACGAACAAAGCCCGAATTCCAATGCCAGGGTTCTTCAACACCTGTTCCTGCAGATTTGCGAGGAATTCTGCTGTACGAACGCAATCAGATCGTCTGCTAGGGATCTTTCTTCTTGCTACATCCTCGTAGTCACCATTGCAAGTCTCTAGTTCATGCCTGATTGTTTTTACTGTATTCAGGGAGCATTGGGCAGCAGTCGTAATATCCTTATTTTGATGGCGGGCACGAATCATCATGATACAAGTTATTCTCTTCCATGATTCAGGTGGGTTCCAGCTATCCATCCTTTCTTACATCTTGTATATGAATGAAGAAGGGTCCAAACTTTTAAATGAAGAGAAGTGTGTGTTAATACATGTAACTTACGGAAAAATATAATTAATTATAAATATGTCAAATTTATCCCGAACACCCTGTATATATAAATTGTAACTGGTATGGATAGTGGCCAATAAAAAATGAAAATTGCAATTTTCATTTTTTTCCTTCTTTATTACTGATCTCCTTCCTTTGTATCTGTTCTGAATATTTCTCTTGGAAACACAATTTATAAACAGATAAAGGGTACCTCTATAGGTTCTGCCCCACTATGCACCAATTTTTTGTTGTGGTATATTTAAAAAACAAGTTCTTGACTCAGCCCCTCTCAAACCTTCTGTTTGGTTAAGATATGTTCATGACGTGTTGTCTATTTGGCATCATGGTCCAGATGCATTCCTCTTTTCTCTCTCTCACCTCAAATAGCCTTCACCTTAGAATCATTTGCCACAGAAAAGAAACTAATAATAGCTTAGCCTTTAGACACCTTGGTAACATTGCCTTCCCAGTGGTAATCTGTCCTTTTCAGTATACAAGAAGCCCTGCCCACACAGGTAAATATGTTCAGAAAATTTCCCCATCACTCCCCTCTCAACAATTATTAAAATACTACAAAAGTATTATAAAAACACTAACCAATAGAGCTTACAACTTTTGTTCTAATGAGTCCTGTCTTACAGCAGAACTTAATCATATACACCACATCTTAGCTAATTGCCACAGTTCCTAGTATCAAAAAAATAATCACTCTTTCAGAATATTTTAGTAATGCTATCATCATCCTCTATGGTGGAGGAGGACTTGAGGATGAAGAACTTGGATGTGGCTATAGCCCAAGACAGGAAGTTGTGGAGGAGACTCACCACAAACAGCGACCCTACTTAAGTGGGAAAAGCTGCAGAAGAAGATGATTATCATCCTCTATGTCTGAGGTATATTTCAGAAAAAAGTAGCCCAAGTCTTAAAGAAATAAATCTCTTCACAGCTTTTAAGTCACACCAAAAGCCTGCTGCTTTTATATGTTCTACTGAAGATCAGCTTCCTCCTCTCTCTCTGTGTGTGGAGTATATAAAGTGCCCTGTTCTTGTAAGTTGGCCTACTATGGATCAGCCAAGATCCACATGGAAGAACAAAAAATACATCTACAGTGATGACTATAGTCAATTGAGTTTTGCTAACAATGCTTTAGATACATCTCATAGAATCAATTGGAAAAAGACTGCCATGCCCCTTTGCAGTAAATTTAGAAGAGAAAGACTATTTTTGGAATCTGCAGCTGTTCTCAGAAATCAGCCTAATTTAAATACATATGGTTGCATTAAATCTCCCAAAATATGACCAACACTAATAATTTGAGATCCCAGTTTACATCCTAGGCTGCCAACATGTGCCCACAGAGGGTGCTCCACCTAGTTAGAAATCTTGTCTTCTTTCGTCCATGTGTTTCACTTAGTTGGTGTTTCTATTGAGTGTGTGTTACAAGTCTCATATTGCAATCCCTGATGATGTATCAGTGACAGATGAAATATTAGAAGAGTTAAAATATTTTTAATCCTTACCCAGTGCAGCTTCACTCCATTAAGCTTCTAATATGAGTTTCTCTCAGCACTTCAGCCTTAAGACACGGATTCTTATAAGTCTGCTGTTATAAGTCCAATCCTGGATTTTTAGACCTTGCTAATATCTAATAAATTTAGTTTAATCCATTATCCAAGTGTGAGCAAACAAAGTTTGTGCCTGAAAGTATCTTCAGGACTGAGGTAAGGTGGTAACTCGGGGCAACTCCTTGCAAAGGTGGAGCAAGCTGACATCACTCCTATCTCAGTATCTCCCCTTAATGCAAAACACATCTCCTTGCAGATATCTCCTACTGAAGAGACCTCAATAAAGGTCGAAACTAGTCTGGGTAGTGGCCCTTCCCTTAATGCATAGCATTAGACATATCTGCAAGGAGATGTGTTTTGCATTAAGGGGAGATACTGAGATAGGAGTCATGTTAGCTTGCTCCACCTTTGCAAGGAGTTGCCCTGGTGTTGTACCACTTTACCTCAGTCCTGACGATACTTTCAGGCACAAACTTTGTTTGCTCACACTTGGATAATGGATTAAACTAAATTTATTATATTCTAACCAAGTGAAAAATAAACTTTCAACTTGCTAACATCTCAATTACCGTGACCACCACTTCACATACAGATAGTTGGTAATATTAATGGTTAGCCATGACACTTCCTTTGCATAATGTACAGTTTTACTTTGAGTAAAACTGTACATTATGCAGTTTAACTGTAAAGTAAAACTGTACATTATGCAGTTTAACTGTAAAGTAAAACTGTACATAATGTACAGTTTTACTTTGGAACCTTCTCACTTACAGTGCTCTTGTTAAAAGCTATCATAAACTTGCTAACTCCTGAATATTCCCTTAAAACATGTAATTATATATTATCATCATTGTATGTTTTAATTCTTATCCAGTTATTGAATTTACTTAGTGCTGTTCTTGTTATTTAGCTATTTCATCCTTAATGAATTATTTGTATTTAAGTGTTTCATCCTTAATGAATAATAATAATACTGGTAAGTACCTGCTAGATTTGTGCTCAGGACATGAACTAGTTATTACTAATGCCATGTTCTAACATAAAAATCTGCACAAATTCATTCACATGGAGAGAAGATGCAAGGAATAAGAAAAGTGTCAATTATATATTTGGTTTAATCCTTTATCCAAGTGTAAGCAAACCAAGTTTGTGACTGAAGTATTTTCAGGACTGGGGAAACTCGTGGCAAAGGTGGAGTAAGTTCTGATCACTTGCCTTAATATCTCCCATAATGCAAAGCACATCTCCTTGCAGACATGTATAATGCTATGCATTAAGGAAAAGGTTACTACCCAGACCAGTTTCGACCTTTATTGAGGTCTCATCAGTGGGAGCCAGACCCAGAGGTGGAAGTAATGGAGAAGTCATATTTCCATTTAAGAGTTGCCAAAAGGTGGCACACCTTATTATTAAAATTCTCTGGATTAGAGATGGTTGATGGAAGTTTTTTCACTTGGCTATGCTACCAATTATGTATTTGGTTTATATTTATCCAAGTGTAAGCAAACAAAGTTTGCGTTTCAAGTATTTTCAGGAAGTATTTTCAGGTCCTGAAAATTCTTGAGGTGCAAACTTTGTTTGCTTACACTTGGATAAAGGATTAAACCAAATATATGATTGGTAGCATAGCCAAGTGATAAAACTTCCATCAACTATCTCTAATCCAGAGAATTTTAGTAAGGTTTGACACCTTTTGGCAACTCATATGGAAATATGATTTCTCCATTACTTCCACCTTAGTATCACCCCCCCCCTCTAGGTCTGGCTCCCACTGATGAGACTTCAGGTGTAAACTTTGTATGCTAAAGGATAAAGGATTACCAAAGATATCTTTGGTAGCATAGCCAAGTGAAAAAACTTCCATCAAGAAAAGTGTCATTGACTATGTTGTTGTCGACAGTAATGTTTTCCCACTGGTTCAGGACACAAGAGTATACTGGTATACTGAGGATTTTAAATAGAAAGTGATCACCATTTATTGTTGAACAGGATAAAATTGAATTTCATATTGAAAAGAAGAACATATAAGAAAGTTTTAAAGCGAATAAAAGTTGAGCAGCTCTCAGATGTGAACTGTAGACTAAAGTACACAAACATTATTCAAGAAAAAATGAAAGTTTGGGAACAGGAACCAAACATTGGAGGTTCAGTGGCAGATCCTGAAGAAAACTTAGTTTTCTTCAGGATTTGAGCATGTGGTGAGGTAACAAGGATAGTAAAATCAGCTCTCCATGGTGGACTCAGGAAGTTTAAGAGGCAGTAAAGGAAAAGAAAGCATGTCTAAAGTTCCTGGCAAGTAAGTCAGCTTGTGCTCTTAGGGAATACAGAAAAAAAAATATATATATAAGCAAAGAGTTATGTAAAATTAGCTATACAAAAGTCATGGAAAGACTTCATGGTAAGAACATAGAAAATAAATATCAGGAAGGTAGTAAAATATTCTGGAGGCTATTGAAAAATTTCAGAAATGGAGAAAAGTGTATACTTTAAAAGGAATTAGAAATAAGGAGAACATGAAAACTGAAGATAAAGATATTCTTGATATATGCAATACTTCTTCTCCCTTCTATGTGTTAGGTCTACTGTTCTGTTACAGAGCTATCTTAAACCCTTCTTAGTTGTAACCATCCTGAGGATAAGGTGACTAGCCCTATGCCTCTCAGTATATTCTATGGCTGTAGCTACATGTGTTCACGGAGCTGGTTTGCCTGCTTGCAGGATGGAAGAAAAAAAACCCAGATAAACTGGGGAGAAAACTCTGCTGTCCATGCTCAAGACTGGCTAACTTGGCTATGTCTGAGAAAGATCATTTCTCAGACATAGCATCTGTATGCAGTAATTACTTTGAAGGATTGCTGAATTAAACAAGTGGTGACAGCATTGTGGTAGAAAACACTCAACAGGAATGCCATCCAGAATATGTATCTTCACTTGAAGTAGAAAAAGCTATCACAAAACTGAAATGTGGGAAAGCAGCTGGAGGAGATATTTGACCAGAAATTCTAAAACATGGAAATATAAAAGTTATACAGTGGCTGCATTACATAATTCAGAAGGCCTGGTCACAGAGTCGAATTCCAGATGATTTCAGTAGAGTGCTCATAGTACCCATCTATAAAAAAGGGAATAAAGCTGAATGTGAGAATTAGAGAAATTTCTCTACTGAATGTTCCTGGTAAGCTTTATGTAAGTATTTGTGAGAAATGGCTAAAAGAATTGTGGAGAAGCTTGGAGAAGAACAAGCTGGGTTTCGGCTAAAGAGGTTGTCAGGATCAGATTTTCACTTTAAGACAAATAGTTGAGAAATCATGGGAATATAACAAGGATCAGTATAGTTTTGTAGATCTGGAAAAGGCATATGACGTCTCTATTTGAGTTGTAAATCTGCATTTAGCAATGAAGGAGGTACAGGAAGGTGGTTTGATGTTAAGTCAGATGTGTGACAATGGTGTACATTATTCTTCTGTTATTCTTCATCTATGGATCACATTATGAAGGAAAGTGGTATTAAATCTGATATCAAAATTGGAGATGTTAATCTCAACTTTTTACTTTATGCAGATGATGTTATACTTCTAAATAAATCCTGGACAAGTATTCAGGATTCCCTGACCAAATTGAATAACTGCTGTAATAAATTTAGTATGAAAATCAGCATTAAAAAGACAATGAATATAATCAGAAACATTGAAAATATTAACTGCATCCTGAGAACAAGTAAAACATTCCAGCTATTTAGGCACAATTTTTAGTGAAGATTGCAAATTAAATTTGGAAATAGACAGCAGAATTACTAAAGCTGGTATGATAGGATGTCAATTGAAAAAAAAAAATGGAATATGAGAGAGATTTAGCCAAAACACTAATTCTCTCTCTTATTCCATATAAGAGAGAGAATTAGTCAAAACACTAAACTAGCTGTAAACAAGACAGTGTTCAAACCAATTTTAACTTGTGGATCTGAGAGTTATTTAGAAATAAAACTGTTGATCAAAGACTGGATACCACAGATATCAGTCCTGAGAAAGATTTGGGGACTGAACAGATGGCAATATCATATTAAAAAAGAGGATATTATGAAAGAACTTGACATTGTTAGCATCCAGGATTGTGTTAGCAGAGCTAATCTTAGGTGATATGTCCACTTAAACAGACTGCGAGAGGAAAGATTAGCTAAACAAGTGTTCTTTGCGATAATGGCAGGAAAACGTCCCAGAGAAAAAATACCAAGATGTAGGTGGATTGATATAGTAAAAAGTGTCTTAGAAGACAGAAATATTCTACAGTTCTGTGCATGGCAGAAAAAGGTGAATTCATTCCGATAATAAACAATGTGTTTCATGGGATGAGTGTTTATTATTACACGTTGGAAATTAGCTTTTCTTTTATGAAAATTCTAGTTTTTAACGTGGTAACTATTTTGCTTGTATAACAGTTGGAAAATTTTACATAAAAAACAAGTGATTTCGCATGTTGGTGACAAATTCGTACATCACCTTATTCCTTTCTCCCCTTCAACATGAATTGACTCTTCTTGGCACTGTACCAGCTAGGGTTCTAGCAACTGTGGGCAGACTATAACAGGTTATTCTGGAGGAAAATTGTTGATAGGAATTTAGTAATGATGTAACTGTTCATGTAGTACTATTATAAGATCCTGTACACTCTCTGAGGGTATATGTCAGGAATTTGGTGATGATGAATTGTTTGTTAAATACTTCAGCATTCTCTTCTGCAATGTTCTACCATTTCTGTTAACTCGTATCTCCTCATAATCATTCTTTAATTACTAGCTGCATATCAAACAACTCTTTCCAGGATTTTTGTTGTCTTGATCAGTTAAGTGCTTCTCACACTATATTTTTCCCCTTACCAACTGTTTCACCTTCCTGATCTGCTTTTTATATTCTTCATGCGACTCAGTCTCATACCTTACAATGCTTCCATAATGCTTTCTTATATATGTCGGACTGGTTGGCCGAGTGGTTAGTGTATCTATTCTCCAGTCGAAAGGCTGCCGGTTCAAATCCCACCATGGGCATGAATGTTTGATTGTCTGTGAAAATACTACTGGTGGTGGTGGGCAATAGATGCCGTTGGTGTAGGTGATATGATTCGCTGTAGTTGGTGGATACAGAGACAAAGAGTTGTAGAGTAGGTGCCCTTTCTTGATGAGTCTTTGGGCTCCTTGGAGGTGTCACATAATAATATTGCCTGCTTAGTCCATAATTTATTTTATATCAGTAATTTTTCTCTCATCATACATAAGAGAGAAGACTGTTCCATAAGACAGCAAGGAATGAATGAATGGAGAAAGATTTTATTCTCCAAGTTTGAAATTGAACTACGAGGGGGGAGTCCGGAAAGTTCTGATAAACACCTTCAACAAAAATGATATTAAAGCAACTGATATAACCACAAGAAAGAACATAAGAGGATAAAAGAACATAAGTTACCTTCATAACTCTGCTACTAGTATGTTCTTGCTTGTGTATCAGCTGCTTTAATATCATTTTTGTTCTAGGTGTTTATCAGAACTTTCCAGACCTCCCCCCTCTCGTATGTTATGATATAGAACAGCTGCTGAACATCTTTTAACAGAATTAGAAGAGAGCAGGGGAATTACTGATGCTGAGTGTGATGAAGTATCCATGAAAATATATGTACAAATGCAAATAGCAAAAACAATCTGTGAAAGAGAGTGGAACAAATTGTTGAGATAGGACTGGATGTTAAACAATGTGATTGCTCTCTTCTATACGGAATCAAGTATTTTTTAGGTGTTCTTAGGCACTATTACCAAATGTAAAAACTATATTCAGTGGTTAGATGGATTTGCGATTTATGTAGGATTAATAACTGTTTAGAGGTAAAGTATTACCGTATATGAAAGAGAGAACCTAAATTTTTTGAATGTTGTCTTTAGATATTTGCAATATGCTTATGCCAGCAGTCATTTGATATCAGAATAATCCTGAGAAGAGAAAAACTCATCAGAGATTTGTGTGTTGTCAAAAGTGGGACTAGAAGAGTTTTGTTATAAATAACAGGATTGAGTTTAAATTTAAATTAAGGTTATCAGAACTCCATTAAAGAAGATCCTAATGTAGGATTATAGAGTGTGATCTGGAAATGTTATTGTGTGGTGGAAGGCTTATCGAATGAGATATGCATAAGTTTAGTGGGCTGTCATCAACATGGGCCTCCCAAAAGAAAAAGGAAAAAACACTAGACAATTTTCCGAAAATCTTTTCCTAATTAAACTTCATTTTTTTTATTTATGTTGTGTCGTGTCTCCTATTTCTGTACTACTTATGAATTAGAGGTCACATAAGGTGGGAATACCTTATAACTCTTGGGAATCATGGCCACTGTGAACTCAAGGCAAATGAAGTAGTGCTCAAGCGGACTGAGCGCTACTTCGTTTGCCCGAGCCATGCCAGAGGAGATCACGGGTATCATGTAGTGGCGATCACTGCAGATGCTCGGTCATAGGTCATATGCAATGCATTGTGTGTATTCTCAAATCATCAACTCTGCCCCCCCCCCCCGATGAAATCCTGAGTGCACCACTGACTCTGACATAGTATATAAAAGCAAACATGCACAAATCCACCTTTGAGATGAACAGTGTAAATTGAGTTTCTGTTAGGAAAAATTCTGTGATTTTACAGATTGGAGATGGAAATGAACATAGAGATTAGGGCTATGACCACACACATTTGTCAAGTGAATCTGGAAGTCCGTAAGCAGTTTACCTTTCATTTAATCTATTAATCTTTACTCGACTTTTTATAGTTGTTTTGAATTGAAATTAGGAGGAACATAAAAATTCCAGTATTGGCTTGCTTACTAAGCTGTACACATGGAAAATTTCACCCACCTCCTCTGCAAATTGTAGCCTTGGCAGTCTTCCAACAATCTTCCACTTGCACTCATTCAGGTACATCTGGCAGAATAATATCAGCAATGTTATTTGCCAGATGATCTGGTAACTTCCTAAAGCATTACTATTAGGTTCAGTCTAGCATTCTTTCTTGTCACATTGGACACGACAACTTATTTCAATGGCATTCCAACACCAAAACTAAATTATAAAAGAATGTTTATTAACTGGCTAACATTTTGCAGGATTTCAAACCAGCATCTTCAAAGCAAAATAACATGTAACAGTTTATATGCAACAATAAGTGAAAGAATTCAAATTGTAACAGACAAAAGATCACAAGTCATAATTTAATCTCCTTTAATGTTTTATAAAAGAAATATTGCATTTGAGGTAGGAGTTGATCTTAAGATTACAATCTCCCAAATTTTCTCAGATTAATGCGTCCATACTTGTTAAGGTTGGGAGAATGCTTTATAGCCTTTTGCCAACTCTAAAAATAGTCTTTCTGCCCTGTAATGACTTCTACATAGCACATTGGTTTTCTTCCATGTAACCTGTATGAAGGAGTGTCCAAAGCATGGTCTGCTAGTCCTGACTCCCCATAATAATAGTAGCAAATGTATTTCTATCTTATGTTCTCCTAGGCAGATGTTAACAGATATTCATGTGTTTCTCTCCATAGTAGGCTTATTCAGTCACAGAAAACTTTGCACACTCCAGGATATGCTACAGGATGGCATTTGCCCTTAGGAGAGCAGATCAAAATTGCTAATTTGACATGTGGTGTGAAGATTATATTTTACTAGTACTTTGTCTATCTTTTGATATATACCTTGGATATATATAGAACAGGAATAGTGATCTGTTCTTCTGTTTTGGGGAGGAAGAAGTAGGGGGACCATGTAGTATTTTATCTATTTTTGGCAGCTGTAGCCATTCCCAAGAAAGTATGGCAAAGATAGATGAGTTATTGAAAGAACTGCATCATTTAACAGTTAGCCCTAACTCAGTGTAAGTAATATGATTAGACATTCCAGCTTGTAAACCGATTTGTAACATAGAAATAGATAATATATAAGGGATTAAGTTCTGTACTGGCTGGCTAAGAGGATAGCATATTTACTCTCTAGTCAAACACATTGCAGATGGTTCAAATACTATTGTAGACTGATGTTTGTGAATGTCTGAAAAAGTTCTATGTTGACCTTCAGAGCAATGTTTCTTATAATCCTTATTCATTTTCTTCATACATTTTTATGTATGAAGAAAATGGTTAAAGCCTTCTATAATAAAAATTCATATGGTTGCTGTGTATTACAGTTTTTTAAAGTTGTTTTTACTAGAAATCCCACAAGTTGTGAACACCATTTCTCAAATCTTTTGGTGTAAGGCTGATATGAAGGAATTTTAGATATTTATGGGATGTTTTTTGCTGTAGGTCAGGAAAGGAAATATAAAATTTTCAGACCTATGGGATTGATGAGTGACAGGTGATAATAATGGGTGATTTTGACTATGGAAGCCAAAAACAACTTATGATTAAAGAGAATGAGTCCCTGTAATTGTTGCTTAGGGATAAGTATCTTGTGCATCAAGTAGTGGATATAGATGGGACACAAGTGATGGATTTATATCTTCTGTGGTGATATAAAAAGTCAACATGATGCCATTACTTGGTTGAGTGATTGTGTGGTTTTGATATGGAAGGTAACTACACATGTGCTTGTTCACTAAATCAGATGCCTTGTTATGGAAGAGCAGGAAGCAAGATGGTCTACTATGGCTTGATCATTTGAAAGGGAGGAAATTAGTAGTGCTTGGAAAAATGTTCTGAATCAGTGATAGCAGTATCAGAATTGTATTTGTTATGTTAGAAAGGAATACAATCTGATACTGCCATAAGAAATATATTCCTTGTTAGAAAGATTATCATTATTGGCAGTCACTTGCCAAAAAAAGTATAATTATCTTCCAAAAAAAAAAAAAAAAAAAAAAAAGCACTGGCAATGAGTTTGGAAATCTGATTTACATGGTCCTCATATGACGTGCTTTCAGGAGGCACTGATGGTTGAGAAACATCATAAAAAGTAGGTGATTTTGTTTGACATTACTCTTGAAGTTGACTTGCATGGGGGATCCATTTGTTCCATGGGATGGCTGAAACCACACTGAAATTATGGAAAAGTTTTATTTCAGTAAATGGGAACAATTGTGAACAAGAATGTAATGACCTTCCTATCTGTACTTGATAGAGATGCTCTGATAATTGCCCTTTTTCTTTAAGGCAATTTCAGTCAGACTATCCTTAAAATTAGTAGGTATATCTTTTGGATTCCAGATCTGACGGTGTAGCCTAGTTGGATTTCACAATTCATCCAGAATGTAGCTGAGAGATTCATCAGGAACTGCACTCTTTAATATGCTTTCTTCTACCAGCATTGGTGGAGACAGTGTCATCGAAGAGGGGTTGATCATCCTTTGCTCATATGAGATTTAAAGCCCATGAGAAGGCCTATAGAAAGCTTTGATGGCCCTAAATAAGCCATTGTAGTTGCAAGTGTTGGCAAGGCATTGTTTCCTTAGATATTTACAGCCACTGAGTTTTCAGACGTTGCATTCTTCTTTGCACTCCACTTTTGTTTCTAAACAGTACTTGAGATTATTTTGCCAGCCACAGAAAAGTTTGTTTTTTCATTGATCAGAAGCTGTATTTTCCTATGATTTCATTAAATCATTCTAGATAGAAGCTAATCATTACATTGTAAGTAACAAGTATGGAAGACTTAATTTCCAGCTATTGCCAATCAACACGAGATGCTTAAATGGGTAATTTACTGTTGCTATACTGTTGGAATTTGCAGGATCTTGCAAAAATCATTGTGCAGTTTACATTTATCTCTTAAGTGTAATGATTGATGGCCATGGTGGAACAAATATGATAACAGTATCATCATGGTTCCTATGAGAACAGTTGGTTGTTTAGCAGGAGTATGCAACAAGAACAGTCCTTGATTTCCTTGATTAAAAACAAGGAAAAAATGATATTGTTGCATATGGAAGAATTCAATAGTTATGGCAAATGGTAGACCAGTTGGTGTGTAAGGTGTTTTGGTAAAGGTGCAGAGGATGCAAAGAAGGAAGTAGGAAGATTATCATAGAGGAGTTTGTTAAAAGGTGAGGTCTTAGTTCAGTAACCTGATTGCATTTTATAATAGTGGATGGATGGATAATCACATGATAGCTTGGTTGCATGATGGGATTTGTGTTTGAGGAGTATAGTGTTTTGAAAGGGGGGGAAGTAATGTTCTGTACCACAAGATTCTTTTCTGCAGCCATGTTTGATTTATATATTGATGATTCAGTTAACAGTTTGAGAGAAGAAATTTAGTTCTCTGATCATGATGATGCCAATTCCATTGGCTCCTTTGAGCTCTAATAGTACGAACTAGTAAGCACATGCTATGTGACTCATCTTATGATTCATGTTTTGAATATAGTTATGTTTCTCCCTGATGGCTGTTACATTGGATGGAATATATCGAATCTATTAATCTCCATTTTTTTTTTTCTACATGTGTTAACTATGTAACAGTTTAGAAATATGATTTTATATAGTTGCTTAAACATTGAAGATAATCTCACTGTTTGAGTAATTGGACTACAGAAAAGTAAGAAATGGATTTTCTTAAATCCATTGACAGCAATAAATCTAATCTTTCCGGATGCTCATGATATGAAATGGTAAAAACACTACAGAGATATCCTGCAGCATTCTTTAAAATGATCATACTTGTGGTCTTTCTTCAAAAAAACTGTCCTGTGGTTCACAAATGCATACACCTGTGATGGTGCATGCTGTGCTGTAAAATGGCTTACTGTTGATAAAGTAAGAGAACAATAAATGCCTACCTCCAAGAACACACGCAAAAAAAAAGTTATGTTTTTTGTATTGTAGACTAAACTTTGACACATTGCACATTAGATAGAAGAAAACTACCAAATTACAAGAGCAGTTGCAAATCTAAAAGTATTCTTTGCATGAACAGCTTTAGCTAATTTTTCTGTTAAATGTGGTTGTATCATTAAATTTTGGGAAATATGCAACCTAGAGGATGCACATCCCAAGCTCTTTATGTCTAGTATTTTTTTCAACTGCAATTTAACTATTCAATTAATACTGTACATGTTCAGTGTAGTACTCTGAAAGTACTGGTTCAAAAGTCTGCAAGATATCAATGTCTAATAAATGGCTATTTTTTAATTTAGGATATTTTAATACATATAAAAATGCAAATATGCATAATCATATTTTAACCTCCTAATACAAATGATGTTTAACAAATTCCACACATTCAGCTATATGTATAAACTGTGGTATTTGATAAAACAAGTTAGCACAGATTTATCAGCCCTCCATGGAGTCAAGATTCCAAGTGACTTAAATGTAGTCACTGTCTCTGCACTCACCATGTTTTCAGGCAGTTCTTTCCAATCGCATACAACTCTCTGGCAAAAACTTCCTCGCCCCCTTACACTAGGAATTGTCTCTGGTTCTCCCGTATCTCCAATCATTCTATGGAAATTCATCCATCTACATTAATCCAATAATAACCGCTCACTAACTTATCTTTTGATTGTGCCTCTCTTTCCCTTTTTTTCCACTAGATACTGCAGATTGAATTCACTTCAATCTGTCTTCATGCTCAACATTCCAGACCTGAAATGACCTTATTCAGTTGTCTCTGAACTCTTCTCAACAACCTTTTAGAAAACTAGGTCACCAAATTCGTGCGCTGTTATCCATATATAGTCTGATTAAATCCTCATACAACAAAAATACAGTAGCAAAGAAATTAACCCGAACACTCACATTTAAAAAAAAAATTTTAGTTTTGCTAGAAAATAAGTACAAAAATTAACTCTGACTTTACCTAATAATTTATGTACTCCTCTGTTCCTGATAAGTTCATTAATTTGCTTAGATCTGGACTAGACAGACATAAAACACAATTTTCTTATTTCTTCATCTCAAAACCAGACTTTTATAATGGATTGTATTATAAAAGTTTAATTTTCCAAGTCTCTTTTTCACTGTAGCCCACAAATTTTCTATTTAGATGTCAGGAGAGTTACCTGGCCACTGAAGCATTTGGATATTGTGATTTTTGAGGAATTCTTTCACTTTTTTTGAAATGACATGGAGCAAGATCCTGTTGGAAGATGAGTTCTTTGTCTTTCTGGATCTGTGGGACTACTCTTTTCTCCAGTATTTTTATGTATTGGTCAGTTTTCATCATACTGTCTACAGGCACAAGTGATTTTGGATCGTAATGTGTAAAACAACTCCAAAACATCTTTTTAACTGAGCATATTGAAGGAGTACGGGAGAACTCTTCTCAGCTGCTGATTTGCGAACATGGGTACTTGCTCTTCTTGGACGAAGAAATAGCTCTCATCTGAGAATATGACCTCCTTTCAATTCTCAACAGTCCAATATTTGTCTTGGAGCACCTTTTTCTGCAACAGTTTTTTTTTTTTTTAATCTGTGAGCAGTTCTTGCTGCTTCCAACAATCTTTGAAGCACTGTCATGTCAGAAACATCAATCCCTCTAGCTGCCAACTCTCTATTTAAGTCTACAGCAGACAATATTGGATTCATTTTGCTTTTCCTTTTTCGCCCACATTCTGTCAGGAGAAAAGTACCTGTCTCCCTAAACCTTTAAAATCGCATTAACAGTACCCAAATCAACACCACACTCATTTGGCAATTTGCTTTTGAGTAATGGATGTGTGTCGAGAAAGAGTACGTGTTTTTGAATGCTTTCGGAGATGTATCCATTTTATAGCCACACAGAATGAATAAAACACTATGATGTCATCTTGTTTACACTATTAATAAACATCGTAGAGAAAGTTAAAACACGCAGCACTCAACCAAAATAATGAACTAAAACCAACAGCGAAAATAGTAAACCGAAACCAAAATTATTGTGAACCGAAACAAAACCAAAAAACTTAACGAAAATTCAGCTTGTTCGGATTAATTTGTTTGCTGCTATAACATCTTTACTTCTTGTCACTGTCCTCAACATCATTGCCTAATCTGCTGTGCTGCCTCACACATTTAACAAAATGCTCCTGAAATTTCAGGTCCTCCTCCACCATTAACATGGATTCCTTATCTCCTCCACCTCCTCTAAGATATCTCTGCTCATCTTATACTTGCATCCCATCTTTGCTTCCCGAATTTTAAAATCTCACACTTTGCTACATTGCACTGGTAACCGTGCTCATTCATCCAGTATAATTCAACTCCTCTTGCAAATCTATAACATCTGTTCAACTCCTTGTAGTTCTTCCCAACTTTGCATCATTTGCAGACAACTGTATTACCATTCAAGCTCTTCCGAATATTATTTACATACAGATTAAATAGCAATGGCCCCCAAACGCTCTTGGGTTAGAACACTGACTTTCTTCCACTGGGATATTGCTCATCCGCCCATACACCCCCATATCCGACGTAGCTCTGATAACCTGACGCCATCTGTTCCAACCAGAGCTGTCAAAGGCTTTTCTAAATCTAAATATGTACCCCACCCCCTCCTTTGTCCGATGCTCTTCTCATCTTATAATTAAGAAGCTTGCAAAAACATGATCTTTCTTTGGCACTCTCATGTGGTCCATTAAAGATAATACTACTTTTGTCAATTTACTTCTGAATTCTGGTCCTAACTAGCCTCTCGAACACATTTCCAGACACTGGCCTATAATTCGAAACGTTAGTTTTATCATCTCCCTTCGGAACTTAGCCCGCTGTAAGATTCATTAGAGATCCGTCAAAGCTGTTAACTCCTTGGGCGCATTCCCTCGACAGTGGTGATCACCAAGTTCTATAGCCTTGTTGACGTCGCATTAATTCAATTTCTCACGTGCTTACTGTTCACTCATCCATCACTGACTCCTTCTTCCCACTGCCAAAGTTCTGCATGATGTTACATTCGCGAGGAAGAAATATCTTTATGAACTGATAATTTATCTTGACTACATCCTGCTCAGTGATTATCATTATACCATTTTCGCTAACCATTATCCTTCCATAATCATTCTTTCTGCTACTGCATATTGAAAGAACTCCCTAGGATGCTCATACTGCACTTGTGCTAACCCGAACAAACAAGTCACCTCTCGCTTGCTCTTTGTACTCCTCAAACAGCTTTTACCACTGATCTTATGCTGCCTCCATAACGTTTTCTTTCAGATTGTATGCCTCACTTTTTATTCATCCATTTCACACCTTCCTTATTTGACCTCCTGATCTTGGAAAAATGCATTTAGACTGTAGACAGGTCCTAAGCAGCATTGATTGCCTTTCAATTCAGTTACTCCTTCCATAATATAGCTGCAAACCTTCTCTTGAGTTGTTTGCAGTAATCACCAGCTTTATATATTCCTTTCTCACAGAAATCCTTATATGGCTGGACGCCCAGGTATCACTTCAAGGTCACTATCACCAACTGGAGGAATGTTTGCTAACTAATTTACAATAACATCCTCTGATAAGGAAAGCAAATCCAAGACCCTTGATCCTCGTCTACCTTCTGTTACAATCTGCCTAAGATAGTTGTCTCTCAAAAATTCTTCATTCTCTTTGCCCCCAGATGCTGTTATGTTACCATGATTAAAATCGCCTATAATGATCACACTTTTCTTATTAGCTGGAGCAGTTTGTCTATATATTTTATACATTAACTTCATCTTATCTATCTTTACCTCGCACCATACTGCTTCAAAACCGGTCACTGGGTGGCCACCTTGGAGAGGCATAATTCTCTGCTACTATCAGTTGCACTCCTCCGTTTTTGTCCTGTCTATCTTCATGAAAAACATCTTATCATTACATCTCTGTTCCTATCAGAATGAAATGCTCATCCAACCACCTTGCCTAGTCCAACAGTTTTTAGGCGAATGAATCCTGTGAGTGCTACAGTTTTTTGATCCCTTTAATTCGAATACTTCTGGTATTCGTAAACATATTAGCTCATTTCTGGTTCTGTAACAAGTCTCACCGATCGCTCTTGACTGATATGTTGCGTCCTTCCCATCCATTACGTATCACAACTAATCTTACAGCTCTTCATACACCTAAATGTTGCCCTCACATTTTCCAACCCATTCTCATACATTTACACATCCTCTCCTTTATCCATCATCCACAATTCCCATAGTTTCTTCCTGCCTGTCTGACGCCCCCCCCCCCCGTTCCCTCTGTCTTCTGTTCCTTCTCTCTTTCTCGCCATTCGCAAGCTCTCCTCTGTGTTCTGCATAACCTCGTTTCCTCAGATCTTGTCATTCACTTCGGTCTTTATTTTTTCTTTCAGCACAGCTTGTCTAGCTGACTTGCACCAGATCCATTAAAATGTAGCCCATCTCTCTTATACAGCTTTATCCATCCATCCATCCCCGAATTTCACCCCCACACGTTCACGAAACTTTTTTTTTTCTCGGCTAACTTCGTTAACATACAATTTCTGTCATTAAATTACAAAATTTGCATTTCAAACTATATTTGAGACCTCTCATACGAGTTAATATCTTATATATGGTTATACAGGAAAAACATTTGTACAAGGTTTCACAGTCTCGCAAACTGTTGAAACAATACATAAATGTGTTCATAGTCACTTTGCCGATCTTGTTGAAATTCCTACATATTTCCACTCGGTTATGTGTTGAAATTTCATCTGGTCATCTGTGTGTCGGAATTGGGTGAGAAGAATGATCTCATTAGATAAGCTTTGACTTTAGGTGATGTTGCAGTACAACCATTTTGGTGAGCGAGAGAGAGAGATTGATTTAAACACTTGCTACATCTGCCATTGGCACATGTAGCAAGTTTTCTACATTTAGCTTTTTCCAAGTGAGACTTAACCTTATTAACGATGGTTTTGCAAGGAGTGCGGGCTTCAATTTAGGCAGTGAATGAAGCTGGAGTTTGTCTTAGCCACTACTTACAGAAAGCTTTTTATTTTCTTGGACTGCCCTGCACACGTTTATTTTGAAAACCATGAATTTTGTTATATGGTGGGAATTTTGAACTGAGAAGAGAATGAAGATAGTCTTTTCAACTTGAATAATTTTTGTAACGAAATTGCAACTAGAATGTGGAAAACGAAAAGTAGTCCTACCATATAAATTAGGAATAAAAGTGTCGGATATCTTCCCACTTAGTACGCAAGGCTCTGAATGACTGAGGAGAGGATGTCCCACGAGAGATGAAACTTGGAAGAGATTGAGAGCTGAATTATCAAGCAGAGCTGTCACGACAGTATACCTGGAAAGAGAAACTCGTCGGGAGATCATGTGGGTCATTTAGGTCATTGTCTACAGTAAATACTTCTCTTACAGCTGGCCAGTGAAATTGGCCTGCATGTACATAATATTTCAAATACTGAATGAACTACTGATTCCCTTTATATGCCACAGAATTTGCATACTGAAGTTGCATCTATTTTGGATATGCCTTTAGATAAGAATACCTTAAATACCTAAACATGGTTGTTCAGTAAGCGTATGGTAATCAGAAAGGTCACATAGTGCCTCGTTTCTGCAGACAGTTTCTGCTATATATAGAGTTCCAAAAATGTTTCAAATTACCAACTAGCTGGTGTGTTTGATGTAAATTAGCTTGGAATTGGATAGAAGTGGGTTGATGAGAGAGGAAATCTCTGTGGGAAACGGTATAGGTTTGTTAAAGGAAGGTCTCGCTTTGATATTTGGTTCCATTTTGCAGTAAATGAAAACTGCATTTATAGGGAAAGGCAGGAATGCAGAAATCGAGCTGATAATATTAGAGATTTGAAAACAAGACTGGTTGATCAGTAGATATAGATCAGGGATCTCCAAACTACGGCCCGCTGGTCAGATGCGGCTCGCGATATGATTTTATCCGGCCCGCCAATTGGACTAATTTTTCAATAAGAATCCGCAAAAAAACACGGGGTGTTGATAGATTTCAAATGCATTAATTAAAATTGTGTTCAAAATATATTCCCGAATAGCAAAAAGTAACCGTAATCCAAGTTACGGTCTTTCTGACTGTAAAAGGTTGGTTAAAATGGACTAACGAAATTTAAAACAAATTTAAAAGAATTCAAAACGAAGTAAAAAAGTTATATCCGAATAAACTTTTTTTATCAACAAAAAAATTTATGTCGCACGAAATAAGAACACTTAAAAAAGTCGGTAAAAACACGGTTAAAATGAACTAACGAACAAAAAAGGAATTAAAAAAATAAAAAATTTCCCGATCTGTATTCATTGACAAAAAACTCGAAGTTATACGAAATTAAAAAAAAAAAGTTGCATGTAAATTATCGGTGTATATTCGGTTGAAAAACTAACGACTAGCAAAAATTTGCTGATAGTGTTCGTTGTCATTAATATAAGATAATTTAATCTCACATACTCTGTAATCAGTTTTTATCTGCTTTCAATAAAACTCATATATCTAGTTCTAGAGTTTTTTATTACTACGGTCCGATGAACAGTGCTGAAGTACCCAATGTGGCCCTCATGGCGAAAAGTTTGGAGACCACTGATATAGATAGTTACATATTGGTAGAGGAATTGGTGTCTTGGATTCTCTGCTTTTTTTGTCCTGGAACATACTGTATAAAATTCTTTTTTCACTAATAGAAACTTAGTTCTATACTGTCGGTTTTTTGTGGTTATGGCCAGGAAAATGCGATATATTCAATTGGAGAAATTCAATTCTCTGAAAAAGTAAAATGTGAAAACTTATGAAGAATAAATGAGAATTTTCTAGGAAGATTACATAGAGAATTGCCATGTTTGAGAGTGAGATACTGAGAAGTTAAAATCCAGTTGTTGCCAATGTATGAGTCATTTATCAGGCTGCAGCTACACTGCACACACAGATGTCTGTCTTCTGAACATCTGGGAGACATAAAAATGCTAGAGAGGAACCAAAGGGCCAGTAACGAAGATTGGATTGTTTCAGGAGTGGAATGTTGTGGAGTGGATCGAAAATTTAAATTTGATGGATTTCTTGGACAGATGTTGAGAGGCAGTTGCTCAACTGGGTAACGAGAACCAATCATCCTTGGAAACTGGAAGGAGCTTCATAAGCAAGTATGCAGAAGCGAACAGTTAATATCTTATCTAGGAAAATTTAGTTTCATTATTATTCTCTGCATTGATGTTCCTTTGAAAATTGAACGCCAATAATTTGCTATTGACATTACTCAGTATATTCTCATGATATTTAAAGCATGCTAATAAGACCTTCAGTGATGTTTTACTTGCTCATTTTCAATTATTTTTTCCTTCTCAAAATTGCAGATTTGTTTCGTTCTCTGTATCTTCATGTCCCTTCTATTCCGACATCGTTTTTCCATTCTTGTAATTAGCATTTATAATACCATTGATATTAGGTAATCTGAAAGATTCAAGATAACTAGTGGTTTGTCTCAAAGATCAGTCCTTGATCCATTGTTATTCAATTTGTACATTAATGACATTAGGAAGGATTTGACATGCGACATTCAGCTATTTGCTGATGATGCAAAGATAGGTAGGTTAATCCGGAGTGCTGCTGATATGCAGTACTCGCAGAATGATTTGAATAGGCTGGAATTGTGGGCATGTGAAAATGGTTGTCAATTCAATGTCAGTAGATGTAAAGTCATTCACTTCGGCGTGATTAGATATCCAATTTCGTATTATATTGGTGGGATTATGCTAAAAAGAAACTGATGAGGCTAGAGATCTTGGAGTGTTAGCAGATAGGAAGTTTATGTTCAAGGATCATATAGCAAAAATTGTAATTACAACTCTGAGAATAATTGCAATGCTGAAACGAACCTTGACCTGAAGATAAGGAAGTCATTTTGCCTTTGATAAGACCTCACTTGGACTATTGCGCGCAGGTCTGTCTCTGGCTTCCGTAGTGATTCTGATAAGTGGAGAGAGTGCAAAGGAGAGTGTCAAAATGATATCAGGATTGTGGAACACTGATTATGAAAACAGATTGAGAATTTGCCGGCTGCAAACAGGAGAAAGAGGGGTGATATGATTGAGACACCAACTTTGAAAGGGTTTATACGTATGAGTAGATGGAATTTTTCATTTTATGGTGGGGGAAGGACAAGAGGGCATCCTTGGAAGTTGAGAATGAATGCCGGTCACGAAGGGGAGAAGGCTAGATTTTTCTCTGAGTGGTGCGTGATTGGAATGGATTGTCATTGGATGTTGTGTGTGCAATTAGTGTGAATGAATTCAAGAACAGATATGACAGCTGATGCGTAGAGTATGGTCTCACTAATGAGTTCCTGACTTCCCGTAAATCTTTCTTAAAAATAATGATAATTTGGCATAATTAAGCGGCTGCCCGAATTACTCGAAGTTGCACATTAAGATTTTAAAAGGTGTATTACAGAGCCAACATTATCGCATTGAAAATATGTAAAAATTATCTTCAATACGAGGAATACAAATCAAATACCAAAATATTTGATTTTGGTTTGGTGTTAAACCTACAAAGCAAGTGAGTAATGTATTATGTGATTTTGGTCTATGTGGATTGTGGAGTCACAGACTAAACAGGATCACGTGGTGAAGACTGGTGTGGCACATCACCGAGCATCCGAGTGACCATACGGCATTTCTCTTCACATGAATGGATCAATGTCTAATGGCTTTTCTCTATGTAATCTCTTATATTCTTCAGTCCTTGTCTCTTTGTTTCATCAACCGCCACCTTTCGATGAGATGCCATGTTGAATCTGATATCCATGAATCCTTGGTCTTCTAATTGGGCCTAGATACTTCTTGGTTGTATCCAGGGGCGCGCCGGCCATGTGTGCGACGCACACAGGCGCCAGGACAGTAAAGGCGCCAAAGAGGAGGAAATACTTAAAAAAACGTTTTTTTAAAGTGATTTTTTTATTAGAGGGGGGGGGGGAATAGGGTCGCCAACTAACTTTTGCACACAGGCGCCGGACACTACTGGCGTGCTACTGGGTATAGGGGCGCCAACTAAAGTTTTGCACACAGGCGCCGGACACTACTGGCGCGCCCCTGGCTGTATCCCATGTAATTTTGACTCTTTCTCAGTGCATTTCAGGTGAGTTTTCCTCACTAGTCTTCAAAAGATCGTCCACCCGTGTTGATATTTCTTCTGCGAATTTCCTCATCGGTATCAGCAAACACTGATTTACATTATGCATCAGAATGCTTCATAAATTTTATTCCGTATGCGTAATTGAGTCGCAACATTAACTTTTAGGTAACTGAAGTAGTAGGAATAATTGAAGAGAAGTGATTCCTGCCAATTTATCGTACCCGATCTCTTTGCTGATGAAAATTTTCTAAGGCCTTTAATGACATGGAACTTAATTGTATTTTTTTAAACTGGCTATTCTTTTTTTTTTTTTTTTTTATGTAAAGTCATACTTGGTTTTTGCGTGATATCAGGAGTTCAGAAGTGTTATTCCATTCGAATTTTTCTGACCCGCAGAAATTCTGTAGCGATTTTGAACTCGAAGAATGGAAGTCATTAACGTCCTACAAGATAAAATATGAACACTAATTAGCATAAAGGTGTTTTAACACCTTTATGCTATTTTAATACTGTGCCACGCAGAAGGTTACAGCAGTTCTCAAGACAATAATAAATAGTAATAGAAATAGTAAATATTATGTAGAAAAATCAAATTTTAAAAAATAAAGATAAGAAAATTTGTATTTACATATAAATAGAATTTATAATCAAATATGTTTTTGTATAAATTAGTTATTTTTAAAAGTAAAAACTTCATGCCTTTTGTCCGAGTCTTGTAAGATCTGCCTGAGTGTACATGGCTCAGCCAGATTAGTAAATAAAAAAAATAAATAAATCATTTTTCCAGTTGAAGTACTAGTATAGCAAGTGTCTGTCTTACCACTTTATTTTTTTTTTAATCTGGCGTTGATAGTACTATATATAGGCGAAATTTTGATTTGCAGCATTAGATTTTTGTGTTTAAAACACCACTAGTTAACCATTAACTACTGCAGAGCAACAAAAATGCGAACTTTTAATCTAATTAGATATTGGAGAAATTAGCATAATTATGCCATATTATTATTTGGTTAATTGCTGAGAATCTAACACCTCCCTCCCTACACGCACGCTCCTTGCTGAACAAACAGTAGAAGTGAAGTTGGGAACACTTATCAATATAAAAATTAGACCGATGATCACGCTTGTAGACCTATGTAACAGTTTATCGGCTGGGTTTTTGGACGTTATCAAAAATCTTGGAAGCTATTTTTATTTTTTTTGTGAGCAGGTTGAATGGCTTCCTTCGCAAGTCTCCTTGATGAAAATGATCAGTTCCTTAGATATTTTATTTTGGAAATGAGTCTTAAGGGGGGGAAAAAGATCTGGTTGTTCGAGTTACAGCCGAAGCAACCAAGGCAATGGGGCCAGTCTAATATGTTTGTCTTACTTGTGTGTTTGTAAAGCTGAAACAATTTGGGGTTGGGGGAAAATTTGCTGCTTCCTTATAATGATTCTACATATCCTCCGGAATTACACCCAAGTGTTGCTCTTGAGAGTGTGGCACAAGCACGCCATGGTCTTTTGAGTTGATTGCTCTAGTTAAGAATTTACAGGCATTTTTAATGCAGTTGGCTTTCCATTCATCTTCTGCATTCCCTTAGGTTAGTGTTCATGGAGACAGTTTGCCTGCTTGAGGAAGTTAAAACACTTCCAATTCCTCCTTAGGACTCCCTGCTAATTCGCTTTCAGCTAAACAGTCCTTATGCGGTTCTTCGCATTGCGGGATTTACTAACGTCTTTCCAAAAAAAAAGATATCGCCATTACTGACATGTACATAAGCTCTTGAAGAGAAATTTGCAGACATATTTGCCCTTTGTGGTTGCTTTTCAGTCCATAATGAGAGTAAACTTGATGCATAGCTAACTAGTTATTTAGTGATTGCAATTTCCACATGAACTTTGAACAGCGATGAAAAATTAATGGACTTTCCACATATCATTCCCCACCCCTCAGATTTCATCATTTTAGCCTTTTCCAATTTTTTTAAAATCTATATAATATTCAACTGGTGATTAGAATTATTTTACATTCACACTAATTCAGTATATACAATTCAGGCCACTGGTCGTTGTCTGAATTCCGGCCTCCTAACTATATCCCAGTGGTGCAAGGACAACCTTGCAGACTTCAGTAATACTGATATATGCAAACACGATTAGATTTCCCTTCTTGGACTGACATACCCCTCTGATCTTTCCTAGCACAAACACATTTCAACTATATCTTCTGAAGCATCCAAAAAACTTGGTATACTTTTTCACACAGCTGCTAACTCTATACAAATCTCAAATCCACCCAACCATGGAATATTGCTCTTATATTTGGGAGTGGTGCTCCAAAATCCTCTTTAAGATTGCTCGATTTCTTCTATCCAGAAGAGGGCAATCCGACTAATTAATGATCCCTCTCACATATCCACTTCAATCCCCCTCTCACAGACGTTGTTTCTGCTTGTGCCTCTTCTACAGATACTTTCACGGACAGTGTTCTGCTGCATTGGCTACTATTATTCCTCCGAAATTATTAGAACAAGCGCCACCACTGCTAACACCTTTTTACAGTCCATCTTGAAACACACCAAATCAACTTCGCTGCCTCCTTTTTCATTCCATCTACACTGGTGTAATTTCCCTTCAGTATCTACAATTTTGGCACAGTTTGTCCAAAAGCTAAGGATGAACTTTGTTTTCTCCGTATATGAAAAAATGTTTCTTGACTGCAGACACATGTGGACATAAATTCATTGCCAGCATAACTAGAAAATTATATATAAAAAATCAGCTAACGCCTTTTTATTCCTGTATACGGGAAGTAGGCGAGGCCATTTAGCCTTATCTAACTTTGGAGACTGAGTGGGCAGTTCAATCTCCACTGGTACCAATCAGAGATAGAAGGCCCAAGGCTATTACTAATTAAGCGGTACACAGTGAAGAGAGACGGCTCAAATGTGCCTTTCTTACAAATTGCAATTCATTTTTGGCAAAAGTTACAAATTTCCTAAGGACATTGTTAAGGAATTAATGTACAATGCTTACAGAAAACTATGCGGAGAGACGTTTTAGTATCGAATATGTCAACCCCAAACTGCAATGTAGCTCTCACAAAGTCGTACCATGCTTAGCACCAAGTGATTCAGGAGTTCTTGAAGCAAACTGGCCCACACGCCTTCAGAGCAAGGATAAGGTCTTGTGTTTTCTAGAGGGGAATTTCAAGCAGCTGTGCATCTCCCTGTTGCATCCCAAAAGTGTTCTATAGGGTTGAAATCTGAGGAGCGTGCTGGCTACTCGATTCGATTATTATCCTCGGTCTCCAGGAGCATTTCCACTGCTCGTTGTACAATGTGTCGTGGCATTATCCATAAAAATGAATTCTTCGCCTACAGCACCACGGAAGACGTTTACTCTTAGTAAACGTCTGGAACGCATTCCATTGTTTGAAATGCTGCCCAGTGTCTGGATACACTAATGTGAGATTCCAAACTCTCTGGCAATATCCGTAATTCTTCAACTTCCTCAGGTGAAATATAGATGATGTCTTTGAGACATTACAATACATTCAAGTTTGCAACTTTATTCCTTCACGAAAAGCGCTTCCTTCAAACACAATCGCTTAGCACAGCCTTTTGCTATTTATCCTGTTGAGTGCTACCACGTAATCCTTTTGGGCGCGATTCGAAAATTTGAATGTGTGCTTCCCCTTTTTACTCGAAATCGTCAGTTATACAAATTTCCACAAGCTGATTCGTCTGAATTTATGAGTGTAACTTCAAAAATAATGTTCATCCTTAGGTTTTGGACACCAGTGTGCTTCAAAACAGAAATATTATTTTGTTTTGAACAGCTCCCCCCCCCCCCCCCAAAAAAGCCTTCAGCTGTTCAGACTATGAACAGGCTCCTCGTTTCTTCTTGCCCACACTTGACACTAATGTTCTTATAGGTCTTGTGGCGTTTCATGTGTGGATCAAATATATAAATTGAGCATATAGAACAATGTACGAAAAAAAAAAAAAAAACCCAGAAATATTATTCACGTTAAGTGGATATTGAATCCAACATTATTTCAAAGCCGAATAGAGAAACTGCGAGTTTCATGCCGAATATAGATAGAAACTATAAAAATTTCGGTGGATCCAAGCGTAAGCAAGCCTTTCATGACAGGGGCAACTCGTAGTAAAGGTGGAGTAAGATCTGATCACTATCCTTAGTATTTTCCATAGTACTACGAGTTGCCCCTGTCATGAAAGGTTTGCTTACGCTTGGATCCGCCGAAACTTCTATAGTTTCTATCTATATTCGGCATGAAACTTTCGCAGTTTCTCTGAAACTCTTGTAGTTTCTCTGTTCGGCTTTGAAATAATATTGGGTTCAATATACACTTAATTTTAATAATTTTGCATCGCCGAAGTGAAGCCTTTTGGCCCTCTATTTCAGAAACAGAAATAGTTTCTGAAAACAAATCGTTATTTTTACTTGATAATAGAAAGGTTATTAATTTGGTAATTATTTTATGTTAATTACATTCTTTAATTGACACCTGGGTGCAATGATTTTCACTCCCAACCAGTGGATGATAATGGTTATTTATTATCACTTTCTGACCCAGCTCTGTGCATGTTTCGATGATTCGAATTTTCTTTTCATAATTCTGACGGGCTGCCATGTTGGTCTTGTTAATGTGAATTATGAAAACTCTCTGGAAGTATAGTACAAATGGCTATTTAAAATCACTGTCGTTTCAGGTCTGTTCACCTGTTTTTTTTTTTTTTTTTGTGTGTGTTCTGGGGGGGGGGGACATGAAGTGAAATGATATACTGTTATGAGCCTAAGATCCTTATGAAAAGTAAGCAGAAAATTCGGTGACTGCTAAATTGCTGATTCAGAAATCTGTTTTCATAAACATGAGTTTTCTAATAGGTGATTTTGCTGAATCTAGAAAATCTTAAGCTATTACTGTGAAATATATCACACACGACGTATTTATAGAAAGGAAACGAAATTGAATATTACATAATGGTGTAATGACCAATAATTATGGGAATCATCAGTGGATGATAGACGGAGATATGAGAACAGTTTAAGTTTGAGCAAGTTAAGTAAATTACAATCATACCTCGATCATACGACACGTTAAGTTCCAGACCACTTTCGTATAGGGAATTACTACTTTTTTAAGGTGTAATTAATGAAGAACCTCCGTAGCTCAGTCAGTATAGTCGGAAAGACTTGGGTCGGAAATTTCTGTCCATGACGTGAGGAACATTTGTGGTCTCTTTCGATTAAAGGTGAGTTAGCCGGTCTCATAGGAAAGTAGAGGGTTTTCGTACCTCGGAATAGGCAAACTGCCCTGTGAACACACGGATTTACAGCTCTGAATATTTACGACTATATTTGGAAGAAATAGAGTTCTCAACATGTCGTTATGCCCGTAGTTAACTGAGTCACATCATGGTAGTGAACCTCCTAGATAGGAGACAGCACATGAATGGGAGAGATGTAATGGTTACTAATAAGCTTTCATATATATCTTCGTGAATTATGTAAATAAACAATTTATTTACGCCAGATACACAAACGAGAAACATAATATACTCTTCGCAAACAAAAGTTATTCTGGATAGCTTTGGCTAACCAGTTTGGTCATCAGTCTATACCATTAAAAGTATTTTTCATTTCTTCAAAAAGCACTTTTCAATTCACTTAGGAGGGGACTCCGTTTTTAACAACTGTAGTGCCAGGTTAAGTTTAGACTGCGGCCTATCTCAGCGTTCGATTCGCCATCGTCACCAAATTTAATTTGATTCTTTCTTGTATATCGAGACCTGTGGAGTTTCCATAATTAAACATTAACACGTGTGCCACAGAAAAATATATTTATTTTACAAATATTTTACTTTGGCACATTTGTTTACATAGCATGCTAAGATTAAAATGAATTAATGTAATAGATTTACGCGTCTTCTTTTCATTGGAACCATCATCGCCCTTTGAATTTTATCTGCCATTATTAACAATAATAAAATATTTATAAACGGTTTATAATTCACAGCGAAACACCAAAACAGAGAGAGATATGTAAAGCATCGATATTGTAAACAGTCCATGAAAACTGCGCATCTGTTGATTCACGGCAGCCCATGTAGCTAAAACCGTCGTATGAGCGAATGCTGCTTTGTATAAATCGGCACTAGTCATAATTGAAAAGCGTTCTATGAACGGATCGTCGTAAGGCGAGGTATTACTATATTTGAAAATATGAAATTGAGATTAATTACCGGGGGGGGGGGATTTATTACTTTAACAGTAATAAATCCAATCGGATTTATTACTGTTAAAGTAATAAATCCGATCATTAATAATTACCGGTTAAAGGGAATAATTTACGAGAATTAATCACTTTAACCGGTTAAATTGAATAATTCCTAGAGGAGTCAGGTAAATGTAATAAAAACATGTTTATAGGTTTTATATGTAGGTTTTCATTCTCAATAGAAATTATAACAGCTTAGGTTAGTTTATAATGAAAAAAGTAAGGAAAGTACTTCTTTTGCACTCAATGAAATCAGAAATCATTATAAACTAACCTAACCTTTATTGGTTAGTTTAGTTTAGGTTAGTTTATGATTTCTGATTTCACTGAGTGCAAAAGAAGTACTTTCCTTACTTTTTTCATTATAAACTAACCTAACTTAAGCTTTTATAATTTCTATTGAGAATGAAAACCTACATATAAAACCTATAAACATGTTTTTATTACTTTTACCAGACTCCTCTAGGAATTATTCAATTTAACCGGTTAAAGTGATTAATTCTCGTAAATTATTCACTTTCCGTAACATATATATCTAGAGCTGGAGTGCCTTTGGCCATGAAAGACTTGAGAAAAATAATTAATTACGGCTATATTTGAAAAAAATTAGACGGAAAGAGACGAAACCCGAAAGGATTTTTTGTGTGTTAATGAAATGATTTGCTGGGCTTAACTAGCTGCTCCTCACTATCACCCCACTCCCTCCCGTCAGTTCTTTCAACTTAGTACCTCAACAATGAATGTACAAGAGTGTAACGCACGGTCTACCTTGCTGCTATGTGATCCGTTCAGACAGCATTGCATCTTCTGGGTTGGCAGGTAGCCAACCCAGAAGATGGTTTTTGAAAATGATATCCAGGAAATATAAATCGCTTATTCAACTTTTGGCGATGTAGAGTACCAGTACACACACCTGACCATGTTGCGTTTTTAAAAGTTCTGTAAGGAGTTCTTTATTTTTATAATCGATTCAATGATCATTGGAATGAAACAGTCAAATGCTTTAAAAATCAAGTGAAATACGCATGTTTTTGCATAAATTATTCAACTGTCCCTTTTCCAATCATTGCCAGGTGGAGTACCAATTCTTTCCATTTATTTCTCCATTTATCCGGTCCACCTATTCCATAGATTTTGCATCTGCCTTCTTTTATTTCTACCGTTCCATCGACTTAATGGCCTTTCCACAAGGTCCATACACTTTCATTTCTAATTCAAAAATTATTTTTTGTCATTCAATTTTCCTTTATTCTTTTAAGATGACCATTTATGAGGTCGTAGCCTTTTCTACTCAAATAAAATTCCTGAGCCGCTTTTGTCTTTTTATCCTCATTTCTCATGTTGTATTTTCCTTATTTTAAGCAATGTTTAATGTCATTCCCATCGCTGGTATCTGATTTTATTTTATTTTTTAACATATTTGAAAATATGAAATTAAGATTAATTACCGGGGGGGGGGGGAGTGCTGCCGATGTATATATCTAGAGCTAGAGTGCCTTTGGGCATCAAAGACTTAAGAAAAATAATTAATTACGGCTATATTTGAAAACGGATTGGCACGAAAGCGTGGGTTTTATAATAGCTGTTTACATTTAAGTGTTAGTTCCTCACCAATAAGATTGATAAAATGATTGGGCTTAGTACTTTTGTGTTGCCTCAACTATATATGTTCTTTAAAAACCAAAAACCCGTTGGAACAGTTTATTGGTCATGTTAGACTGTTTTTCTGAAATGAAAAAATAAAATAAAAATAAATTCTGTAAGAAAGAGCCTTATTTGATTACATTCAAATATTAGTTTTGAAGAAAGAATTTGAGTTACTCTCCCAAATAGCATCGCCTCTTCAGCCCATAAAAGTAGCATTATAGAAATATACATAATAAAAACATTGAAAACATAAATCTTTATGTTAAGTGACATAACATTAGAATTCATGCTGGAAGTTAAAAAAAAAAAAAAAAAAAAAAAAAAAAAAACACTTTTTAAAGTAATGCTCGAAAAGTGGAAGTAATCTTGCGAATGAGAGACGTACCATTTATTCAGATGTTTTACAATATTTACTTCATCCTAAACAATTTAAATATTTTTGATAGTTACAGAATTTTTAATAACAGCAATAAAACTGCTATAAGAAATTGCCCAAACGTATACATACCGAGGACAAAGATATGCAAAAAGACAAAACAATAACTGATACAAATTCAATACCATCATCAACTTCAGTTTCACTATCGCCGGTTGTAACTTCCGGATCGGAATTTTCCAATAAAGATTTAATAATGAAGATAAAATTGTATTTGTTTATTAATCAAAAGTTGCAGTCTAATAATGAACAAGTATATATAGTACTCGCAATAAAAAAAAATAAAGGAAATAGTAAGAAATGATATATTTCAAAAAGCAGAATATTAAAGGAAATTTTTTACAGACAACTTTTGAAACGTTAATTACAATTTGCCTTACAAGTATCGAAGCAGAGAGATCCTTTTCAAACGCAAGTCATTACTGCACCAAGATTAGATCACGACTGGAGGATGATAGTTTAAATACCCTCTGTTTTTAAGAGCGTATTTTCCACACAATAAGAAAAATAATGTAGTCTTATTAAGTGATTAACAAATAAAATATTCAATTATTTGTTTTATTTTAGACCTTTTTTTATACAAATTTTGTTAGCACGATGTTTTTATTAAAATTTGTGCATTTGGAGTCAAAATTTTATAATTACCGATAAATTTTGAAAATTTACGTATTATGGTAATAAAAAAAAAATAGAAATAAAAGTCGGTAAATTTGCAACCCTTATTGCACAACAACTAGGTAGTTTATTGCATACATGCCTGGACTCAGTTGATGTAGGAACTAAGATCTTCCAATCTAAAAGCTAAACTTTTCCAGTCTTTGAATAGCATATTTTTAAAAAAAATAAATTAAATAAAAAAAAACATTCAAAATTTGGTCCAGGTCGATTGAGCCATTCAATGTTTTTTTTTTTCCCCTTTCTTTTCCATTGTACTTTAAATCTGGTAAACTTTGTTCATTTGAATACTAACATAAACAATAAATACCGCTGTCGAATAAAAGTGGCGGATCCAAAAATCAGTTTAGTACAATTCTAAGTACTGTTATTAACGTTACGGCACTTAGAGTTGTGACCTTTGATATTTATGCATGGAATTCAACTAGTAAATGAAAGGTTGCTAAATAAAACGCGTTGCGTAATATATCTCTTCAATCCGCCTGGCCGAGTAGATGCTCTCCAACTGCTGTGGATCAGAATCCTGCTGTCGGAATGAACATTTGTGAATTAGGTGGTAAGTTTTTTTTTTTTTTTTCGTCGTCTGGTGTAAAACCCATCCAGCCTAGTTGGAGGTCTGGAAAAAAAAAAAGCATTTTTAGTCCCTAACGCAAGGTCTCGATTATCTAATCCTCAGCCTTTCCATGGTTCTGGCGTACTACTATAGCTTTTATGACCTTTCGTAGATGGAATTTACTTGAATACATAAGATGAACAATAATTTTCGCTTGTCAAATTAATAAAAGCAGAAAAGCCTGAGATCATCCCAAGCAGTAATGCGTATAGGGTTTTGTCTAGGAATAGCAGTAATGCATAAAATTCTGTATGTGCAAGTATACTACTAAGCATGGTTCCATCATTTGCTGTACGTGCATCTACACGTTAGCCACTTGCCAGACTTTAAATATCTAGTGATTTTATGTTATAGAATTCAACTGTAAATGGATCGTGGCTAGACTTTGCAGGTTTCTTATTTAGCCATGTGCAGCAACTAGCTGCGTCCTTAAAACGAACTCTCTACATTTCGATCCGTTTCCTAAGTTGAAAGAACCACTCCGTGGGAAAGGCTTCGCTACCATTGACGAGGTTTCCGCCGAAGTGTTAGATCTAACACTTCAGCAGTAACCTCGAAAACACCATCATCAACAACAAAACTTTGACAGAAATATGACTTACCCAAACCTTGCACATCAGTGATAAGGCATAATGGAGATCATGTTGAAAACCCATAAATATATTATATTAAAGAAATCTTTGGTTTACCTACAGAAGTACGGTATGCAACACCTTAATTTTTTTTTTGTACAAAATGTGTCGAAAAGGGATGCGTAGAAACTGTTCGTAAGACGTTGGATTGAATCAGTTATTAAGCCGATATAATTGATCTCTTCAGTACAAGTAAAAAAAAAAAAAAATGTTTTTATGGATACCATCCCAGATGTGATATAATAATCAGTGGAGCAAAAAACAGGAATCTTAGTTTCTTTAATCTGATGAGACGATATTTTGATATGCTCATGATCTGGTCCGACAAATACTTTGTCCATGGCAGATATTTCCCAGCAAGATTAATACCATCACCGTCTGCAGCGATTAAATAAAAGTTTTTACAACTTGGCCCAAATTAGAATTTGGCTAACTTCAAAATACACAACACACACCGAATATTTAAAATTTTTACGTCGTCTTTGAAATAGGTGACACAATGCGTCATTTGAAATTAGCTTATATTATTATTTTTATGTAGTTTTAACTGCATTCCTGTAACTACACTTCCGCTTCTCGATGTAGTCATTGAGAACTGAGCAGTTGGTTTTAAGCGTAAATAGCTGAGCGCTAGAATTTTTCTTTATCACGCATACTTTGAGAACAGTAAATGTGAACACCACACATTCCCTCACGTGTATTACCTGTTCATTAAGGGTGATTCACATTTTTCCTTCTGCAGAGGAATGTGTCAGCGCAAAAACGGGAACGCTCGGTCATTTTGGTATCAGTTCTAAAGTACGTGTCCCGTAAATGCAGTCAGGTCAGATTTCTAATTTTTAACACCGAGTTCGGCTGAGGTATGGACTTTCAAAGGTCGTTTCATTATAGAATTCATGTTATCGGAACCAAATAGTTTTTCTTTACTTTTGGGTTTATTATACATATCTTGTCAGATTTGTTATCCCTTACCAACGCAGAAAGCGTACTTTACCCAGACTCCAAGGGAGCGGTGAAAAGAATCGCATTAAATATGTTACTGTCATGTCATCGTTATATACCGATCTAAATGATAACAGGGAGTAGAATTGCGTGATGACGGGAGGATCAAATTGCAAAGCTGGTAAAGATAACGTCAAGGATTACTTCAATGTTGAGGACATCAGCTGATGAGTAGGAACGTAGAGGTTATTTTTCTTTGAAGCCTTGATCCGTTAACTTCTTTACTAAAGGGAGAGATCTGGTTTTTTTTTTTTTTTTTTTTTTTTGAATGGTGTGGAAAGTGCGGACGGGGGGGTGTCTAAGATAATAAATATCAGCGCTATGGAAATTTTTACAAACAAAAAAGAAAAACACCGAACCTGAACTTTTTTTTGAGTCATTTGATTATATGCTCTTCTTATAGGATAGACATAGGGATGGTTTTTCATGATATGTTACGCTGGAATAGTGAAAGAACTTTTAGAGTCATCCCCGAACGTTGAGTTAGGGTGTCAACTAGGAGTAGCGATGCTTTATCGGAGGAAAGAGCGAATGCATATACAGCACTTCACTTTCAGAAATAGGATTTTAGGTTTGCGTGAGTTAAGTGGACCTTCTACCATGAGTTCTTGTATCTTCGTAAATGTGAACTCTGACTTTATTGTTGCCATTAACAATAGTATATCAGTGGCGTACGCATGATTTTCTAAGGGGATGAAATTTAACGTAAAAATTCAAATACAGTGTCATATTAACACTGATTTATATGCGTGATAACAGAATTATCATTTATATCATAGCAAAACATAACCTAAATATTAATAATGTGATGTGCAGAATTGGCAGTATTCTAACGAGAATTTGGTATAACAATGACATGTACCACAAATGCGGCTTCAGTTTATCACTCGGTTGAGTGATAAGTTGAAACTATCCACACCACTGAATTAACTGTCGGACTTATAAGTATTTATAGTTGTGGGATCATATTACTCTATTATAAAGTTCAATATTTTTTTATCCATTATGGATAGTTTCGAGACATCGTAATTTTTAAAACAGGTCAAAATTATAACTTCTTTTAAACCAGTTCGTGTTTCACTGACTTAGGTTCACTAAAGTTCAGTGCTTGTTTTTGAAAAGCACCTGGAGTATACCAAGATTCCATGTTTCTACCGCAAAGCATACATCCAAATTCGGAGAATTTTCAAAATCCTTAAAAAGAAAAAAAAAATTACATCGAATATAAAAAGAAAGGGAAAAAATGGCCTCATTTCACATTTTTCCAAGGCAAAGCTTCATAAAATGGATTGATTATCGCTTCGAACCTAGAAAATAACTCTTGTTTAAGAACATTAAGAAATCCTCTTAGGACATAGCGATTACATAGCGTTTTAAATGCCTAAGTGCCTCAATATCAGAGCACCATCTGGTAGCCTTGCACAATAATCTGCTCACGTGTATTCTCTGGCATGTTAATCTTACTGGCGAAGCTGTCGGTCGGTAGACAAAACATCTAAGTTTATTTCCAGAAAGGGTATATGCGCGGTGTAGTTATAACCAGTGCCATCTCGTTGGAAACGCCCAAAGTTGAATTCTGTCGTCAAAAACCCATTCCTCCCAGGAAGCAGTCCTTGACTAATCCACGATGAGTTCATAACCTTTCATGGGCGGAATTAAAAACTAACAATAAATAAATAATGACACTCCACTCGTGTACCATTTTTCTTTCTTCAAGTTGGCCAATCCTAAATAGTCTCTTTTCATCTCGTAATCTTGGGTGTATCCTCTCTAAAAACAAAACTCGGCTGTTGTTTTAATCGAAATACAATTAATTGCGAAATTCTTCCATAACTGGCCACCTAGTTGGCATCCCCCCCCCCAACTCTTTCATTTCTAGATGTTAAAAATTAGGTATATCATTGATTTTGAGAAACTGTAAATGTAAATACGAAGAAGCACCTCTTCCTCCCACCACCACGAATCTTTATTATACAAAGTTAACCGCAGAGCTGTATAATCATGTGTATGCATACATAAACTTTTCAAATTATTTATATTTTTAACGTTATTTAGATTAAACAAAGATACTAGAAAGAAAATAACTGGGCGTTATTTAATGTGCGAGCAGATCTATTTTATGGTGGTGTGGTCATTTAAGCTGAATGAGAAGGGCACGGCTAGCAAAAGAGGTATAGGATGATAGAAAAGATCTACATGACAACTAAGTTCTAGGTGGGTTGATTCGGTTAGTAATGATGGCAATCGAAAGAAAAATGCATTTTGCAATTTTCTTATAGCATCACTGACTGATTTATTGCAACAGTTGAACCTTGTTGCTTTATCATATGTTCTCTACTATAGACATAACATTTGTTTTACCTAATGTTATGAAATTCCATCGAGTAGGGAGAAATAATTTAAAAAAATAAAATCAGAAATTATGTTTACCACACCAGCATATTCCTTGGAATTGTTTACAATTTGAAAAATGCTCAAAGTTGAATGTTCTGCTGTAGACCTTGCCGTATTTTTCGCGAGAACTGTCACGGTGCGTGTGTGCGCGCGGTATTTATTATTTTCTAGACATAATTTTGTTTCGTCCAGTTTTGTCACTGCAAGTAGTCCAAGTAGTCAAACTGATATAATTCAGCCAGCCAGCGCTGAATTATATCAGTTTGAATAATTTTACTATTAAAAATCTGTTTGGCTTAAACCAAATTAAACTTGCAATATTTTGCAAAATGCACCTTTTTGATTATATAAATGCTGACAAAACTACATTGGGCCATTGTGCTCATTTGAACGTTCCATGTCCCTCCCTTTGGTGGATTTTTTTTTTTAAGCAGCTGTATTTAATTAGTTATTTAAAAGAAAGTTACACATTCGTTTTTTCTGAGCTTCTAGATTAAAAACTAAACTTTTCAAGAGGGATGGGGGAAAAAGACAAGATCTTTATTATGTCTTATTCCTCCATTAATTCTCGTCCGTTTAAGACTTTGAACTCTTTTCCATTTAGTTCTTGAGTTAGCTGATCTTTAACACGGGTAATTTGTCTCCTTTCTGAAAACTTGAATTTAAGTCCGCATTTCAGCACAATCGACCGATTCTAGCTAGATTCGTACGATTTCAAACTACACTAGTTAGACGCTATATTTCTAAAAACTAGCACTAGTTATCTAGGAAAAAATTTTTAAATTTTTTATAATGTAGATAAATATTTAGTTATTAGAAGAAAGGAATAAATGTTCATTGTTATTTCGAAATTGTTTTCCCCTCCTTTTTTATGCATTTCATTTGTATTCCTTACATTCATATTCGTAGGGGCTCCTTGGATTGAATTGTTACAAAATTTGTTACAACAATGCATTTCGTTACTTCCAATTAATATTTTAATACGAATATAAGATTAATGGGCTTCCTTATTTTGTTTGCTAGGGTTCTGTGTCGATCAACCATATAACCTATTCTATGTTATGCAGTTATTTTCTTGACCACAAATTGCTGTCCTAATGCGTTTCCTGTGTTGTCAAGCACGAAACGGGTCACTGTCCTCAAGAAGTGGTGTACCCTTAGCTGTGTAAATGCGTCACGGAACTGTTGGTTAGACGAATGATTAGTATTATTTGTCTTGATCGTTGGCCCTTGGTCTTGTTTGACCCGTCAGTATTTTTCAGTGTGCTTGGTGAATATGCTTAGCACGATTTCGAGACTTTAGGGAAAAAATGAAGTTATCATTGAATACCAACCATTATTATTATTTAAAAAAATTGCTTGTTGATGGAAGCCATCTTTATGACACATTATGGAGATAAAAGATGCTGCAGAGGAAACTATATAAAGAACACCACTTGATTAATCTTCAGATGCTTAAAATGGAACACGTAAAGCCGAGCGCACCGACTTCGCACACGTACGCGTGTGATTCTATAAATTATTAGTGTGATTTCTAAGGTTTTCCGTGGAGTTGTGAATTGCAAACGAGTCAACGTATATTTTATGCGTTATGGTATGTTTCAAACTATTTTTCGGTTGTTTGAATGTCATGCCAACTTGAGCATAGCAAAATACTAATACTGTATTTACTTTTGGTTTCATTAATGCCATCGTGGCGCCCTCTTCATGAAATAAAGAACGAAATGGCTTTTTAAATAGAACTAAGCTTTGAAGCACATTACTTACTTCTAAGCTTAAAATGGATTTACTGACATTTAATTCACTTTATAAAAACACTAATTGATACTCATTCCGGCACGGCAATGGCTTTGATTCGAAAGACTTGGACTTTAATCCTGTCTTAAATTGTGAAGAAAACCGTTACAAGGGCTTTTCATATTGAAGGTATATTAGCAAGTCTCATATGAACCTGCCAGTTTTTCCTCCCGGAAAACACGGACATATCGTTCCCCAAAACAGGTAAATTCGCCGGTAGAATACCTAATTAACAGACACAATACCGCTGACCTTATACACATACTGGCCACTGAATTAAAAATTTTCATTTAATATCGTGTTGGACGTCCTTTAGTTAAACAGCACATATGCGATTTGACATGGATTCCATAAGGTGTTGGATTCTACGTGTAAAACATGCCAGACGTTCACCAGACAGTCCTTTTACTGGCCCAGATTTGAAGGAAGAGGATTTAGCTCTCGGATCTGTTTTTCTGACATGTCCCATACATTCTCAACGGGATTCAGATCGGAGCTTTGTGATGGCCAGGGAAAGTGGCGGAAGTTGCTGTCATGCTCGCTGAACCACTGCTGAACAATTGTTACGCAACGGGCAGTAGCGTTGTCGTCCATGAAACACCCCTCACCTGTTGGATAAAAAGTCAACATCGCAGGATGAAGGTGTCATGGTGTGGGACACCACACCATGAGACTACCTTCAGAACCTTGAATTCTGTTTACAAGGCAGTAGTGTTGTCGTCCATGAAACAACCCTCACCTGTTGGATAAAAAGTCAACATTGCAGGATGAAGGTGTCATGGTGGTGTCCCACACCATGACACCTTCATCCTGCAATGTCATGGTGTGGGACACCACACCATGAGACTACCTTCAGAACCTTGAATTCTGTTTACAAGGCAAGCTGGATTCATTGCTTCATGGGGGGCTCCGCTCAACTTTCTGCCCATCATTGGTACAGAACAAGGTGTACTGTAACTCGTCAGAATACATGCCTTTTTGCCAGTCTTCCAGTGATGGTGTTCCTGATACCACTGTAGACGAACTTCAGGATCTTCGCAGAAAACATTGGTTTCCGTGGGCACGCGACTGCCAATACCGAACCTCTTAACCTCGTAAGACAGTTATTACGAAGTTAATCAGCTCTTGTGACTTACTAGTGATAAATGAGGGGGGGGATGAGGGGTTCATGCACAACTTCATAAATCGAAGCACTACTTTCTATCAGTTCCACTTACATAATTCGAGATATGTTCCTACTGCTAGTCCCCCACAGAGGCAGCAGGGTTTTTTCCTTTCTCAAAATATACACTGGCCAGTTGAACACACCAAATTTATATACTTACACTAACTTCATAGCCTTGGCTGCATCGGTAGTAAATTTAAGATAACTTCCAGTAGTAGTTGTTCGTCAGAAATAGTAGATGTATATGAATAAGGAATGAAATCAGGTCTCATATTACAATAAAATTGTCGAAATTGCCGTTAACCGTTCTTGAGTTGTATTTACGAGTCACTGCGTATGTTTTCAAGATGTACATGAGTAGTAATTATAATATATTACACTGTCCTATTATAATAGGACAGTGCATACGCCAGTATCGACCAGAAATCAGTTAGTGTCGTGTCCTTATTTCTGTGAAACCATTGTTCTGCTTAAAGTATCTTACGAAAGCTTGGTGTTTGTAATTATTGAAAATAGCCTAATTTTGGTTTTGTTTCGTTTCTAGAGCATACAGGATTATTTATCCCTCGGTTTATTCTCACAAGTATGTTATAATTTTGCAAACTCGCGTGAATTTGATTCACATAAAAAAAAAAAAAAAAAGCATTTGTTGCCAGCAGCAGTAGTAAACATTCATTACGTTATTGTGAATTAGGTATTCACACACACTTAACACGGTATAAACAAAGATACGGAATGACTGAGAATTATTGCTATTAATATAACTGTTCTATGCTTTTTTTTTTGTCAGATTTCGGTACAAAATCTCTTATTCTCATGAGAGAATACGATGTTCAGTTTCAGAATGATTTCAACAATATTTAGCTGTAAAAGAAAAATGATTTTTTTTTTATATCTTTTCATTCAATAGCTCTGTATCACGAAAGCCTTCAAGGCTCTGTCCTTCAACTACCGAAAGTTCGCTTACATAATAATTTTCCGACATGGAATTCCTTTGGAATTGAAAAGAAGGTTCTTGTCTTGTGTCGGATGCGAATCAGCATTTCAAAACGGCTATCAGGCTAGTGAAACGTTAATGAAAAGCACTAAAGCCAACTTCTGGTCAGAGTTCGTGTCTTTTACGTAGTACGATATCACAGGTAATCCCCTAGCGAAAGCTGTATATTCATCAGCTCTCTGGACAATTTCAAAATATTTGTCTTTGAAAGAACAGATTTTTAAATCCATTCAGCATTTTTTTCAATTTGGAAACGTTTTTAAAAAAACGGGAATTGTAGACTGATCTTTTAAAAGTTGTGTGTACATCTTGGTTTCCACAGCTGTTGTGTTATGCAGGTTCGTATAATGGCTTTATACGAACTCTGGCTAATTTGAATAGTGAGGATCTTTTAATGTTGGAGACGTACGCCGTATAACGAAATTAGCTGTCTCAACAAATTAATGCTGTTTCCATCTTTTTTTCTTTTTGTACCCTCCCCAACTTATCGCGCATGTTGCTTACCGCAGCTGTTGTTAGCTGCAGTATAGTGAGTGTATCAAGTCTTTTGCGTTGATTCATCTGTTATCTACAGCAGTTGCATTTCAGCTTAGCAATCAAGAATTTTTTTTTTTTTTTTTATGGTTTACAATCTTTTTTCTACTCCCCCCCGCCAGTTTAGTTAATATTTCCATAATATGTATTATTCACTGATACAGTTTGATGTTCGCAAGAAACATTGTTTTATCCATAAGTTAATGCATTGTTATTTATTTTAGTAGCACAATATATCAACGGGGGGGGGAGTAATTTTTTATTAATTGCTGTGGAATTTCCTTAAATAAAAGTGTGCGCTTTTTGAAAGATTGCACCCATTTCGGGTGCAATCGGAAATCCTTCATTTTTATGTGGTACTACTCAGCACCACATAAAAACTTAATACTGAAACCCAGTTTCTCTTTGTCAGAAGAATATTAGGTTTCATTTCTAAATTACTACAGTCCATTCTTGTGAGTGACCTGTAGCCGGAATAAGAATAGCCGGAGAATGCTAATAAAAATAGCGTGGCGATAAGCAGAGAGGTAAACCCACTCTTTGTATACTTCCAAACACCTAGGTACTTTTTGTGGTTTTTTTAAGGCTAGTGTCAGTCGAGTCTGCTTAAAGTCCTTCGTAACATAATACCGACTTGAAGTGTGAATTCGCCAAGAGTTACTGTCTGAGAAGGCTTTATTACCATAGTAACGTCTTTCTTTATAAATATTGTATCCACTTCCACCTCAGCATTACTTAACATTTCCAAACTATTACTTTCTGGAAGGATTCAGGCTAGTGAAATGACTGACAGTTTTAAGATCCAAAATCTCTTCTTACATACTTGGCGTAGAACAGAGTTTTCTACGACTCCTCAGTAAAACTAGTAACATGTTATAAATTTTTGCAAATCTGCGTCAATTCACTTAAAGTAAAAAGTCAAATGGACCATGTGAATATTTTGTGGGAATAGAATGCCATTTTCAGAAACACAACTTTTACTGGATACCTAATTCTCATAGAGAAAGTGCTTGAGTACCCAGTGCACTTTGATGGAAATTATTATATTAATATAGTACTAAATATTTTTATATTTGAGGAGTTCACGAACACATACGGTTTAATTTGGAGTTGAAATGTTCACAACCCTGTAATTAGTTTCTTTTGGCAGAAGGGGGCTTATTTTTTACTTTATTTCAAATGCCGCCCTAACTTACTTTCGTAGGTTAGGGCGGCATTTAAAATGAAATATCGCGTGGCATTACTTGCCACGCAATATAAAGGTTGAATAATTCCATCCCTTTAAAGCCAAATCTCGAACTTTTTCGTGTTGTGTTAGTGGTCTCAAACCGAGAGATAGAAATCATTTCCACCTGAAGATATTTACACACATCCCATGTCAATGGATTCGCCCCCACGGCCTGTTGGAAAACAGAAAAGCTATCAAATTTGACCCCCCCCCACACTTCCCACTAGGCCTGAACGGGTACTTGTTGCTGGATCATTCTTAGTTTCAAGTAAAAAGTAATCTGAGAAGGATGAGTTGCTGATTCAGTCAGTAAAGCCCGTCCATGGGCAGTTTGCCGCATTTTCCTTCTTTCAAGTAATTTCCTTTTTTGTCTCCGTGCCCTTTTTAACTCATTTACCAAGTAATGTATCTCAGTAATGAGTACAAAGTTTACCTCCCCCATTAGTTTAAATTATTTTTATTTTTTTCCGAACCAAATTGAGTCACCTAACTTAAGAGCTTTTAACTACACCGTTCTGTGTGCGCGCATGCCCCTCACATTTCTAATCAATAATATCAAGATGGCGACAGTTGCAAAATAATAATAATAAATAAATAAATAAAATAAAGCCTAAAAATAAACTGAGTCAGCGATTCGTGTGTAGAGAAATTGCCACTATCTATCGGACTAATCCAGTCGATGATAGATATATCAGCTGGGATAACTGTCAGTGTTGAGCAGTTTATGGCTACAAGATGGCTGGGAACTTCTAAAGAAACTAATGCGTTCATGAGTCAGTTTTCTTACTGAAAAAGTAAACTGATTATGAGAGTAGTACACCCAACTTGATTTGGAAGTGTCTTCTATCCACCTTCACTGGCCTTAAAGAGGCTGTGAGTTGCAGATCGTTGAGCATATCACTGAAACTGATAGACAAGTCGGTTTTTAACCGAATCGCTACGATTTTATGGGGTAAAAATTATAGAGAAGGACAACTTCCTTAACATAGTCGTATTTTGAAATGACGATGAATTGTACATTTCAGGGAATGTAATGATGAAATGTCGTAGAATTTGGGGTAGTTTATCCTTTGAATATCTAGGCAGCACTAAGATTCCCGCAAAGTGAATGTTGTTGGAAAGACTTAGTTTAAATCCCGTCTAGGATGCGAAGAACCTTTTATACTCTGACTTCAACTGATGACTTTTCCGGTCTCAGTACGGCACTGGCAAGGGTTTTCATCCCGTAAAATAGAAACCGGCCAGAAGAACACACACAATTACCAGACGTAATACATCCCGGCCTTATCATCTCAGCTCTTCGGCCGTAACTTCCAAAGTGCATGTGTCGTGTGCATTGAAATGCAAAGTACGATAATCGTTTTTCTTGGCAGAGGAAAAACAACTATGTGTATGTGAGAGAGATTGGGCTCTTGTACAGCTTGAAGGATATCAATTTACAGCTGGGTGGCGTCTCCCAATTCTTCAAAACAGTGTGGCTGACTTCTTTGGATTTCTATTTCCTGAATAGTTGATAACGATGATAAGAAATGCCACCTTTCCTGACCACCATAAAGTAGTTCTGATCTTGCATTAAGAAACGATGAAGAGCACGTCGAGTGAGTTACTTATCTTTATAAATCCGTATCTTATCTCCCCCTCCCCATCAAATTTGATTCTGAAATATCGGCATTAGAAAATCATGTAATTTTCCAGCACAACAGAGAATAGTTACAGTACGTGGTTTTTTTATTTATGTAATATATAAATAATATATAGATAAAACCATCTTAGCAGACTGTTTCAAAGTAAATCAAGGACCATTCCAAAGGAAAATAAAGAGCTCAACTACTTAGGATACATTTTTTCTCGTTCAAAAACGATTCTTCTTTTACTTTTCTGTCCTCAAGACAAGTTGATATCCCTCATGGATAGGAGCTTGCCTTCCATCCTTCTCTATCCAAATCAAGCTCTTTCATATGCCAACAGCTTTGAAATCCCAGTGCCGTTCCGAGGGCTTTATGCTATGACAATTTTGGTCTTCCCCTTTGGCCTGTACCTTGCATAGTACTCTCAATCACCAGCCGAGGAAGTCTGTCCAGTTCCATTCGCACGATTTGGCCAAACCACACGGAATGCTTTTTAACTGTGTTAAGAATAGTTGAATTAAGGATATTCAAATATTGCAGCCCTTGCGTATTAGTCCTCAGTTTTATCCAATGAGGTCTATTTATTTTCCTGATGCATTTCATTTCAAAAGCCAACTGTTTCCTCTCTGCTGCTTTTTTTTAAGGTCCAAGTTTCTTTCCCATAGAGCTGTTGGTATCATTATACTTTCGTATAATTTTATTTTTAGCGTTGTAGGAAATTATTTTTACCATATTACATTCATCGTTGACTATGCTATGAGTGTTTTATTGTTGCTATGTCATTGAAATTTGAAGTTAAATATGCTCCTAGGTAGTAAACCATTAACTTGTTCTATAATTTCCTGATAACTTTGTTTTATTTAAATTTATAGTAATTTTTACAGTTTCTTGAAAATTTGCAAGCTGATATTGGAGATTTGTTTTATAAATACTATACGTCGTCGTCGTATATAATGTGTGAATGTTCTGCCATTGACTTTTATTCCTTTTGTTGGGGCCAGTGCTTCTTGAATGACATATTGGATGAAAATGCTAAAAAAAAGTGCCTTTGGCGCGAGGGAGAGTGGGCATCTTTTGCATAACTCGTTTGATTTCAAGGTGTTTAATTGTGATATGTTTGACCTACTCTTTACAAAAATCAACTTTTTTTTAAAAAGGTGTATTAAACCAAGTTAAACTCCCCCCATTAGTTGCAATGTAAAAATTAATGTAATATTTATTGAAATTTGTATGGATGATATGAAGATAGCGAAAGCCAAATGGTCGCAAAAAAAAAAAAAAAAAAAAATCAAATTTTATTTCAAGAAGTTTTTAATTCTGAAAATGCAGACGAGGTTAATTTCTCAAGAAGAAACGATTTGTTTCATTATGCACTCGTTTTAATTCTGTTGCTTTTCAGACTAATATTTCTCTTAGTATGCCTCCACTCGTAAATAGATGAAGTGTTTTACAAGAAATTACCCATAATGATATGTGGTAATATTAGACTGTTTCTCTGGGTTACTCTTTGTCCAATCGAATGAATGTATCTTTCGTGTTATATTAAGTGCATTGTACAACTGTAGGATTCTTTACGTACGTAGTTAGGACTTGTAGTTAGTCTTCGACTTATAACCACTCGTTCTTCCGACGACCATCCCATTAACACGTTTACTGAATATCATTTTACTCACGCAATACAACTCATGGACCAGAGTGTTACTACTATCCTAAAGGAATGCTATTTAAGAAATAGTTTTGCTCAGGCCATTGCTGCTACTGAGAGTAAGAAAATCCTCAGACTTTTCGAAGGAATATAATATATATGGCAGATGGAACATGGACTGAGGATACAACAATATATTAATTGCGTTCGGAAGAAGCTACTGAAAATATGTTCAAAATATGTTGAATCCTGTGAATATACATTCACAGGATTCAATCAAGATAAAACCTTACAATAGAGTGGTGACAAGGTAGTGCTACTAACTAAAGGGTTGGAGAGGCAGGTTGACAATGAAGACAAACGAAGACCTTATAGATCTAGTAGCAGAAAGTCGCATTAGAAGAAAGGAAGCGTTCATAGACTCCAGTTGGACATAATGTAAACATTTAAGAATCCCACTCTTGCTATGATCTGGAATCCAGACCTATCTCCAAAACGGTTTGTTGCAGTTCCTGAATTGTTTGTTGATTACCTAACCTCCCCTACCTCTTCTGGTGAATGGCTTAATAAAGAATTACTCTTACTCTCTTTCTATCTGATTATTTTGCTGATAAGTAAAAGTTATTTATTACATATATACTGTGTACAGAAATTTTAAGTTCAAATTTGTATATTGTATTATTTCACTATAAAAAAAAAGGATAAAATTAGTTTTTAAAAAATATAACAAAGCAGACCCCATAATTTAACATTCAGGCATCCTTTTCAGGTCATAGTGATTTCGGACTTAGGCCATGCGCATCGGCAGAACGGAACCCAGTCGTGAGTCGAGGGCTATTTATAGCAAGATTTGGTAAATTGATTCGAAACGATGGCATTAATTCCGATGTGGCTGAATGGAATTAATGAAATTTATATCTTGAATCGGTGTTAAAGTTTGGCGAGTTAATTCAGATTTCAATCAGGTCATTTTTATATCACTTCCTTTTAAAGAAACCGTTGAAATTGTTGACGTGTCTCCGTCCTCCAACGAACAAGTTGAGAGTTCAAATTCCGCTCTGTCATGGATGTTTATAAATTTCTTTAGGCGGTAGAAATTAATCTTCTAGAATCTAGATCAAGACCATCACCATCCTGTTTAATGGTGACCTGAGATGGCTTGGAAACTTTATTCCGTGTTTGGTCTTAAATGCAGGGTTTCCAGATTATCTAACCCTCAGTTCAACCAGAGAGCTGATGAACTATAGATTTACACCCTTTCATGGATTGGATTAAAATTAATAGTCTAGAATATCAGACATCAGAATATCTGTTCATAACGTGTTCTACAAATAGTATCACCTTCGCAACCACAAATCTCTACCTGATTTCAGAACTTGGGAAATCAGGGAGTTTGTAGTTGCGAGGGTGATTTAAGAGAGTGTAAGTTATTGCAAAACACCTCTATGGAGTCTCAGAACTAATCTCGGGAAGCTATCCATCCTGTATAAAGAGAAAAACAACCACCACTTATTACGGCTCGTAACATAATGATTTATAAGACGTCAAGTTACTTTGCTGTATTAATTGAACAAACATTGATAGTCCAATGTAAAATGGCAGGAGTCTGTAAAAGCTGGTTCTTCTCTGGTGATACTCGTTGGATAGACAGCTCTTAGGGACCCGATAGAAGGAACATTAGAAACTATGGCTTTATATTGAACATAATATATTTATGGTATCAAATATAATGCCTTCCTGACGTAGTCGTTGGTGACAGCCCACAAGTCGAAAAGATCTAGGTTTGGATCCCGCCTAGGATGCAGGGAACATTTATAATGGTTTCTTGTGAGCTAAAGGTGAGTTAAACTCTCATATTGAGGGCGGTGGAGCTTTTTCTCCCAAAAAAAACTTAGCTTTTACTTTTCAGAATAGGCACTTAATCGGATAATATGTCCATGAACGCATACAGTAATCCCTCGATTAATGCGCCTCCGATTAGTGCGCCTATATACATTTTAAAAATGTTACAGATTTTGAATATTTCTATCTGTACATTTTTATGGCTAACTATTTTAAAGAATCACTCACCGGAATGAAATAATTTAGTTACCGATTTAAAAGATTTTACAAAGTCATTTTTAATGGCATACTACACTACTTCCATGTATACTATGTTCCAAATTTTTATCGCCAAAATTTGGTGTATGCTATAGTACGCCCACAGATTCGAGACCCTTCGACACTTCTGCGCATGTCACAAAAAGGAGAATCCATTCCGATGATAGGGTAATCAATCCGTCTTCTGGAATGAATTGTTTATTATTACACGTCGGAAAATTAACTTTTCTTTTATGATCATTGTAGTTTTTAAAGTGGTGACTATTTTGCTTGTATAACAGTTGGGAAATTTTATCTATAAAGCACGTGATTTCGCGTGTTGGCGACCAATTCGTACGTCCTTCATTTCTTTCTCCCCTTCAATGATAATCCAAGAGTTAATTAAATCTCATTCTGAAGAATTGAGTGATTCCGACCTGCTAAATTTAGATGCACAGCGGGAAGATCCCGAAGAATAAGAAGAAAATTTAATCACTGACAAGCCAAAAGAGATTTCACAGAAACAATATTTGAAAATATTTTTCGTACAATCGAAGTTTTTAAGCAGCAATGCTTAAAGACTGACCCTGGTGAAGAGAGAACCAGTAAAATCTGCAGAAGAGGCAATATGGCCATACCGTCGGTTGTATGTTAAAAAAAAAAAAATAAAAATAAAAAAATGCCCGCCAAACTATTAGCTCAATTCTTTGTTAATAAGTAGAATAATAAAATTTATATTCCGAATGTATTATTGTCTTTCAGCTTCATGGTTTTCCTTTAACTAGGCCCTGAGACACCTTAATTCTTTTATAAAAAAATTAAGGCTCAAAAAAGAAATTTGAGGAACGAATTATACTTTTTCCCATAGGTTATTATATTCGATTAGTGCGTTTTCGATTAATGCGCCTGTTTTGAAGAACGTATTAGGCGCACTAGTCGAGGGATTGCTGTATTGTAAACTGTGTAGTAGCATAAATTGGCAAAGTTGTGTTGGTCGAAACAAGCCATTGAGTCCTAATTAGTTAAAGGATGATGAGATAGTATCATTTATGGAACTTCTGATGCAGCCATCGGCGAAACTTAGGTTCAGATATCCATAAATTACTTGTAGAAAAATTAAACATTCATTTTTTAATCAGTCTTCCATTTAATGGATTTTGAAAATGAAAATTGACTATTGATCCATGTCTTAAAATGGAAGATTGTAGTTAGTCAAAATAATAATTTATCATTATGGTATCAGTTGATGTAATTTTGGTTCTTGCACTGAAATTCACTTCCATTTTTGTTTGCTTTTCAAATGATCAGCAGTGTGTTCTGGAAATGCTAACCACTTGAAACCAAAATAAACTCTAAACATTTGTTTCTTTTAATATTTCAGTCTTTTTATATTCCTAGGGAAAAAAAAACAACTGGGACATATCACATATTTAAGTTCCTTAGATAAAACTATCTAAGCGAGGAAAAGAGAACCTCTGAATCTTCGCCCATAAAATCCAGAATTCCCTAATCTGATGCACTAGGAGAATTCTATGAATTTTTTTTTTCCTACGTTTAAATACACATTACTTTTTTTTTTTTTTTTTTGTGCCTTGGTTGGGTTTCGAACGTTTTCTTCATTACAAGTTAAGCTGCAGGTTTCGCTTGTACCTCGAGCTGTATCCTTATCTTAAGCTACACAGAGGATCACTTTTGACCCGAGGCTTGATTTTGTGCTTACTGATTTCCTCCCCAAGAATTTCTAAAAAAATAGCATTATCGGGTTTTATTTTTCTTTAAAAAAAATGTTTTTGGAGAAGATTTCTTTTCCAGAGTTTATCTCAGATTCTGAGTAATATTTAATCTTTCGCTTAAAGGAAGACAGAAATAGCTCCTTTGCAATACTGAAATGTATTTTCTTAGTTTTAAAAGCAAACACCGTGACTAGTTTATCATATTGAGTATTTATATATTTTGAACTTCTCATTAAAGAGCTAGCAATTTTTAAATATCAAATAGAAAAGCTGATATTAACCTGTCCTGCCTTTCACCTGCTCATTCTTCCAACTAATGTGCATAACACCTCATAATTAGAAAGTTCTGGTCTTTCATAATTAGAACGATCGGGATAGCTTTCATGCTATCCCGATTGCCTTAAACTTACTGCTTGGATTTGGTTTTGGGAGCATTTGTATCTGACAGGCAATTCAGTTGCCTTTTTACGCTGACAAGAAATTATTACTAATGTCAGTAATGAGTTGTCGCTAACGAGATAAGTTTCGGAAGACAGGAAGCTGTGCTTGTGAGAATCTTGTTTTCGCATTAACTTCATCCGGTACGCATGGAACTGGTTGGACGATGGGATTTGGACAGCAGATCTCTTGTGGAACAGCAGGGCAATTTGAATTTTTGGGTTGGAAAACCCTTGGTCTTTTCGAATGAAGCAAGTTATCCGATCTCAGGTAAAGGTGGACAGTCTTTGCATTCGAAAAGAGTCAAAGTTAACATAGCTTTCTAACATGCTACTAGTGCTTCGTGGCTTTGGCTTTAATCTTAAAATATCACAACATTCAGACCCCGTCTAGTAGGGCTTAGTTTTGGTGGATGGAAGAAGGAAGGTTAAGTTGAAAAATGAAGGTTTTCTTCCGTAGGCACTATTTTTCATCGCACGATTTTTTTTTCTCTTTGAAAAATGTAACAATTATACGTTTATCTATGCATGATATTCAATAAATACTTTTAGGATTTTATATATTTATCTATGCATGATATTCAATAAATACTTTTAGGATTTTATATAGTATATTTTTAAAACATATACGCGGTTTAAAATTAAGGTATTTTTAAAAGTTAAGGAACTGCTGGCTGTTTAAGGAAAGTTTTGCATCTTGAAGAGCCACTTAAGGAAAGATAGATATGAGTTCATATAATCGAGCAGATGATGATGATTTTGGAGGTTAGTACGGATTTGTTATAAGACGCTCTTGTTTGAGTGATCTGGTAGCTTTTTATGATAAAGTAAGGAGTAGTTGAGAGAAATGCACGTTGTTCAATTTTTCGGATTCTGTAAGAACATTGACAGGCTGATATGTAAATTGCAGTGTGTAAGTTTAGTTATCAGGCCAGTGGATTGGATTCGTATTTTGTTGTGTGATAGATATCACAGTTGTGTATGAAGAAGCAATGTCAGGGAGAAGGATATTTATAAGTAGAGTTCGAGAGCCCATTGCTTTTCAACCTCTATGCCAACTATATCGTTACTGATTATAGGGAAATATTCAGCTGCTTGCAGATGGTGTGAAGCTAGGGAGAGTTATTAGGTATAGTACGGATGTGGCTCGTTAGGAAGATTTGAATAATCTGGATGAGTGGACAAATGAATGGAGATAGCAGTGTACCGTAGTTTAAGGTCTGGGCTTTCAAATCCACAGACAGGAAGTTGCTTACACGATCGGTGGAACTGTACTGGGGGGAGAAATCTTGGGGAGGAGTGGAAAATAATTTTGAATTTCAGGATCATATTGCAAAGATGGTCAAGGCATTCACTAGCAGAAGTAAGGCGGTAGTGATCCCATTGTTTGATGCCTTGTTCAGACCACATCTGGACCACTATGCAGTGATCTGGTTACCAGAAGTTGAAGGGATGAATAAACTTTACAGATAGTGAAAGACGGGACTGAAAGGTTGGTTATGAGGATAAATGGTGGGAATGTAATCTATGAAATTCGGTAGATAATAATAACATAGGACATGGTTAAAGACATTTAAGCTGTCAAAAAGCATTTACGGATCCATCCTGTAAATACATGGGAGAGATTATTCCAATAGATGAACCAAGGAAGGACCAAGCGACCATCCCGTCACCATTGGATTATACGAGTGGTGAAATAAGAGTGATTTTGCTTGGAGAGTAGTATGCTTATGGAATGCATTGGCTAAGAGGGTGGTGGAAGTGCCGTAAACGAAAGAAATATTGTACTTTGTGAGGTCTGTCCTTTAAAGCGATCTTACTGCGACGTGTCTCATTACTCTGTGGAGGCTCATTAATAATGATAAATTGACTTCGTAGGCAGTTGTCAGCACGTAAATGCAGTTCTGACCGACGTAGCATGGAATAGCGTGTTAATGAAGCAATTAATATTATTATACTATTTTTTTCAAACACGCAATATCATGTCAGTTATTGCGATGCAAAGTTAACAATAGCAACTACAAGCAAAAACTGCCAGTCTGATTATCCGAATGGTTTACGTATCCTTTCTCTAGTCATCTGGTCTTTGATTTGAATCCCGCTGTGCGCATTTTATGTTTTGTGAATGTACGAAATGAATTTGGAGGCCTGTTTTAAAAGATCCATGTTTGATTTTAAAAATGGTTTCCGGATTACGGGGGGGGGAGTTAAACCACGCCCGATACTATGTACTTCAGGTTTATAACCTTTCAAGATAGGAGGGAGGAGAAGAAAGAAAAAAAACTCCTAATATGTACAGGGAATAATAGTTTCTGGTGCAAGTCAATGAAGGTCTTATGTTGCAAAATACCGTTTTTGAGTAATTAAGATTTTAGTAACTTTGCAATTTCTCTGGGGCTCCACTTAGCATATTAATTTGAAAAAGAACGTGTGAGATAGATACTATTATGGAAAAGGTGTGAAGATGCTGTTACATAACTAATTCTTCGTTGTGAAAATCTAGATGTTTTTTTAATGTGTCATTGGCAATGAAGGTGCTCATCTGCTTACCTCTTGAATTGTATGCTAAAGCAGATGTTAGACTGTTGGGTACAAATTAAATTTTGCACTCACGAAACGTCGATGAGTAAACCAGGAATTCCAAGTTTCATCACAAACAAGTAGATGCTAGCTGACTTAAAGAAGCTATGTTAAGCATTGTGTAACATTTTTGTGAGGGGTTTCTTTATATTTCATACGTACTTCTTCCCTGTCATCTGATGTGTATTTTAAGGGAGAAAAAAAAAAAAGTAACTAGCTGACATTTAGTTTTCACTGGCTCAAACTCTGTGTAGGATATTTATGGATCTGAAAGACTTGAAATTTGGAATTAGACACTTCCTGTTCTACTTTCAGACGTCTTAGATAATCACAGGATTTCTTTCTGATTTTAAAATTAAAATGCCCAAGAAAAGTTTCTTTGTAAATTTTTGATAACCTATAACCTTCGCTCTGTGCATGTAAAAGATAAAACAACTTCACCGTGTGAAAAGATCCAGTGATATGAACTAGAGCTTCGGCGCACATACTACGTTGAAAATAACCCTTTCATAAATATATTTGCCACATGGTATATCGTAAGCAGAATCATTGTTATGATAGCATGCTACCGATCACTTAGTAGAGAAAAAATGTTATTGCTTTATTAACATGGAAGTATAACGTTATATATATATATATATATATATATATATATATATATATATATATATATATATATATATATGTGTGTGTGTGTGTATGTTAAAGATACCAAGCTATTTTAAACCTGGTTTTGCTCCATTTCCTAAGTAAGCAAACAGACAAACAAGTCAAGTTTGCGCCTGCAAGTGTTGCAAGTCTAGCTGATCCTGCACGTAGTGCAAGACCAAGGCAACTCATGGTAAAAGTAGAATAAGCTCTGATCACTAATCTTAATATTTACCCTTAATGCAAAGCACATCTCCTGGAGGAGATGTATGATGCTTTGTATTAAAGGCAAGGGGCCAGTACCCAGACCGGTTTCGACCTTTATTGAGGTCTCATCAGTGGGAGCCAGGCTAGAAATACCAAGATTTTAGTAATACAGAGCTTCTAAGTATTTTACCAGAACAAGTTACCATAAGGTGTTTTAACCTTATTAAATAAAAATCTCAGGAGGAGATCTAAATGTAGAAAGTATTTTGATCAGAGCTTATTCTACTTTTACCATGAATTGCCTTGGTCTTGCACTACGTGCAGGATCAGCTAGACTTGCAGGCGCAAACTTGACTTGTCTGTTTGCTTACTTGGGAAATGGAGTAAAACCAGGTTTTAAAATAGCTTGGTATCTTTAACATTTATTATACCCAAGGTAAAATACTTTCTACATATATATTAGAGTTACCAAGTAATTTTATAAACTTGGTTATTTACACCTAATCCCAAGTAAGCAAACAGTTAAGTTTGCGCCTGAAACGTAGTTCAAGTCTAAAGGTGGTGCAACACGAGGGCAACTCATTATAAATTACAATGAGTTTCCCTGGTGTTGCACCACCTTTACACTTGAAGGTGGTGCAACTTCGTTTCAGGTGCAAACTTAACTATTTGCTTACTTGGGATTAGGAGTAAATAACCAAGTTTATAAAATTACTTGGTAAACCTAATATACATTATTCCCAAGGTAAAAAAATTCATTTACACACACACACACACACACACACACACACACACACACACACACACACACATATATATATATATATATATATATATATATATATATATATATAATTGGATAGCAATGGCACAAACACAGAACTGCTGACACCCCGCTTGTCACCTCTTTCTAGGTTACAGCTCCTTCATACGCAACAACACGCTGATATTCAATATTAGCCAGTCTCCAGTCCATATCACCTTTCATCTACTATCGATCCCTGTTTCCTCCAGTTTAAAATCCAATTTTTCTTGCTGTGCTTTATCAAATAACTTTGCAAAATCACCAAATGTTAGTATAACCTTCGCCCTTGTCCCGTACTGGCATCACCTTATGGTAAAATGTAATTAATTTAATAAAACAAAGGCATCCTTTAACATATCCATGTTGATTATCCCAGAGATTCTTTCTTCAGTCGAGTTTTGTATTTCTAACTTTGACCAGCTTTTCCAAGACCTTCACAATGACTCCACAGACTAGTTGGTAATTTGATATCTTTGTTTTGGAACCACCTTTATGTAGCGGTACTGGTCTTCTTTCGTGTTCCAATTTCTTCCTTATTTCTTCCATCACCTTCCTGTTTATACCTTCTTTGGAGCATTTTCTTGTCATGCACATTTAGTAATCATCCGCTTTACACTCATTCTTATTTCTCTTTTTTAACTCGGAATACATTCTTGCCATCTCTGCCCTCAGTTATGTATAGAATTTTATTTAATTTGTCTTTTTTTGTTTTGTAATCTGCTCTGGAACCAAACATGTAACATTTTCAAGCAGTGCCGTAACGAGGGCGTGGCGAAAGAGGCACCCGCCACTGGCGCAACTGGGTTTGGGGTGCAAAACGTAATAAATAAATAGATATAAAAGTTCGCTATTTTATATTGTATTTTTAAATTTTGCCAATATGCAGCTTTAGACATACAAATTCTGCAACACACTGCAAGTCATTTTGATGGGGTTAATATTAAGTATTTAGCATATTGCATTTAGTAAAATTTAACTTGTTACATTTAAATTTTTCAAAATTTTTATCATTTTTGGGTTGGGGGAGGGCACAAATTAGAAGCTTTTCACAGGCGCTTCATACCCTCGTTACTGTACTGTTTTCAAGTTACATCAGACCTCCAATAAGCTGCACGTTGGTCCAAACCGAGCGATGGGCTCATCGCCGGTGTTGGACCACCGCGGCATTCGCAAACATTCATGCTACGACGGAATTCAAACCGCATTCTGTAATGGAGAGCAATGCTATTTACTCATACAATAACAAACAATTCCCTTATTATCGTATACAGCTCTCTAAAATGTCTCCGAATTGAGAACTGATTGCGTAAGATTTGTAGAAAACCATTAAAATATTCGATGGAGAACTTCATAGGAAAAACTTCATTTAAAGGCGAGTGGGTCGGGAAGTATTTATCATTCATAGCGTATATCACTAATCCGGGATTGGCAGTGCCGGCCAATGCATCATCTCCACTACAACTAAGACCACCACCATGTTGCATCGGCTGATAAGCGTTATTAATAGTTTGCACAACTCCAAATGCGGAATTAGTATATTGAAAGTTAACAGCACCTATTGACGTGTCTGTCAGTCCTGAAACAACCCGAGAACGGGTGGACTGATTTTGATTTTCGATCTTAATTAAGACATCGAAAAAAAAATTCTCGAGTAGTTTCTTTCTTTCTTTTTCTTTTTTTTTTTTTTTTGCTAAAATTTATCAGCAGTTACTGCTTTACAGGAAGATACATTTTTCACTTAAACAGTAACACGAATCACTGCGAGTGACGCATTCATCGAAGTATTATTCGACACTGGTGATTTTAGTCTCTTACTTAAGGATCTTTACGCCCAGTAAGCATAATCTCTCGCTTATCTTTTGTTTATTACATTCGTTAAGTAACATATCTTAATTAGTGTTATCGTAGTTTATTTTGTTTTCCCTAAACCAGATTGTATTTCTTATACTGCCGTACTTAATTGTTTTTTTATTTTCCTTTTCTTTTCCCTCTATTCCACGTAAACATGCAACTATTTCTGTATTCCTTCAACGCTATTCTGATTTTGAACGAAATTTTTTTTTGCACGGGCCAGTTAGTTATTTATGTGTGTGCACCCGTGTAAGTCTCGAACGTTTGCAGTCATCGCAGATGTCTTTTTTTAAATTAAAAAAAAAAATTTTTTTATAGATAATTTAAATTTACAGTCTCTATCTATATATCTTGCTTATATAATAAATGGTATTGGATTGTTTTTATAATTAAAATATTTAGTTATTTAAATTACTTGGTATTTGTTTAATATTTGTGTTATACATTTGTAATTGTTATAAAAGTAGGTTTTATAAATCATAATTTAAATGTTTACGTTTCTAGTCATTGGTCAGTGAGTAAGTTAACTAATAGTGGTGTTTTATTTAAAAATGCATTTTATATAAATAGTGCTTTGAAAGTCTGTTTATTATTATTAAAGTATAATTCTGAATAAGATTAGAAAGTTTACATAGTTATAATGGTAAATGTATTTGCAATCAATGCTGCATCTGAGTTCCTCGTACATCGTTTTATGCACTCCTGTTTCTTGCATGACCATCAATAATTGAAATATTGTTGAAACAGTTGAAGATTCAGATTACTGTTGTATTTCTGATGCAGAACTGGGAAGATACTTGCTTCCAAATTAGTATGCATGCATTACAGACATTTTAATAGTCGTTATCTCTAGTGTGTGTGGGTGAGGAGAGGGAAGGAGTCCAGTGAAGAGGAGAGAGGGAGAAAAAAGACCTGTATTTTTATGTTTTATGAAAACTCAACACAGTTATTTCCACAAATCTAAATGACCATTTCATCCACGAGATAAGAGAGCATATTAAATGGCTTCGTGTTAATCTTAATAAATGCGATCGCATGGAGGAGTGCAGAAGATTAATTTTATTCGAACGTTTTTTTTTTTTTTTTGTCGTTGTTTTAAATATAAATAAAATCCAATTGTTATTTGGGCAGCATTATACACGTTAACGAGTGTAATACTTTCCCAAAATATTGTCTATTGAGAAAAACTTAACTGTTTCGTTAATTCGTCTGAGGAAGGGTCATTCGCCCAAAGAAATGACAGGCATTGCCAAGAAATATATTTTGGAGTCATGAGTTAATGTAATGAAACTAAGAATATAAATACTTTTATTTGAATATTTTAACTTTCCTAGATAGCATGTAAAAAGATTATTTTGTAACCTCCCCGCCCCAGGAGACTTTTTGGCATTAGAGATCAGTTAAAAAGAATAGAGATCTATTCAGTAGATTTTTTGAATTATTTTCAGTTATTGAGATGAGCCCATAAGGCAGTTTCAGCTATTAAACTTGGCTTTTTCAGTTTGCGAGCGCCGACTTTGCTGCGTATATTTTTAACATTAAAATCTCTTGCTAAGTACTCGAATAGTTGGTAAATCATATTAATTAGTTATTCCAGTTTATCTGAGTAGATCTTATCATTTGACAGTTAGGTGAAAGAACTTTTTCTCTTCTGTAGAAACTTTGTTTCAACTGTAGTTCATTATTTTTGCATTACTACATGCCCAGTTTTTGGTTTCGTGCTTGAGTTTCTTCAAATGTTCATTCTGCTGTGGCCGCACGGCATCATATATTTACTGCACAACGTCTTTTCTTATGATAATCCTGTAAGCTTTTGGCTAAATATCATCATACTTCCTCTCATAAGGTTTCCTTTGTAACGATCGACATTTTCCTTGCGATAATAACGCCACTGTAATTACAGTTTTCACAAAAGCACAGCCTAATGTGTACATTAGTGATAACAAGTGCTTTACTGATTGAGGAAGCAACGATTTTAGTTAGCCTTGATAAGATACCACGGTTTATATCGAATAGTTTTGGGTTTAGTCCAAATTGTTAGGGAACAGTCAAGGCATGACATTTTATTTCCCTCTCCCACTGAATCTACTCGAAACCAAGAACATAGCTATATGAGTAACGCTGCTTAGTCTTCTAAGTTGGCATGTATTTACTTATACTATTACTTTATTTACTTTGTATTTACTTTACTATATTTTAATAGTACAAAAAATATCATGTCTGCTCCAGTTAATTGTGATCGTACAATGTTCGGGTTCCCATGATGCACCAAAATGTGATTGCTGCTTTACTTGGTGAACATGTAATGGTTGATTGTACTTGGAAGAATTTCAGTTTCCTCATGAACCTTCACTAGAACATTGCACTACTTCTCCCCCCAGAATATGTGAACTCCCCATGCGTTATCCCTTTCATAACAAACATGCTGAAATACCAATGGCCCACTCACCTCGCACCCAGACTAATTATTGCTTGATTCCACGAAATTCCACTAATAGGTCCACAAAGAGTAGTTGGTCATAATTGGCCGCGCGTCTTTTAAGGATTTTAAGTTTTTTTTTTTTTAGCTAACGTCAAAAACTTAAAATCCTTAGAGCGTTATGAACTGGTCATTCTCGTCCATTGGGCAACCTAGCGTATCGTTAAAGAATTATTAGTCCCAACTAGGTTTGAACTATAAAAGCAGCATAAAGCATGTCTTATAAGTTTTCTTTTTCATGGCTTCGTATGCACGAACCAGTGTAATATGCCACATAATTTGCTCTCAAAGCGTGATATTCTTGAATTATTTATTTCAGTTCCGTGTTTAATTTATTTCAGACTTCAGTATTTTCTAACGCGAGACTTAAAATGAGTAAAGTTATATTTTCAGAGGATATATTATTTAGAAAATAATTGTCTATCCTGTTTCATGTTAACAGACCATTAATTAGCATTTAAATGTTTCAAAAGATTCTCAAATACTAATTGAGAGCAACAACCTAAGTGTTAACTAACCATACCGCGAAATCCCGCAATAATGGACAGGCAGGCCTCAGTTATGCTCCAAGAAATGTCATACGGAGGTGAACCCCCCCCTCCCCGAAACTTGGGTTTTTCCAACCGTAAAACTGATTATTAACACGAATATCCTTGCCTTGGCGTCCTTAGCTCCCCCGGGATAATTCTGACATATCTGACGCTTGTCGTATATTCGCGCGCGCGCGCGCGCACGCACACACACACCCACAAGGTGGGGGAGGGGGGACTCTGTGGTGCATTTAGAAGAATAGCGTTCCCTTGCTCGGAAAAGCTCGAATTCGAATGATGTAAGAATGCGAAAACTTTTTCGCATTCTTACATCATTTTTCTGCTGCAAAACAATCTGAGAACACACGCAGATGGCATCGATAGCCCGTGGAGATGCATGCAAAATTTTATATAGAACATTCGGAAACTGCTCGCAAAACTGTTGTTCTTAATGTGGTCACTGAATTCTACTAGTGGTGTACTGTAAGATTCCAAATACATAGTTCTTTGTGTGTGTGTGAGAGAGAGGGAGGATCAATTGCAATGCAGAAGCGTTTTGAAGTGGCAGACCATTCCCGGTTAGATAATTAAAAAAAAAAAAATTACAACGCTTTAAAGACAGTTACAGCAAATGTGTGTGCGCCCCCCCCCCCCCACACATAATATGTGCATATTCTCATCTTTAGTCAGCTCAGTGGTCTGTCACGGCCAAATATTTTGTCTTTATATAAATCTAATTCATACTGCGACAGGCGGCGAGCGATCCTTCTTTGCGAAGTCGTGAATATATACTATATTATGCCTTCAGAGAGAGGAAAAAAATCCTGCCACCTCCGTGTGAGGCAGATAACTTAACTTCAGCTGAGAAAGTTTCTTCTCAAATTGTGCTATGTCAATGGATAAAATTTCTTGAAAAGATGAAAAATTCCCTTAAATAAACACGAATGCGATTCTTGAGTCCCAACAGAAGCACTAACATATTTGAAATTTGTATCAATTATTTACCCCCCCCCCCTTCCCCCAATGTAAAAATTTGAATAGGCATGCAATGATTTTTGGAGACCTTTCCGTAAATACAGTATACGAATGCACCGTAAAGCCCAAGGCTTAGATCAAATACGCACACAACCTCTAAGCGTAATCTGTATTTTGCTTGTCACGCTAGCCTTATGTGTGCACGCGCGCTTCCTTTGCAATCAACATGCCTTATTTGAGCTGTTGGTATCATGTAACTGAAATGTCTAGTTAAAATTAAAACTATATTAATTTCTTAGTTGTATTCTTTTGGTGATGAATACTTTTGTGGAAAGCATTTAATTGTTGGACGTCCTATACCACATGATCAGATCGAAGTTAGTGAACCAAAAATGAACATATTATAACATTGGATTGGATACGCATGTTTAGTCTGTTCTTTTGTTTGCATTTTGTGGTTTCATTCAAAGCAACACTTAAACATTGGAGGGGGAAATTCACACTTTCGACTCCAGAAAACCTCTCCAGTAGATCATGTAAGATATTTTTAAGATAAAATTTCGAAAATCAAGATCTCCATAGCACCGTTGCAGATACGGTGCTTTCTTTACAGTTCGATTAGAAAGATTGAAGGATCAAATCGTCTCCTAGACGAGGAGCAACGCATTTCTATGCGCTCCCATCTCGTCTAGGACGTCAGGAACTTTTACAGGCCTTTCAGCTGAAAGCAAGCCAGTTTATACATTCAACAGCAGATCTAATGAGTTTAACTTGTATAATATCATTATGGTCTGATGCTATGCTACTGCCATGGTGCTCTTAGAATAATACGTGGTGGGTTTTCAGGTTCTTCCACGCAGGATGCGCATATTTGACTAACAAATTTTGCCTCATATAGCCCTGAAAAAATCCTCATCCCTTGATAGACATTTGGAGGAAATATACTAAAGACCTATGTTCAAACTAGAGCAGTTCTAAAAACTAAAAATGAAAGAAAAAATTCAGGTCTAGATTTAGTTACAAATGAAATTAAAAAAATTTGAGATAACGGTATCATTCCGTTAACAACAATCGTAATATATATATATATATATATATATATATATATATATATATATATATATATATATATATATATATATATATATATATGATTATCAGCTGTCGGTATGTAGATATGTTCATATTATTTACTGACTGAATTCCGAGAATTAGAAAAACAAATTAATATAATTTAACACGCATGTTTCGTCGGAATGCTGACTCTTCAGGCGTGAGAACATTAAAAGCAAACATAAAAAACACCGCGAAGAAACAATGTACCACTACAAAAACAGGCTATGAACTGGAATTAAGTTTGAACTTGAAGCTACAGTCCGGGCTAAAGTTCTGTTGTTAGGCATACTTCACGAGTGCGCCAGTATCTGATAGCAGAGTTATGCGAGTCTGGCAAACTATAACTAAGGTTACTGTTTATGTGAGAAGAGTCGGATAATTTCTTTGGATTCAACTATGCGGCATATATGAAGGTTTGATGTTGTATTTCAGTATTTCGTGTTGGCGACCTTCATTATTTGTGTTCAATGAGAACAGGATATAACTTGAGAGGGCGCTTGGTCTGGTTTTACTATAAGCGATGTCTCTTATGTTCTTCGAGACCCAGGAGGATGGACTTCTCAGTTTCGCCATAATATGGCTTTCCACAGTCACATGTGATTTTATATACACTTGGAAACTAAAGATGGTCGTGAGCCTGTTTTGGTTGTCTTAGAATTGATCTGAGTTTAGGAAGAGTGGAAAAGCACGTTTTTATATTAATTTTTTTCAAAATTCTTCTTAGTTTCTGGAAGAGGAGCTGATGTACGGTAAAGACATATAACCTTTGGGGTTGTCCTGTGTCTCTGTGTTGTTTTGAGGACGGTGGTATAGTTGTTTATTGATAGTTTTTGAAGAGTAGCCATTATTTATGAAGGTTCTTTTGAGATGTAGTTCATTTTTCAGCTCCTCACCTGACAATACAGACCTGGCACAATGAGCCAGAGTGGAGATGATACCTAACTTCTGTGCTGGATAGTGGTGGTGTGAGGACGCATGCAGGTATCGATCCGTGTGCGTTGATTTTCTGAAGATCGAGATTTTTAAGGAGTCTGATATCTTAGTAAGTTTGATTCCTAAAAACGACAGAGATCCATTTTCTTCAATTTCGATGGTAAACTTGATGTCTGGGTGGAAGTTGTTTAAGTGATTTAAAAAAAATGTGAAGATTATCTATACCGTATTCCCAAATAAGGAATGTGTCATTCACATAACAGAGCCAGATTTGTTTTTGTTTATTTTGTCAATTAATTTGTTTTTCTAATTATCGGGATTAGAATTCAATCAGTTCATAATATGAACATGTGCGTGTGTGTGTGTATATATATGATGAACAGCCTATTTTTCTACCCACTGCAGGGTGAAGGCCTCTGCCATTGAGTGAGGTTTGGATCTACTATTCCCATGGTGATCCAGTCCATATTGGGAGAGTGTATTTATACTTGGGTGAATGAATGTATGAAGTTGGAAGACACAACCATCCATGTCTATGCGGGATTCGGATACGCTAACCACTCAACCAACCAGGCCGGCATATATATATATATATATTATATGAAAATCTGTTGTATTTACTCGGTATGAAGATATGTTCATATTTTTTTTTATACTGACTGAAATCCGAGAATTAGACAAACGATTAATTTATTTAACACACGTTTCGTCGGAAAGCCGACTTCTTCAGGCGTGAGAACATTGAAAGTAAAATAAGCACTACAAAGAAACATTGTACCACTACAAAATCGACTATAAACTTCAGTTAAGTTTGAACTGTAGCTACAGTCTGGGCTGAAGTTCTATTGTTAGGCATCTGCGTGGGTGTGACTTCGACTGTGCCAGTATCTGATAGCAGAGCTAAATGAGTCCGGTAAATTGTAACTAAGGTTACTGTTTGTGATGAGAGTCCAGGACAATTTCCTTAGACGCGACTATGTGGCGTTCTACCTCTTCGTGGCATATATGAAGGTTTGAAGTTGTCCAGTTTATATCATGTTGGCGGCCTTCACTATTTGTGTTCACTGAGAACAGGACATGGCTTGAGAGGGTGCTTGCTCTGGTTCTGTTGTAAGCAATGTACCTTTGATGTTCCTCGAGACGTAGGAGGATGGACTTCTGAGTTTGCCCATAATATGGCTTCCCACAGTCGCATGTGATTTTATACATCTCTGGAAACTGAAGATGGTTGTGAGCCTGTTTGAGTTTGCTTGGAATTGATCTGAGTTTAGGAAGAGTAGAAAAGCACGTTTTTATGTTAAATTTTTTCAAAATTCTTCTTAGTTTCTGGGAGAGCGAGCTGATGTATTGGTAAAGAGATATAACCTTTGGGGTTGTCCTGTGTTTCTACGTTGTTTTGATGATGGTGGTATAGTTGTTTATTAATAGTTTTTTGAAGAGTAGCCGTTATTTGCGAAGGTTCTTTTTAGATGTTGTAGTTCATTTTTTTATCTCTTCCTCATCTGACAATACAGACCTCACAGGATGCACTAGAGTGGAGATGATTCCCAACTTCTGTGCTGGATAGGGGCGATGTGTGTGTATATATATATATCAGGAGCGAATATTCGGGGTGAGCGGTACTCATCCACGAAATATCAGTATCACCCATGTTATATTTTTGCATTTATTCCCGTTAAAGACTCCCCCAATGGTTTGCAGACTTCGTGCGATTCCTAAAATTGAACACAATATACTGTACTAATGCTTCATTGTCCTCTTCATGAAGAAGGCACTTTTCGCCACGTAAATATTGTGTCACATTCGCGTTAATAGCCCGGGTGGGCTTTTGAAATGCATACACCTTTGCGCCCTTTGAAAAGATGTAAAGAGGGATGCAGCGGGTCAAATTCTCAGATTTCAAATATTTTTAAACCGCTGAGAATGCGAGGTTGAGTAAGCTAAAATTTTGAGCTCACCTAGCGGCTGTGATTGGTTATTGTGCCAACCAATCCAATTGAACGTTGTCACTTATCATGAGTTGAACGATTACTATATCCGATGGCTTTATTACAAACAGCTGTTACACCTGTTTTCTGGAACTGAAAATTTGAAAGTGGATGTTAGGAGGAAAAAACTAAATGTTTCTCTTGCTATGCAGTATAGCATCTGTTGAGGTTGCAAAATTTTTTAACAGTATGGAGACATTTTTATTCTAGTCTTCATAAACAACAAACTAAAAAAATCTATTCCTGAATAAAAATGAATATTCTGTATTGAATGAGACATTATAAGACGTTTTTGATCCACAAAAAAAATACCAGCATATGGTGAGATTGATAAGACAGAAGAATACTAAAAAAAAATAAAATATAGCATTCTTAGAAGTGTGGATAATTCCGATAATGATCGGATGTTATGTATATTGAGTCTCAGTAAACAAAAGAAATTTCTTGGAAAACGGAGCAAAATATACACAAACCAGAGAAATGCACATAACATGGGCAACAAATTTTGCGAGATGATTTCCTGCTCCATCAAACGATATTTATTCCTGCCATTCTCTGTCTCCTCGTCGTTGTTTTTTTTTTTAAATTATGCCACAATAAATTCACTTATTCATGCCTAGACTTTATAGGATCGTGCTATTTGCTCTACCCAGCTACTTATAGGACACACATATCACAAATGTTAATTATTAATAATTCGTTTACCGTTAATGAAAGTATTTATACTCACACTTATTCTTTCTTTTCATTTCCTATTCTAACATGTCTTATAAATGATGGTTCACATATTTTCATCTTTGAGTATTTCAAATATATCAACCAACTGTAGCATTCTCTTTCATTGTTGTTTTCTAATAAATCTTAAAACAAACAGATTGTTCCCCACTCTACGCAGAAGTATTCAAAGTTATTCTACAATTAATTGCATTGGACCAATTAAGATGAGCGCTGATGTGCTATGCAGTCTCAAAACTTTCATACATCGATAAAAATGCAATCATACGGTCATGGGCGTTTGCAGAGGGAAGGAGAAAACTGGGAATTCCCCCCCCCCCCGGGCTCGAGTAAAAAATTCCACAAATTATAATTGTAAAAAATGATTGAGATATGTAACCTTATGTCTTATAACCTTATATGTAAGCTTTGTCTTTCTTAAAATTTTATTGAGCTGGCCTGTTTTGGCCCATGGCAGGGTAGCCATAGAATACGTGTTTTATTGCAGCCATAAAACACGTGTTCCTATTTTTGGTTCATCTTTTTCTGATTCCTGAACAGCGAGACCAGTTCGTTTGCCCTCTGCGTCTAGTGACACTGAGTGAATTGTAAATTTATAGTGAAACAAATTTAAACAGAAAAATACATTTTAAAAAGGTAAGTATATGTAATTTAATATTATTTTCTTGTTAGTTTTATGATTTTTTTGCTTTTAAACTGAAATAATCTAATTTAGGATTTTAGAATGAATTAATTAGTTGATTTTTAATAAAATATGCCGGTCAGTTTATTTATGTATATGAAATTGTGCTAAAACTGTATTAATTCTGAATACTTTTTTCCCAAGAATTAAAGATCATTAAAATCGATGTAAAATGAAAATAATGTACTGTATTTATAGTTTACATTGATAAATAATTACATAAAAAATGCTAAAAGTTTATTGATTTAATTATTTAATTAAATCAATAATTATAAAAATTTATTTATGTAATTATTTGTCTGCAAGCTTTGAACCCCCCCCCCCCCCGGAAAATTTTCTGCGGGCGCATGCCCGTGCAATACAGTCAAACTGACGTGAAATTTGTAGCTCGTGTTGTATAACCCACATGACAGCACACCCAACCGAAATGGGCACTCGACGCCATATCCTATATATAGGATATGGCGTCTTTTCATATTCCCCTTTTTCTCTAATGAAAGAACTTTGGGGTGTTTGTGAGCTATATGCCCGCCCATTGAGGGCAGTGAAATTAGCTGTGTTCAGCTGAACTTAAGATAGACTTTGATCTTTTATATTTGTAACTTTCTGCTTATATTCCGAAGCTTCCTTGATTGACGGGTTTGGATGGTTGCTTGTCTTGGTAAAGAACTTCTCAGCTAGATCTAGGAGAAGGGAAGAGATATAAGGGATATTAACTTTTCTATGGATCTGGGAGTTTCTAATAAACCAAGGGGCATCCAGAATCATTCTCAGGCACTTATTCTGTAATCTCTGAAGTTTCAGAATGTTTGTATTCGCGGTGTGACTCCATGCGGGGGATGGGTAAGTGATGACCGATCGAATTACCATCTTGCAAATTGTTAATTTTGTGTGTCTGGTTTACTTTGTCTGTTGATCATAGGGTAGAGCTGTGCTAAGACTTCGGATGTCTTCGAGGTAATGTAACTTGTTTGCTGAATAGGAGTTTACTATCAAGAATCACTCCAAGATATTTAACTTCAGTCTGCCATGGAATCTTTACTCCCAATAAATAAATGTCCTCCATGCTATGGATTTTCTTTCTAGTAAACAGTATGGCTGAGCTTTTCTGGGGGTTAACTTGGATCCTCCAGTCTGCAGTCCACTTTTCTAAAATATGTTTGAAGTCTTCTAGTTGCCAGTTTTGGGCTCGGAGATCTTGCCATCAATGCAGTATCATCTGCATATAATACAGTGAATATTGTTTTCGGGTTCAGAGGGATGTCCGCTACGTAGATTGAGAATAGGAGAGGGGCCAGAAGAGACCCTGCGTCTGGTCGAAACCGTTTCGCCGACCCTGACCTCCATATATCTCTTTCAGGTAAGAGTGGATTATTTTTATTAACTTGATTGGCAAGTTGAATTTTATTAGTTTGTAGAGAAGGCCTTGATGCCATACTTTGTCAAATGCCTTTTCTGCGTCGATGAAGATGGCAGCTGTATTGAGTTTCCCGGTTATAGCCTTTAGTAATGATTTCTACCAGCCAGTGTACTTGTTGAGCTGTACTACTATAGGCCTTACAGAAGCCAAACTGTTCGTTAGGCAAAATTCCTAAAGTATCTGTTTCTGCTTGGAATCTTGAGAGGATCACTTTCTCTGTCACCTTTCCGAGGCTGGACAACAGGCTTATGGATCTGTAGCTTTCGGGAAGGTGAGGAGTTTTTCCTGGCTTCTTCAATGGCATGGCGGTGGCTGTTTTCCATGTAGTAGGGAAATGCTGGAATCTAAAAATGGCATTTGTAATGTTGATGAGATGGACTATGGCCTTTCTTGAGAATAGTTTTACTATTCTGTTAGTTATGCCATCTGGTCCTGGAGCTTTTTTACTGTTTAGATGGGTAATGATATTTATCATTTCTGCCGGATTTGTAGGAGTGATATGTTCAGAGTTAACAGTGTTCTGTCATAAGGTTGTCCTAACATGATGGTGAATCTTGTATATAAGGTTGATATTTAGATTTGTATAAGATGGATTGCATTGAGATTCAAGGTTATCTACTAGTGCTCCAGCTATCTCTTCATCTTTGTGAACCCTCCCTTTCTTGGTTTGTATAGGGGGTATGAGTTGCTTTTTGGTGCGGATCGCTCTTAAGAATTTCCAGACAGAATGATCTTCAGTATTGAAGTTAGCCAATTTGGTTTCCCATTGATGGTTTCTGTGTTTTTGAAGAGCTTCCCGAACCTGTCTGTTTAGTTTGTTCAATACTGTTTTGTCTTGTGGGGCTCTAGTATTGTGGTATCTCTTTCTGGCTCTATTTTTTGCTCTGATTAGCTCCATGATCTCTTCTAGGATATGGCTGGTTGGGTGGAAGACAGTGGATTGTCTGACTGATTCTGTTGCTTTCTGCATTTGTAGAGTTAGGTTATTTACTGCTGAGTCTATCTCTTCCTTTTTACTGATGTTGGGCACTGGACCAATATGATCAGGAAGAACCTTGGTTAACTTGTCCCATGGTGCGAATGCGTGTGTAGGAGAGAGTTGATCTGATGAACCTAGATTAAGCACTATGGGACTTTGGTCAGAAGATAATTAGTTAACTGATTCCAATTTGAATTGGTATCTTATATTTTTAAAGATGACGATGTCTAGTATATCCGAGCTACCTGAAGGGCTGAAGTGTGAGGGCTCGGTAGGACCAGCCACAACAGCAGAGTTGAGCATTGCAAAGTTGAATAGTGTGTGGCCTTTGGTGTTAATTGAAGAGCTGTACCAAGCTGTGTTTTGAGTTGAGGTCTCTTGCTATTATTATGGAATCATTTGGACCAAGTATGGAGTCCAGATCTGTTGTCAGCAGAGGAATGTTCAGAGGATTATAAGCAGCATAGATCTTGAGACTACCAGCATTGCAGGTATGTACCTCCACACTGGTTACCTCCAGGTTTACTGTTTGGGGCTTGGCTATTGTATTATGATTCAAATAACTCTTAATATATATGGCTGTGCCTCCACCTCTTGCGCCAATTCTGCCATTTCTGTACATAATGAAACGACAGAATAGGCACCATTTTTGGGTTATTAACTGGTCTTAGGTGTGTTTCACCAATCAAAATGATATCAGCACAGACGAGTCGCAAATTCATGAAGTTCCAAGACCTTGTTCATCAATCCATTTGTATTCCACGCCATTATTTTAAGAGCTTTTGGTAATTTTTTACTCATAATAGATGGCTGTTATAAGGGTTTGAGTGCCTTGCAGGAATCTCTGTCTGGATGATGGTGAGGGGCATGTCTTGCTGAATTCCTGCAGCATGGTGGCAAGCGAGGCTGTTAAAACTGATGTTATGTAGGAGGCTTAGTTCTTGCAGCCTCAGCATATGCTTTGGTCATGGTTGTTCCTTCCTGTGCGGTTGAAGGTGAAGTGTTTCGGACTGGGGGGACGACCTGCTTGGTTGCTTTAAACGTTGCTCCTCCATGTAACAAGATTGACTTTTGCTGATCCTCGACTTTTTGGATTGGAAAGGCATCCCTTGTAGTTGGTGGGGTGAGGTCCTCTGCAGTTTGCACAGCAGGCTGGAGTTGAGCGTGGCATGGTGCATGTGATAGTCTGGTGTCCCTCGCCGCACTTCAAGCACCTGAAGGCTGCTTTACATAATTTTTGGGCATGCCCAAACCTTTGGCATCCATGACACTGTCCTGCAGATGCTCTTTCCCTAAGCGGCTCAGTTGATATTTTGAGTCTGCATACTACTGTCAGTTCATAGATCTGCTTTTGTGTATTGCCGATTTCCACCAGGACCAAAGCCATTGGTCTTTTATCCGACCTGAGCATCCTGCTGACTTTAACCGGGAACAGGCCCTGTCTTGTGAGGTAGATCACTTCTTCAGGAGTGATACCTTCGGCTACCCCCACGAAGAACCACCTTCAGATTCTTTTCGCTGGGTAAAGCGAAGGTGTGGTATGGAAGATTGGTATTTTGTCTTGGTATTGGCCCGGCTTCTTGATGTAATATATATTTAATAGTAATTAATAATAATAATTTGGTGTGGGTAGTGTAATTATTTTTATATAAAAAAAATGTGAGGAAAATACATTTGTTTTTCTAAGTAGAAAAATATTAAACGTTGCACTATTTTTATATAATAAATTTTTTTAATAGTAAAATATTAAACGTTCCATTATTTTTATAGATATATAAGACAAAGCTAATATTGAACAAAAATGGCTGTTTTCAAGTCTTAGCAGGTAGTGCAACAACAAGGCGACTCGGAAGTAGTGCAAGAAGGGACAACTCGCGGCAAAGGTGGAGCAAGCTTTGAGCATCTGATCCCAAAATAACCAGCTTACCAGCTCAGAGAACCGGCTTACCAGCCCGTAACTGGGGGGTTGGGCGCCTTAGGCGCCAGGGGGTGGAACTCCCCCCTTTCGAGTTTTCAAAATTCGAGTCATCAGAATTCAAGGAGAACCGGCCTACCAGTCCGGAACACGGGGACGCCATATGCGCCAGGGGATGTAGCCCCCTCCTAGTATATATATATTTTTCCTTGATGGACCTGTGGTTTCAGTCAGGATTTCTCCATGACTGCAGGTGGTAAAGAGTCCAGCTATTCCTGTCTTGGGCCTTTCTTCTCCATTTTCTTCCAACTTTCTTAATCATTGGGTCTTCCCATCTTAAGGCTGGTCTTCTAGGTTTCCTTTTGCTATCTCTCGGATACCAGTTTGTAACTCTGACTGTCCATCTGTTGTTTCTCATTCTGGCGAGATGTCCTGCCCATCTTCTTTTGCTGTTGTATATCTGAGTCCAGACTTCTTCCTGATTTCTGTGTGTCTTACGTGGTCTATTTTGTTTATATTGCATATTCTTCTTTCTATTGCACGTTGAGTTGTTATTAAGCTTTGTTCTTCTTTTAAAGTTGTGTTCCATGTTTCAGTGCCATAAATTAATGCTGGTAAGATGTGACTATTGAAAAGATGGGCTCTTATGTCTATATCTATGTTTTGGTTGGTAATATATATATATATATATATATATATATATGATACAAAAATGCGCTAATTATAGACCGGCTAGCTTAATAAGCAGTGCCTTGAAATTATTTCTCAGAATAATTTTGGACAGATGTCAAAAGCGGATAAATTAAATAATAGTTGAAGAACAATATGGATTAAGAAGAAGAAAAAACAGGCGATGCAATACTACCCTCAGAATGATATGCGAAAAGATCGATTGCTATACAAACAGGTCTACTTCTTCTTCGTAGATTTCCAAAAAGCATTTTACACTTTTTCTCATGATAAACTTACAGGAATCTTAGAAAACATTGGTATAGACTCCAAGGAGTTAAGGATGATAATAATTAAAAAAAAAAAAAATCGTACTGGAATACAATTTGTAATCAAGATAAACAATACACTTTTACAATGCGTAGATATAAAAATGAGTCCGACAGCGATGTGTATTATCACCATTTCTCTTTGTGATCTTTTTAGGTCATGCAGGGAATTGAAGGATGTTGGTGAAAGAAACATAACCTAAGATATGCAGATAACACCAGATTTAATCACTGAGAATGAAGAGAATCCGCAAAATATAGTTAAACTGACTGAGAACTGTAATAACTTTGGACTAAAAATAAACACACAGAAAACAAAAATGTAATCACAGATAAAGCGACGAATAAAAACCTAAATTTAATCTTTAAAGGCCACCCCAAAGAACAAGTGGATAGATTTATATATCTGGGAAGTCTAATCACTGATGAGGTAAAGAAAATGTAAATAAATCAAAAGAAGAATTCGACTGGCCAAAGTAGCCTTTCTTAACGTGAACCAAATACCAATAGCAAAGTCGGTATACATACAAGAATACAACTGTTGACCTTATGTAAGCTTCAGTATTGTTAACCTCAAACATGACTATCGGAAAAGAAACAGAAAAATAGATTAACTCTGGAGATGTGGTTATTAAGAAGAATGATGCAAATTAGCTGGATAAAAAAAAAGTTACAAACAGAAAAGTATTTAGAAAGCGCAAACCAAAATAAGATTACTGAATGAGATCAGTAAAAGGAAAACGAAATTCGTAGGACATGTGGCAGTAAGAGGAAAACTGACCAATGTGATTATCACAGGAAAGTAGAGGCCGACCAAGGCATCACTAAATGGAGGACATTGAACAAGCAAAATGATCATACGTGTCTTTAGAGATGCACAAAATAGGATTAAGTAGAGAGCCATGATCTCTGACCTCCGGATCGTATACGGCACTTGAATGAATGTTATGCTACTGGTTAGTTAATTTTCCTTATTTAACTGGCCCTGAGTTTAAGGCCGTTCGAGGAAAGTTTTTCTTAATTCTGTTTTTATTTATAAAACGATTTGGAAATGGTTTTTCTTCACTCCATTTTGACCCCTTTAATGGAAATATTACGTAAACAAATACATACACCAAAAATAAACTGCTTTATTAATAAGATGTCCTATTACAAGAATACGATTACAAAACACACATTATGATTCCGTACTATTGCTTTATCATTCTTTTGAGATTATCAAAGAACGATGGGTGTAGGCCCATATTTCATGAATTTTCAAATGGCACTCAGAACACTCCAACGGCCTAGATGGCACAGTTGATTATAATTATTTGCAATCACTTAAATTCTGAACTCGGTAATCTCTCTATATAAAGTTCGTTTGGGGATTTTTTGCATGTATATTTTTTTGGCTTATGATATTTAAAAGGCTGCACGCTTGAATAAGTCATTCAAGTGAAAGTAGTTTTCCTTACGAAATTCCAGCCGAAAGAGTAAAAAGAGGCGGGTGTAGAATGAGATACGGAAGTTGAAAAAGAAATTGGCTGTTGAAAGTGGAAGATTGAAGGTTCATGACTGAAAGAAAAGGTTGGGAGATAGGATAACTGGAAAAAGTATCGTGCTGTGTGGGAATTCATTTGTGAAAGATGTAAAAACAGCAGGTAGAGGTATTATAATAACAGAGTTGAAGACGAGGGCGATGATTATGAATGGTATGATAACTAAATGTATAGAAAGAGAGAACATAAATTTATGGGGTATATTTTAGGTTAAGCGAGGGAGAGGTTTGCTGGAGATGGGGATCTGTATCTGAATGAGTGAGCTGTGTGAAATTTAGTAGATTGCTGTCGAGAGAATATTATGTCCAGTCGGACTATGATAGTGGACTAAACGATAATTAGTAGGTGGAGCTGCGAGTGTGAGATGGGGAGGAATTAGCTGTTGCGTTTTATAACAGTGCGAAAAATATTAGAAATAGGGAGGCAGTGTTTGTGGCTGTAATAATTTGCATTCCAAAATCATTCCCGTCAGCCTGACAGAATTAGTTTATAATGGATATAGCATTTTCGAAAAGCAAAGTATAAAAGAGATAGGTATTAACGATGATCACAGAACAGTTGCCCTTTCCTTTCAAGTGGAAGGTCAAGGAAGCGGTAGTGAAATTGATGAGCTTAGGATGAGTAGTGATATTAGCTATTTAATAGATGCTGCTATTGTAGAAGAAGTTCAGTCTGAGTGTTCATGCATATTTTGGGTGACTGGACACATTAAATGGAAGGAGGAAATCATGTGTGAGTTACTTAGAAATGACTAGACAACATGTAATATTGGCGACACCACTAGTGTTGGATTTGATAATAACATCCGATGCAGTGATAATAAAAATCATATCTCCACTTGATGAGGGTGATCATGTGGTTTGGACCCAGAAGTCGCTAAGTAGTACTAGCTTCGCTGAAGGGGAGGGGGGGGAGTATGGAATTATAGAGCAGGAGACCGATGAATTCAAGAAATCGATTGGCGATTTTACATGGTATGATCAGTTAAGAGACAAATCAGTAGTTCCCGGAACTCGGTTCAAGATCCTTTATCAATGGCAGTCAGATTGTATCAACTGATGAAATAGATGAATCATGTTACTGAGGATGTTTAAAGAGGGTACTCATTAACCATGAAAAGTATAAAGCGCAGTTCAGCAAGGAGACGAGTTTCTAAACGAGAAATTGATGCGCCACTGACATGGCAATCTTCCTAGAGAATTCTACGGTTGTGGGTAGTCGAAGAAAGGGCAAGTCTAAAAAACTAGCTTTAGTTGCTAGTGATGGCATACGGGTAGCATCTGATGTATCTCAGATATAAAGGAAGCACGGAACATTAGGCTGCTGAAGAGCATAGGCTCATTTTTGGAAGTTATGTGTGGGACGTGATCAAGGAAGTGATTTTTTTTTTTTTGCTTGTAGGATTGTGAATAAGTGAAATATGTTTGCAAAATGGGTGTGACTGTAACAGCGCTGAATGTGTTTTAATGCACCAGGCTCATTCTGTGCATTCACATAATCAAACCCTCTCTTTCTATACATTGTGGTCATCGTTATTAATGTTCTTCGTCTCACTTCGCCATTATCATATCTAGATAACGCCCTCTTTAAGCTTTCGTCCAATGCACACTGTCACAATTCCCTCCCCTCCGTTTTTTTTTTTTATTACTAAGTTGACGCAACCCTCAGAAAATTAAATGAGAATCTGTTATATACAGTGAGCCATTTATTCATAATATATCGAGATATAGTAAGGCTGTTATATCACGGTACAATCCATATTGTGCTTTTGAATGACGCAGCTTGCTGCCATCGCATATTGATTAGTGAAAGCAACAGCCGGTTTGAATATTTTCCACGTAATTTTGGTTTTAAGAACGAGGTTTTTCCTGAAACAGTGTAATCAACTATTCACGTGATAGACATATCTATGGTGCACGCAGGTTTGATGGCAAATCACCAAGCTGAGCTGAAAACTTAATTTGTCAGCAATTGTGGATATCAAGTATTTTTTAACAGAAAATTGTTAATTAATACCCCCCCCCCCCCACAATTCTTAATGTTCTCTCTTTCACTCACCAAATATTCATTTCTATCTCTCGTACAATGGTTTCTCATTTCTCAGCGCGTTTCATGTACATGGCGATCAACTGACCGCCATGTCTGACAGTCTGTCTGGCTGTTGTACTGGTATAGCAGTGCCAGTCTGGCTTGAATGGATTACGGAAAATTAAGTGCATAGCACTTTAAAATTTCAAATAGTATATAAACTTCCTTCACCGTGAGAAGCCCCAATTTTTTTTTTTCTTCGCTGTATTTCTACTTAATTATCATTGAATTTCGAATTAAAGTAAGCATTTTTAGTAATATAAGAAATACGACTATGTAGTCATTGGACTTTCCGATTTGTTTCTTATTGAATTCCTAATAAGATATAACAAGATGTTGGCTGACCGATGAAGTCTTATTTGCCCACATATATTTATTGCACGTTGACATTTCCTGGTAGTTATGAAAGGATTTTTTCCGATGCTGAATTTCCTTTTAAGTGCACTTCTAGTGAGACGTAGGTGTAAGTACTTGTCCCGAAACTTGTGTGGGTAGCTCGGTCTAGTTATTACGTATATTGACACAGGTGGTCTTTAAAAGACATGCCATTTCCTCCGTAACCCATTCTTATCATGAAGTTACGAATAAAGCAAACTTGTTTTCAATTATTCCGCGCTGTCAATAACGATCAATCGCTAGAAATTTGTTAATTATAACGGTAAGTTATCCTGGGCGTAATAGAAGCACAGCAGTCTAGTTTGTATTTGACTTTCAAATGAGGTTGGCGAGCCTACGTTTCGGAGGATTTTTGCGAATTGACCTTTCCTGCGATGAGAAGCGGCTAGGTCGATATCAACAAGGTTTATTTTCCTTGCGCAGTTCCGGAAGCGAACAAGAACATAACGGAGCAGCATATAGCTGTAAATGTTTTTTTTTGAAAGCACACGGGCAGTGCAGAAATGGCATTGCTGAAACGATTCTGTAACGTTTTCCTCATTTATTGATATCATTTCAAGTTGTTGTGAAGTTGACTCTTATCAGTACATATTTGCTTGACTATTGGCTAATCAACTCCACTTAGTGGAAAATATAATTCCGTGGTGTCCGCAACATTTTACAAGATCATTCTGCTTAAATTTGTAAGCTCGGTGACAGCAATCTGCCCGTGTACTACAGCAGACATTGACTTAGTTTGACGTTATCGATCCTGTCGGTCCTTCTGGCGGAATATGTGCAGTCTGCCTTCTGAAATGGCTGCATTACGACGACAGTTTTGTTTATTCATGCGCCAAATATATATTAATAGAATTTGTTGACTATCGCAGTGAATTAAAGAAAAAAGTCATTGGTATCCGTATATAGTAAAACATATTACTCTGAGAACATCTTGTAGAGTTTCAGTAATACTTGAGAATCTCTAAAATTGTGAGAAATGTTTAGAATATGAGGCCTTGACTCCCTGGTAGAGATGTAATTTATCCAAATATAGCACACAAGACAAAAGAATCACCAAGTTACGAAAGCATAAGGTGTCGAATGTCGAAATTCCTGTCCGCTTTGTGAGTTAGATTCTCAAACTGAAGTTGCAGGGTTTCCAGGAAAGAATGCGATATTTGCTAATAATTTTTTTCTGTTTTTAATAAATTTTTGTATCTTATTTTTTACATAATCTGGAAACCCTGCCTGCTCTATAAAACTTTTCGGAGCCACTTCAGGTCTCTAACAAGTGGGGCGGTAGTCTCACACCGAACGATTAAATTCATCCCCCCCCCCCCAAGAACAGTTACAATCATCTGTGGCCACAATGTGATTCGAACCCGCAGGCTGTTGGTAGAGGATACCTTAATCATCACGGCAAACGCACAAATTTTTCAAACCAAATTGTTGTTATCTGAACTGAGATAGTTGTTCATCTACTCGGAATTTTGTGTTTATTGCAACTATGCAATTCTAATCAGTAATGTTTGATATAGCAGTTCAGTAATAATAAAAAAAAATTGCGCGGTTTATGATTTGCTGAATTTGAATCTGTCATTCGCATGTAACAAGAATTTAAGCTAACTTCCCCGACCTTCTGATAAGTAATATCAAGTAGTGATATACTGCACATTTTAGCCAGTTACTCCGTAATGTTATTATTATGTGACACCTCCACGGAGTCCAGATTCATCGAGGGAGAGTGTGCCAACAGCATCGAACGATTCCAACTACTAACCGCACTCAAACTTTCTTAACTTTTGGCGTGAGCCATTAGTAGCAGAGGCTTTGCCAATCTTCCAGCTGGGTAAGGTTGATACAGGTTGATCTTATAATACATGGCGAGAGCTTAGCAGGATGTAGACTGAAGTACACATGGAGATTCTGTTGCAGTTCACTTAAAAATTTTACATTCCAAACTGTTATTCACAATATTTGTTACTGATTTGTCTTAATTATTATATCAATAAATACTTGTATTTAAAATACCAGCACGTGTATGGAAACGTGTTTTAAAGTCCTAGATGAGACCAATATGACTTTTTACAAATATTTCATTTATCTGCATGTTCTTTTCTGTTAGAATGGTGCGAAACGGGGGGGGGGGGAACAATGTTTCCTTTACATTAAACTATACTTTTTTTTTTTTTTAAATCCTTTGTAGTGGTACATGACAGCATATCCCAAAACAAAGTACTGTAGTTCTGACGTGTACAAATATAACACCAGTTTGAGTGATAAAACTATCGTGAAGTATGCGAATTGTTCGAAGTAATACTAATATAGTATAAAACTTACGACCAGTTTACGAAACACATCTACTATTAGACTGATCGTCTGTACACATTTTACTAAATGTCTAGTAAATGATCTACTAGATCATTTACTAGACATTTAAACAGGTTGACACATAAGCTAACTTCCCCTTTTTTAGCTGTTCTCTAGTTCTCCACCAAACAGGGTGTTTTATCAAGCCTACTCCAGTCTTCAAGAAACAACTATGCCTAAATGGTATTCAGACCCATAACTTGTTAGTTTAAGTTGAGTTTGAAAGCTGTAACCTCGACCACTCAGACAAGCAAATTTATGCAGCTAAATCCATTACTTCAAGATTTAAGGTGACTAGTAGTTTACCCCAGGGATCACGCCTTAGTCCATTATAGCATTTCTTTACATTGATGACGTTAGGAAGGTTTGACCGGAGACATATACAGCCATTTGCTGATGATGCAGCGATAGGCAGCTTAATCAGGAATGCGCCGACATACAGCACTTGCAGAATGATTTGAATTGTCTGGAATTGTGGGCACACGGAAATGACTTCTTTCAGTGTTATTAAATGTAAAGTTATGCACTTTGGTGTGATGAGATATCCAATGGCGTATTTTATTGGTGGAATTATGCTAGAAGAAACTGATCTGGCTAGGGATCTTTGAGTTTTAGTAGTTAGGAAGTTGAAGTTTACAGCCATATAGCAAAGGCTGCAAATAGACCTCAGAAGACAATTGCAGTGCTGAAACGAATATTGTCATGTAAGGATAAGAAAGGCATTTTGCGTCTTTTACAAGTTCATGACCAGATCTGCTCATTATAGTTCTTCACCTGGTAGATGATGGACCTACAAACTTCTGAAAGGGATCATATAGGATAGCATTTATGGAAAGTGAGGAGAGGACGAGAAGGTATCCGTGGAAATTAAAAATGAATGCAGTCCGGAGTGTGAGCCAGTTTTCTCTCATAGGGTTGTGCGTGATTGGAATGGCTTGCTTTTGGAGATAGTGAGTGCAAGTAGTGTGTGAATGAATTCAAGAAAAGGTGTGATGATATGTGGCCTCCCTCGATGAGTCTTTCTTTTAATTAGTGGGACCGTTTTCTGATTTACATCTTTGGTGTTTGTAATATTATTCTCTAGGAGGAAACAATGAAATGTCTTATTATTGTTATTAATACAGCTAAAAAAAAACCTTTCGCTTTTCAAACGGTAAATACACTTAAACAGCAATAAAACAGAACATACATTATAGTTGTAATTGTGCAAACAGTATGGTGGAAATTGTATTAGATAAGAGTAACTGCTTTGGATGTACGTATATGTACTAACAGCATAAAGCGATGTTTTCTGTTTCTTATTTTATTTCTCCACATAGTCTCAATTTGTAACATTCTGATTATTATTATTTTTTTTAGAGATCTCCTGGGTTTGATTTTTCACGAGGATATGCAAAAATAATCTTTGATTATCTTTACATATTTTTTATATATAATAAATATGCGGCTACTCCATACTTTTGAAATTGCAGATTTGGAAGGGGAGGGGAAGCCTAAGCTTATGAAAGTGAGCAACAAATATTCATTTTCCGCAATATATAGCAAACAACTTATAAATGGCCCTAGACAAATATACTTTTTTTTAATCATAATCCCACCCGCTAAAGATACAAAACCCGTTGTACACTTATACTGTAGGTAGGCCAAAACAATCCTACTCTAGAGACCATACATCTACCATTTTAAAGAAATTCACAAACATCCACGCCCACAGTGTGATTGTGACCCATGATTTATCCACAAAATTATTCGCATCAATTTTGATGCGAATCATTTTCCAATTTAGTGAAACAACAAAAAAGGAAATCTATTAAAAACCAATAAAACCCACTGGCAGAACATTGGCTGATTTTATGGCTTATTGAAGATTGCATTTCAACTTGCAAGGAAAGCATTTTCCTTCACTCAATTTTGCTGCTGTCTGTCATTTTTAACGTATTCAAACAGCTTCCTACTCCTAACGCTTCCACTCCAGTTTTGAAACGGGCCCCCGCATTGTCCGAATGTCAGTGAAGTTGTCAATGTAGTCATCTGCCAGGCTACATGACTGAAATCATAAATTCTCTTGATCTAGCTTGGATAACATCTTGAAGCGGTGTCTTAGAACCAGCTCCTGTTTACTTCTTAGAAGCTTAACTTTGAGCATTAAAGTATTTTGGTTGATCATGACACACACTGTAGTGGGAACTTTTGATTTTTTAAAAAATTAATAACCCCAAGTATTTTAACTAGAAATCTACTAGTCTTACTTTCTCTCTGAACTAATGACGTCGACTGTCATAGTTCTCAGCTCATTCACTCTCCTTTGACACTGATTCATATTGAAGATTTGTTCCTACTTCTATGAAGAATAAAGAGCAGATCTTATATAGCTGCTAGGAAAGATTTCTTGTTTTCTCACTACCTGTTAGTTCGAAACTATATATATATATATATATATATATATCCCCTTACTAATTTCATATCACCTCTTTCCCCCTTCTGGTTTTCGGTCACTGTATTCAGGGGATTAAGTATGTTCTCATAGCCGACATTCCACAGTGCTTAGATTGTTTTTATTCCTTTCTGCATCGTCTCCATTTTTTCATTTCCCTGAAATTCAGCTGACTAAATTGCGCACACTAGTTCACATGTGATCTGAAGAATGCATTATACATCTATGCATGTAGTTTCTTATTGCATTTTATTCTTTTCATCATTGCAGCAATCATCTCTTGCGATGTTATCTCCTGGTTATCTAGAACGCGAATAACTTTCTTTTAAGGGCTTTTCAAATGAAGGCTAGTTAACTACTTTCATACGGATGTTATAAGGTTTCTCATCCTGCATACTAGCCAGATTTGACATTTGGCGACATAGAATTGAAATCTTCACTTTGTCACTAATGCCAGCCTTTTGTTTTCTTTCATAGAATATTGTTCAATATTACATTGTCTGTAAACAATAACTGAATATCTTCCTTTAAGCCTTAGATCATCAGTATATGTAAGCTTAATACACCAGGTGCAGAATCCTTACTCAACCCCTTTAAAAATGCTTTCGTAAAACCCAGAGGTTTCACAATACAAGAATGTCCCATTTCCATTGTTCCCTACACTTTTAAATTGTAATCGTTATTAAAATAAAGCCTTCTCGTAAGCCGTGAATGGATAATTAAACATTAAATTATCTAATTGCCGGTCTGGTTGTCCAAGCGCATACATAGGGCTTTTGCTTTCCAACCCATAGGGCACGTGTTCGAATCCATTTGCGGGAAAAGATGTATGCGAACGATGGATGATATTTATCGCCTGTGTGAGGCGGCTATCATACTTACGGGAGGTCTGAAGTCCCATGTTTTTCACCAGAGCAAGGTTTTCCATATTATCTGATGGTTCATGATAAATATATGATGTTGACATTTCATGGTTGCGATTCACATAATATTTTATGTGTATAATTTTTTCTCCTATAAATGCATGATTTTACTATACTTCGTGTTAAATATTTAGGAAATATGATAACAGGATGATCGAAGTGAAGGACATAAGATGTAGAATTGCAATGGCAAAAGAAGCAAAGGTTTTAACAAAATGAGATACTTATTCTCCTCCAACATAAATTTGATGACTTTTTATTATGTAAATATTTCGTCTTATGTATCATAAGACATCATACAATCCTCAAATAGGAATTAAATTCAAAAAACTGTAGCGCTTATGCTTAAATTGGAATCCCTCTACGTATACAGTCGCATGTTCATGGGTTAAAACTACTTGGCTGAAATTAAAATTAATTAAATTAAAATATAACAAATTATTTAATACAATTGAGGATAACAATTTCGTAAACTTTTGGAATAGTGAGACAGTCGTTTCGATTAAGATTAGGTCTATGAAGTAAGGGTTCAGCACTTTCTTTATATAAATGTTTATGTATGGATCTAATACTATGGTTAGTATTTCGCTAATCATTGGTTAGCGTTTTCGATTCCATGTTGTGCAAGGCCAGATTTATGAGGTTTGATAAGACGGTGTGGTTTTGATGTTAAGATATACGTTTATTTATAGATCTTCTTGTTTATCCATAGTAAGACAAGTTACATGAACATAGTACTTCGTATACACCAGTTTGTTTTTTGGAGATGGTAGCAAGTTGTGAAGTTCGTTGATGGGTTTTTATTGGTAGCAGTGAGTTGATATTTTTTTTCATAATTTTTGCCAAACGCTCAGAGATGACTTTAATATATGGTATAGGAGCCTGTGGGTTTCTTCTTGTGTGGGTTGATTTGTAGGAGAGTGGTTAATTATTTTTGGGTTGTTATCGGATTATATCCATTTAGTAAGGCTGATTCAAAAATCAACTTTTTCAGGCCGTTATATCGATAATACATAAGCTCACCATTCATCTCAAAAATATGGCATAAAATTTTAGTATCCAGAGCGCACACGATTCTTCAGAGAAACACCCTTACTAAATAGATATAATCCAATAACAAGAAGCCGATAGGATTCCCATACCATATATTAAAGTCATCTCTGAACCTTTGGTAAAAGTTGAAATATCAACTCATTACCTATAAACCCATCAACCAAATTCACAACTTGTTACTTTCTCCAAAAGACAAACTCTCACCAGTGATGCTACTTGGCGTATACCAAGTATACTCGTTCGTGTAACTTGTCTTACTACAGACAAACAGGAAGATCTATAAATAAACGTATCTCTGAACATCAAGACCACATCCATCTTATCAAACCTCACAAATCTGGCATTGCACAACATGGAATCGAAAATGCTAATCACAGGATCCAATGGCAAAACGCTAAGCTACCACATGATCCATATATAAAGAAAGTGCTGAAACCTTACTTCATGGACCTAATCTTAATCGAAAAGACTGTCACTATTCCAAAAGTTTGGGAAATGTTATCCTCAATTGTATTAAATAATTTATCTGTTATATTTTAATTTAATTTTAATTTCTGCTCAGTAGTTCTAATCCATGAACACGCGACTGTATACGTAGAGCAGTGTTTCTCAAACTTTTTTTCGACTACGGAACACTTCACAAATCCTGAAATTTTCACGGAACGCCTTGGTTATTTTGTAATGTATAAATTAAAAATTAATTGGTGATTTGGCTGATTTTTATTAATCAATAATTAATAATTAATTTAATTAATAATTAATTAAACATCAATTAAACCATCATTAAATTAATTTGTGCTGATAAATTAATTTAAGAATGACAAATTCCAGAACTTCTCGTGGAACACCTATTTACCTTCCTCGGAACACCGGTTAAGGACCACTGACGTAGAGGTTTTCCAATTTAAGCAAGCGCGTTACTGTTTTTTAATTCCTATTGTTCGATAATTGTACTGATGTCTTATGATACATAGGACGAAATATTTGCATAATAATTAAGTTATTTAATGTGGTTATTGATACCCCACTTGTGTCACTGTATATAAAAAAAAATAATAATAAAATAACAAAGAAAGACGGAAGAATGGAATCATTTTTTAGTTCTGTTGCTAGCGTAGAGTACTGAAATTAAATAGCCAGAAAGGCAACAACGAGGAAGTAGACAATAACAGAGGCCAGAAATATTAGGATATAGTGGAAAGTAAATGTAAAAATGCATGGGACGTCTTCTGAAGGAAAGATGAGTAAGAGACAGAGTGGAAGGGAAACGCAAAAATTTCTAGTACACGTGATTAGGAAATCATAATGTCACAGCAATACCCAAAAGAATGATGCCAGAGCACTCTTTCCGATGACTTCGGAGACGAGGAGAAATCTTAATTACACAGATACGCTCTCGCTCAAAGCATGTATGCCACTCACCACACGATTTGCTTGATCTTTCATGCGTCACCATGAAAGATGTGAAAACACTAGCCTGTTTACTTAGACGTCTGGGAAGAGGCTTGAAAAAAAAAGTTCCATGTTTGGTTGCTGAACTCATAATTATATCTTATAATTATACTAACACTTATCACAGTTCAGTATAATTATAGAACTCTTATGTGCGATAGGTTTACAATCTTTCACAGGTGGGGGGGATTCACTTTATATGTGAATATTTGAATTAAGTAAGAATGGGTTAATGTTTAATGTATGTTTTACTGAATACTGTCTTGCTCCAACCCTACATTTCGTATCCCTCCTAAAAAGTAAGAGAAAAAAAGAAGAAAAAATAACGAAAGCTTCCTTTTTTTCATGTGCATGTGACATCGAGTAGCTGTACTAAAATTCTTGTTTTGTGTATAGTCATTCGCTTGCATTCTCAAAACTTTTTATTATATTTAGCTTTGTTTGTAAGTAAATAACACTCTCGGAATCGGTATCTAATGAATCTTGGATGTCTGAAACTGGGAGGTTGCAACCCACCGGCATGATTCACGTACCTACACAGATGTAACTCCCACTGATCACAGACGTGACTAGACCTTCCAACTCCATCGCGCAATGGGAATATGTATAGCGTCACCCACATGTGGCGGAAGCTTATTTCACAGACTAGTTCAGAATTATTAAATACATTGAGGAAGACTCCGAATTTATGCATCTGAATAAATAACTTTTAATAAGCACCTGACAGTTATACTATCGGCAACTGTAAGTTAAGATTGTAATTAGTTAAACACGTCTCTTTCCAGCTATTTATATTGGATGTATTTTTAGGCCTTCTTGGACGTGGTTATTATTATGATAATGGTATAAAAAGCTTCATGATTGGTCTCGTCTTTGGAGTTAGGTTTCCGATTATTATTATTTTTTTTTAAAGAAATATAAATCCTAGAGTACTTAATTGATAGTATGTCAGGATTAATCGGTCAGCTTTTGATCATCTTCAGTGAATCGCTAAGATTAGGAACACTACCTTTGATTGGAAGTTTGTAATGGTTTTCCAATTGATTTAAAGTGAATCACCACACAAAGTGGAGAATTATATACCAGTAAGTCTTCTTTATATTTTTGACAAAAATAATGGGAAAATTAAGAATTGTATCTAGATATTCTCGAAAGGAATCACCTGTTGGGCACTGCACAGCATAGTTTCGCTAAGGGAGAGATCGAGTATGATGAATTGCTTGTTATTTTATGAAGAGATCACAAGGGTTTTTCGTTCCTCAGAACAAACCGGCCCGTGAACACACACGGATCTACAGTCATAAAATACTTAATCCCTCATTAGAGGGCTCAACCAGTCTAAGGAACGGGGTGAACCCGCATACAAATAAATAAATAAAGCGAAATAGGCAATGTAATAGCTGTGGTGCGATTTATTTAGATTTTAGCAGTCTTTGATAACATCCGCATAACAGCCTACTGATTTAAAAATATATCAAATTGGTATTAATCATTAGCGAAAGGAGTGGGAAGTTGGTTGACTGAATGATGACTAGGAAGTGGTATTTAGAGCCATGTTTTTTAGGAACAGGATATCACCGGATCATTCGGCGTTAGGACCCTTGTTTAACATATTCATATTAATAATAGTATTTTTCTTTGCTGATGATGTAAAGTTGGGCAGAGTGGTTGTTAGGATGACTTATTTTTACAGGATATTGGAAGCGAGGGAATAGGGGTAAAATTTAATGTGAACAAATGAAAGTGTATCCGACTTGGTAAAAATATAATATTAAATGGATAATATGTTTGAACGGACATTCTTTGGAATTTCTTTTTCCCTTCCTGAAGCTTGGATTTTCCATCCCGCATACAGACAAATAGGCCAGGAGAATACACGCAGCTAACAAACAAAAATATTATTCGTTGTTGTGGTTGGCGGTAGATGGTCCTTGGAGGTGTCATGTAAATAGTAAGATGGGTATTTTGGTTGATAGAAACTTTAAGTTGAGGAATCATTAGTAAAGCTCAGAAGATTGCGAGATTAATTAAAATCGTCACCAGTAAGAGTGAGGAAGTAATAATACTGTTATATTATGTATTGGATTATGGGTCCCAGCTTTTCTCACCAATATTTTTAATATAAAGAAAATCAAAGTTATTTGGAGAAGATTGTGCGTGGAAGGGACACACACACATATATTATATGAAGCCATCGTCTTTGTATATTCCGATTTCCTCGCAAACGATTTCGGATTTATTTTTAATCCCAGTTACCGATACTATCTGTGAATCTTTCTCTGAAGGTTTATTATAGTACATTTTACCTGATAAATGGACGAAGGAATGAAACTGCTCTAGAGAACAGTACTTCCTCATACTAGTTCAAGCATTAAATGGGGGTGGGTCTCGCACGGGAGATCGAAAACCACTTTCACAAACATCCATGTCACTGTGGGATTCGAACACACACACACAGTCCGTTGGTTTGGATAACCGAGATGCTATTCACTGGTCCGAACCAGGCCTGCAATCGCACCACTACTTTTCCAAGAGAAGCTGGAGAGGCCATTTTTTGTCATAATGGCGATAAGCATCTTTTCCCCTTATATTTTAATCAGAAATTAATCTCTTCCTAAGCCTGTGTTTTTCTAATATTTGCCAGATTTTGCTTCCTTCAAGAGCAAACTTGACATTATTATGAATTCCTGCTTCGCATTTTATAAAGCTTAATCTTGAGTTTGACTTCCAACGTGAGATTTGTTTCTTCTGTAAGTTATATTCGATAAAGAAGGAACTTAGTAAGTTCACTTTTTGAAATGTTTATGGTGATTACCTTTGATTTCATTTGCAGCTAAGACAATATGTGTGCGAATGAGAGAGAAAATAGGGGAGTGATCAGGGCAAGCAAGCTTACCTAAGCATACTCCAGACATTTTCAAAATTCAGTCCATTTTAAAAATAAAATGATTAAATTATTCGAGATCAGTACTGTTTACAGAACGTTTGAGTGGACCAAATTTTCTGCATGGTGGTCTCCACGCATTAAGTTATTTTGAATTATGACCGAAGCAACTAAGGCTATGAGGTTAGTGTATCGTTATTAACTGAGGTTCTTAGCTTCCTGGATGCGATTTGAACCAAGATCTTACAATCCATTTTTCACCTTTTTGTGAAAAATGACATTGGTGTGACATAAATTTAATTTTTTTTTTTTCATTTTTTACAGTATTTTTATAACTACATTTCAGTACAAACATTTCAGTACTTACAAATGAATGTTTAAGATTTTATTTTAAAAAAATTAAATTTTTCATTAAAAATCCGTTTTTAAATTAAACGCTCCTTCAAGAAGTATAAAAATATCCATTGTTTGGTGGTCGCAAATGAAACATTGCACTTAAAAACGCGAAATAGAAATACTAACCCAAAGGCCGTTACGTTAGCCTTATTAACCGTGTCCGGACAATTAATCGTGGAGAAAATCGCACGAAAATTCTTGGCGGATATATATGAAAAAGAAAAAAAAAAAAAAGAAATACTATATTTTAAAAAAATATTTTAAAAAATTTCAGAAATATATTATTTAATATATTTCTGAATATTTAGCTTTATGAAAATTTTTATTCCGTGTAAAGTTATTAATCTTCTTTCTTACTACAGGCTCTGTAGATGGAATATTAATTGTTACAAAACTGGGATAGGATGGTTAGGGAGAAAGATATCCAACTAATATTTGTAGTTAACTATTTGCTTATTCCTATTAACTATTCTATTAATAGAATAGTTATTAGGGAGAATAAAATATTTAAGAATAGTTAAGGAGACAGGGCACACTGTTTAAGAATATTTATTCTTTTCGTCTGATGTGAGACCACAGCACTGCTTATTGGAGGCCTTCACTTTTTAGCGAATAATGAAGTGGCTTAAGTCGGTTCCATATTTGGTCATGGAATTTGAGTAGGATTTCCGAACCAGGTTAAAATGAATAACAATTACAACGAAACTGAAAATTAGGAAACTCGCCAATCAATTAATATATTACTTTCGTTGTATAAGAATAAAAATATTTATGAAAATGTAAACAAATAATACCTAAATACATAAAGCAATATTTTGTGATTTTATCTTGCATTGCATTTCTTTTTTGTATATTGGTATCGATGCAATATCATTTCAATTTTCTAGCGAATGTTTTCAGCGGTGAATAGTTCCCTCGATGAATTGTCCGTGAATCTTTGTTAACATAATACGGGCTTCTGCATATCTTTGCTTTCGTGACTTCTTATTGCACTAAAGGAAAGATCGAATGGGGTTGTGTATTTTGCATTTTATTTTTCTTTTAAAAGGCATTAAGGAAGGGCACTTACTGTTTCAAGAAGCAATAGGTCCATCACTTGTATCTAAGGGACAAGCTTTTTTCACATAAAACTAAAACTACGAATTAAAACAATGAATGGTAACGTGAAATTTTAGATGATTTTTTTATTTAATTTAATTTTTTTTGCATACAAATGAATGGTAAAATATGAAATTAAAAATGCACTTTTACGATTCAGTTTTATCATTTCATGAAATAAGAGCTAGTTTTTATTAATCTATTAATCCTTTTTGCGAAAATTTGCAGTTTTGTATTTATTCCTGATAAATGCCATATGCTGCTTTTTTCCAACAATCCATTACAAACCAATAGTAATTACTTACTTAAACATAACTTTTTCTTTTGCGTAGAATTTTCTTTGTATATGGCAAGAGTAATCAGCATTTGTTTGTGATATGGAAAGTGGCGTTTCATTTAAAACATACCTCTCAGCTTCACGGAAAGTATTTTGAGAGTTTTTTTTTAATTAATTTATTTTTTGAAAATATGTGGGGAACGAATGGTTAAAAAGACTATATGTATTAACAAAATAAGATTTTTAAACTATTGTTCGAATCCTGTCTAGGACGGGAGAAATCTTTTATAAACTTATCAGTTGAAGTTAACTGGTCTCATGAAGGTTACACACAATCCGGCCTAACTCAAGTGCCATAGAGTGGCTCAAGTAGTCCTATGTATTAGCAAATAACAGTTTTTGACTGCTAAGAACTGTGTATTATTATTACATGACACCTCCAAGGAGTCGTGCGCTTTACTCTCAGTCTCCTCCATTTATTCCACCAACTACACAGAACCGCTACTACCATCATCATCTACATACTACTTTGCTAATATCTTTGTTAATCTGTGTATCTTTGCTAATACGTCAGTGATTGCCAAGAAATTCTGAAATTGAATATTTACAATATTAAATCCTTTGCGATGAACTTTCTTTTTCTATTATCATTTTTGAATACCTTGCAGCTATGCACTGTATTTCTACAAAATCATCGAATATAATCTATATCCGAGTTAGAGATTAATATACGTAAATTGAATGACTTAGTCGACTGTTACCCTGCATTGGCAGCTTGGTTTTCCGAGTAGCTAGCTTATATGCTCTCCAGCTGCGGCTTCACATCCCACCATAGACGTGGATGTTTTGTGAATGTCTAGGTCATTGTTTCTCAAACTTCAGATATCCGCGTACCCTTCTTAAATTTTCATTATTACCAAGTGCCCCATTATCAAATAATAAAGTATATTTCATTGTAAATGTCTGTTTTATTTGAATTTATATGTTCATGTAAATAAAAAATATGATTTCTTTTTAATAGAACAAAATTTGGAATAGGTTCCTCTTCATTTCCCGTCCATGAAAATCCACATTTCATGTAATTCATATCATACTTACGAAGATTTTTCATCTTCTTCCTAGTTGGTTCTCTAGAGATCTCAGATGACACACCCTTATCAATTTCATTTGATCCAGATGCAATATCAGCGTTTTCTTGTTGCTTACAGCTACTTGTATTTGCTATATTGCTCTCTTTTGTGGATTTTATAAATCCAATCTTTAACCAATGATCCATACTTAAGAATTTAAAAGCTAAAAAAATTACCGTATTTACTCGAATATAACTCGCACTTTTATGCGAAGATTTTCGGAAACTAAAGTTTTTAGGAAAAAAAAAAAAAAAAACTGCAAATGGTGTCTCTTACCAAGAAGCTCCTACTCGCTATCGCTACTTTAGGCATCGAGAACAGTTTCCTTGTGTGCATCGTCAGTCATCTACCCAAATAGCTTCATCTTCTTTCCCATTATTTCAAGCAAAAATTAACAGTAATTTACAAGACTTGAGATACGTCGAACAGCTATGAAGAAGTGGATATGATTGGTGCGGTATTAACAAAAGATCGCGCGAACCAAAGACAAATTAGCATTTCAACAGTTGAGTTAAAATGCTAATTGGCTTCAACCGAATTCCTAATATCTGAAACACATTCACTATATATTTCTTAGTTTTAACGCGTTCAACGGGGTGGTGTCAAGCAAAACCGTATGTTTTACCGGCAATATATGGTTTTGCTTGAGTCTATACAGCAGTATCTGTTGGAGGGGAAATGTAATTCATTAGTTGGTACCGTTTTTATCCCAGTTGACTCTAATTGCACCGTTTGTTGAGAAATATAATGATTCCATACGTTAATGATGCATAGCCGAAAATTGCCACATACCCCCCCCCCCCCTCGAAGACCTTTCGCTTACCCCAGGGGGTACATGTACTACACTTTGAGAAACACTGGTCTAGGTGGTAGATGAATAGATGAATTTCATCACTCGTTGTTGAGACTTCAACACCGAGCGATGCTTTCATATCTAAGAATTTAGATTTAAAAAAAGGCTTTTAAATTATCTTTCAGATTATCTAAGAATTCTTTGTCAACCTAGGGTACTAATATTAGTAATATTGGCTTCCAGTCCTTTATAGGTAAAACTCACATTTAAAAAATGTTTCCGACGCTCTTTCGCGTTAAGTTGTATATTTTAGCTAAAGATAATGATGCAGTAACTCCATAACAAAACACTAACGGATTTTGCTATTCGATAGAGCCCCTAGTCATGTTCCTCTCCAGACACAGCTAATACAGTTCAGTTTGAAGCTCTTTTATTGTTAATATCACCTGATCTGAGTTTTAAGTCCTCTTAAAACGAAAATAGTCATTAATTCACGACGGATTAAACAGAGCCGATAAGGAAAAGCGATAATAGTTCACGATAGGAAAGAATAAATTGTACAGGAATCTAGCGTTCACTCGGTCTGTTTCACATATCATCTACTTACTGGCGATTCTATTTAAATTTATTCAGATTATTAAATCGAACAACTTCTTAGATGAAGTCAGCGATGGGGATCCTGAATTCGATAAATAAATAATTTCTGGGTTATATGATGTATCATCTAAGACAGTGGCGCACCCAGGGAGGGGGACAAAGGGCCCTGCTCCCCCACCAAAAAAAAAAAAAAAAGAAAAAGGAAATAAACACTAGAAAATTTTCCAAAAATCTTTTCCTAATTAAAATTCATTTTTTTTTATATTTATGTTGTGTCTTCTATTTCTATACTGCTTATCATGTATTGGCTTGGCGATCACTGCAGATGCCCAGTCATAGGTCGTATGCAATGCGTAGTGTGTATTCGTAAATCATCTACTCAACTTTCCCCCATCCCTCATCCCCCAAGATTAAATCCTGAGTGCGCCACTGATCTAAGGTATATCATTAACAGGGGCGAATGCTGGTCTTGAAATTCACGCCTGCTTTTGTTATCATTCAGGGAGTGAAAGGTGTGATTGAAGTCTGATTAGCGGTATAATGAATGTCATCATTTAAAACTATATATTTGGAAATTTATGTCCATTTAATCATATTATAATTCTATTATATTATATTTTAATAATATTTATAATATTATATTATTATAATTATAATAATATAATTATAAATATTATAATACAAATACAACATTTATTTTACAAATGATATTCTATCTTTTTAAATTTAGCTACTTGAATACAAATTCTACCCTACGGTTCTTCTTCTTTATGAACTGGTCGTCATAAAAAGTTGGGTTTAACTTAATTTCCCCAAGCAACACGCACTTGTAAAGGCTGGCTAGAGCTACTTTGACTGCGTATGGCCTGTTTAAGACGACGTGAAGTGAGCGGAAATGGCTATGCGCGCGCATGAAATCACAATGCTGTAGCGAGGACCTGGAAGCTCCGACAACCGAGCAAGCCAAGGTAGCTTTGACTAGACGAGCAAGCGTCGGCCTTCGATACACAACGCAAAGCTCAATTATTGCCGCGCAAGCTTAAGACGTCTTCTCTCTACACAAATAAAAGCCTAAATAGAATGCTTATAAATGCATGCATTTATTAACAAATAAATATTGTTAATAAATATTTGTTTTGGCAGTTCTAGTGACAGTCTTGCTAAATACTGTAGTTATCAACATTACTGTTTACTTATATTTTGATATAGATAAATCTTTATACAGTATCAAAAATTACATTTTTTATGTCTCTAGATACAAGCTTTGTCCTTCATCTACAGACGTTAATTTGGAAGATACGGTGGAGTTCCTACCTGATATTATCAAACCTCTTGATTTTTGTAATTTATTTGTTTCATGCGTTAAATAAACTTTACAAATAAGTCGAAGGGATAGAGATGAGAAGTGAAGTCTTTCCTCTACGATGGCTAACTACACAGAGAATTTTGAGCGATGCCTTCTCCACAATATTCGTCTCACACCTTCAGTATAGTAGTACAGATTTGTATGACGTTTTTTGCATTATGTAAAACCGTGATTAATGCCGTTCCCTCCAAAATACATTAGAAATGGAAAATGTTAACTACAGCGGCGTGGACAATAAGAGTTTGAGCGTTCTTACCCCACTGTATTCCTTTTAATTTCTTCTAAAGTCGAGCTTTTCTTGTGGGATGTCATCATTTCCTTTCACCATTACTTTTTTTTTTGTTCTGGATGCGAGCCAAATTTTTACTAAGTAGCAGATGTTTCATGACCCTTGCTATGTGTTATCGCGTGGATATAAAACCTGGAAGTGCATGAATTTCTGTTTGTTCTGCAAGGACTTATAGTTTAATACAAAACACAAATGATAGCATAAGCTCGATAACCTTCACTTTGCGGAACTGTGTTAACCACGCGATTCCTACGCACGTTGTTTATTATAACCATTCATTCACTCGCTCGTTCATATCTGTAAATTCCAGATCATTAATATCGGACATCAAAAGTGAGTCCAGCACAATGTGCGAAAGTTGAATAATCCGCGCACTTGATGTTGCCTTATCACTGAGCACAGAACTGTTATTAAGCAACTTTATGCTGAAAAAGTAGTGAAACATATCACAATTTGTAGGTACATTCCACCTACGAAAAATTGCAAACCCGATAATATATTAATAGGTTTTTAATTTATAAATTACGCACAGTAAGAGATTAACAACAACTAATAATAAAACAGAACAATTATAACAACATACTGTAATAAAGTTATATGAATGGAATATTAGCAACCTCAGATGTGTGTAGCTTTCTTCACCTTTGCAACGAGTTGCCCTGGTGTTGGACAATCTCTGCGATCAGCCGAACTGTCTATTACTAAAAGAAAGAGCCATACGGCTTCATTTCGGCGATGTAAAATTACATAAGCAAAGTGGATATTAGATCCAACATTATTTCAAAGGCGAATGTTTGTACAGACTATGAAAGTTTCGTAAGTTGACCTTTCGTATGTTAATATCTTCGGACCGGGATTGACCGCGGATAAGTGAAACCGTGATGCAGGGGTCCTACTGTACTAATTTGAAACGGTTTCCAAGCATTCCATTCTTCAAAGCTGTCTGGGGCAAGGAAATATGGCATCTTTGAATGCATCCAAAACACGGGTATACAGTTATGTCTTCTTTTTGCTAAATTCACCCGCTTCATTTTGTCAGATTCTCGTATATAATTTTTTTGTTTAAGGAAAGGAACGCTTATTTCTGCCCCCCTTTTTTGGGGGGTGGGTACAAACCATCTCACGAGCTCTAGCTCCTAATCAGGCTGCCACCTTATTATTATTATTATTTTTTTTCTGTTTTAGGCCCTGAATTCTGTTCTCACATTTGAGATGTTGCGCCAAAAACTTTGCACAGAAATTACGTTTTGCTGAATACAAGATTTAACAAACGGGTCGGTGAGATCAAACAATCAACTTTTTCTAAATAGCTTCAAATCTTAAGTGGTCTCACATCGGCCGATGATAAACACCGGTTTTCTAAAAACTTGTACAAACATACAGTACATACCACAACAAGATTCGGATCCACAGGCTGTTAGAGAAAACAGGCACTCAGTTCGACACTCGTGTTTTTTTAATAATTTTTTGTTTCAGATGGATGACATAATATTCTCGTGTCAAACAGGTTACTAGTTTAGTAGTTCATTGGAATCCAATTAACGTCACTTTTTTTTTTTTTTTTTTTTTTAATGGAGGTAGAAATGATTATTGTTTCAATTTAATGTTGTTTTCTCTCTTTTTTCCTCTCCATGGCTAGTATTATCAGATTAAATAAACAAAGATGAATGAAATAATTATTTTATTATTGAAATGCAATGTTTTGGATATGGCCTTCTTTGCTACAATATCACTAGCTGCCACTAAAAAGAAGAAAAAACTGCTCACAAGTCACACACTGTTACTCTATTATATGCATGATAAATACTTTTTCTGGTGCTATAACTGATAAAAATATTCGCTACGGCATTTTCACACTTGAACTAGGTTTCACATAGATGGATTTTTCGACGTTACTATTACACGACCACTTATCGTGGGTTGCTACTATCAACAGTCAGCGTCATCTACTTCCCTCCCCCCCACTAGTATATATTGTCCTTAAAAATTGTGTGTTCTTATGGCCGATTTCCTTTATGCGGGAGGAAAAACCCTGCTACCGCCGTATGAAATCGACTAATTCGCCTTTAATTGAAAAAGCCATATAAAGATTCCTCACGTCACGACGACAATCGAACTGAATTCTTTTTCATTCAGCCGGGCCTGGTTGGCTGAGTGGTTAGCATACCTGCTCTCCAACTAAAGGGGAGCGGGTTCGAATCCCGCTGCAGGCATGGATGATCGAAATGTGTACTGCTATAATCTTTGATATGGCGCAGTATGACTTTTTCTGGCCATAAATCATCGTCATCGAAGGGCGCAATGTACCAGCGTTCCCTAAAAATCTTATTCGAATTTACTTAACTTCAGATGTTACGTTTAGAGGTAGCAAAAAATCGGACGTCATACAATACAAGGAAGTAATCAAGTTTTTCACTGAAGCAGGGATTCTAATAGTATTACAGGTAACCCTCGTATAACACGGTACTTATACAACGCGGTCTACAAATTGTAGCAACCCTCGTACAACGCAGTTTCGATATAATGCGGTGTACAAATTGCAGTAACCCTTTATCTTTTCATATTTTTTTCACCGCGTGACTTAAAAATCAAATTTTATCTTCGTTAAATTTGTGTCTGCCCGTATCGCGCACGTAGTTATAAGTAGCGAATTTTAGGGAAAATATCCTTTAGCACGCATGTACGTCAATTGTTTACCGTATAAAGCAGTGGTTCTCAAACTGGGTGCCGCGAAATTTTGAATCGTTTATTTGAAAAAAGCAAAATATTCAATTGCCACAAATAACTAAATCAAAAACAAAAAAAAAATTATATATTTTTATTTTAATGGATGAAGCGTATATAAAAATTATCATTTTTGTATCACTCTTATATTATATCCTGGGATTTCATTAGATCACCGCGTGTCGTAGTAACTAGATATGTGACGGCACATAAATACTGGGGAAAATGAACTAATGAATGGTTAGTTGTCCTGCTGTCTGTTTTAGTATTTCTCTGTTCAGTGTGACAAGTATTATACATGATCATTTCCCCTAAACAAAAATCATAAGTCTTTTTCATCGGTGAGAATAAACGAAGTACGATATTAAAGTCGTTAAATTCACTGAGTAGAGGTTTTTCTTATTGTTATACAGGGTGTTCGGGATAAATTTGACAGTTTCGTAAGGAAAAAGAAAATCTTCTTTGTATCTATTAAATTTAATGAATTGACAAAAAAACATTACAGGCAGAGTTAATTACAATACTATCAACAAGATTTACTCAAAATAACCACCATTAGCATCGATCACAGCTTCAATTCTGCTTCGGAACCTCGAACAAACTGATGCTACAGTCTCCCTGGGAAGGGCCGCAAAAACTGTTTTAATTTTATCCATTAACTGGGCTTTTGTATTACTGGAAGTGCGATTGGTGTCTTTTTCAACTGCGCCCCATACAAAATAATCCATGGGGTTAAGGTCTGGGGAGTTTGGAGGCCAAACATTTGGACTGGTGAAGTCGTAGAAATTTTCAGACAACCATTTTTGACTTTTCCCAGAGGTGTGGCAAGGGGCCGAATCCTGCTGCCATACATACGGCCTACCATTGGCTACCCTTGTTATCCAGGGCTTGACTACAGTTAGCAACTCCACGAACAAAGCCCGAATTCCAATGCCAGGGTTCTTCAACACCTGTTCCTGCAGATTTGCGAGGAATTCTGCTGTACGAACGCAATCAGATCGTCTGCTAGGGATCTTTCTTCTTGCTACATCCTCGTAGTCACCATTGCAAGTCTCTAGTTCATGCCTGATTGTTTTTACTGTATTCAGGGAGCATTGGGCAGCAGTCGTAATATCCTTATTTTGATGGCGGGCACGAATCATCATGATACAAGTTATTCTCTTCCATGATTCAGGTGGGTTCCAGCTATCCATCCTTTCTGACATCTTGTATATGAATGAAGAAGGGTCCAAACTTTTAAATGAAGAGAAGTGTGTGTTAATACATGTAACTTACGGAAAAATATAATTAATTATAAATATGTCAAATTTATCCCGAACACCCTGTATATTCCAACTATAACAAGAGACATCGTAAACAAATGTTTTTCCTTTTTAGTTTAAATAAAATCTCTATTTTCTTTTAAACACGCTTTCCTTCATATCTTTAGTATCTGTAATATCAATTTGTAAAGTGCCAATTTATTTATGGGTTATATATGCGAGTCTTTCAGAATCAATTAATCGGCACTTTACTCTCTATAAAAAGCAAATAATACTAGGGGTGCCGTGAAATTTATTTATTGATTTTAGTGTGCCGCCAGACAAAAAAAGTTTGAGAATCACTGATATAAAGTGTTAATTATTGTTGAAAGTTGTCTTCGTTTTCTGCCAGGAAAGCGCATTAAAAATCATAAGTGTGTTGATCTTCTCAAACTGAGCACTTCATTTTTTTCTGAGTTACATACAATATGTAATGCTTTTTTTATGTAAAAAAAATTATTTCTATAGTAATGGCCACATAGAGGATTTTTGCGATATGGTTGAATTAATAGATGACGTCGAACCAAATGGCGGGGAAAGTTCTGTCGAAGATTCTGATTGTGATGAATCCGTTAATAAATTCAGTTTAAAGAAATTAGCAGAAGGATTGGACTTGGCAAGAAAGTTAGGAAGCTATTTTACGGATAATGATCCCATAACGGAGGGCTCCGGAAAATTCACGAGACAATTGGATATTTGTTTAGCTCCATATTATGAACTTAATAAAAAAATTGCAGCATAGTGGTAAGCAAGGTCTTATTACCGACTTCTTGATAATTAAACCACCGAAGTATGCAATGAGAATTATACAAATGAAATCATCACTTAAAATCCAAGAGATTTCAAGTGATGACGACTTCCGATCACTCGTAAATAAAGAACATCTACGAAATGTTCGTTTTGAAGACAGTGATGACGATTGTAATATGCACTTTATTATGTGCAATGAAGTTTATGTACAATTTGTAAGTTTATACTATATATTTGTTTCATAGTTTATGTTTTCTTAACTTACATGAATTACAAGAATTAAATAAAAATATATTTTTGTTGGGTATATCATTATTGTTTTTATAATTAAAAAAAAAAAAAAAAGATTTCGGAACCTAACCCTACGTTTTCTATCTAATCTGAGTCTCGCATAACGCGATTTATATAACGCGGCATTTCTATGGAACCTAACATCCGCGTTATACGAGGGTTACCTGTATTTTACGGCAGCTGTTGCTCTGACACCTGAGAGATCAACAAAACCACGTGACAAACGTGTCACTTGATTGACGTCACCAGAAATGTGCTTGATTGTTTTGTTTACGACAGTTTTTTATATATATATGTATTTGGACTGGAGGTTTTCTATGTTTTTCGTGAGCACGTTGTTCCTATTTAGTAGTAGTTGTAGCGGTGTGTCAAGAGATATTTTTCTTGTACTGATTTTTTTTTTTTTTTTTTTTTTGTGTGTGTGTGTGTTTAATGTTCTTTCGGCGTCTGATTTTTGTGGATTAGCAACTGGAATTTATAAAGATAACGCACTTTTTTTGATATCAGCCGCAGTACCAGAAACTCTTGTATCTTGTATTGGCGATTTGTTTTCCATGGGGTGATATTTCGGTTCGTTTATGAGATTAGCTGTTTTGTTTATTTTAACAAAGCTTTTTTTCTTTGTGTGTATTGTTTTGTTTTTGTTAGTTTATTAATTTTGAGATTTTGAACCTTCTTTAGTGTGCCAGTGTTGTCCACTTACAGCTTAGATGAAGTATGTTCAGAAACTGGGAAAAAAATAGTCACGGTGAAGAAATGCTAGCTAATATTTTCAACATTGAGAACGCTTGCTTTCACATTAATATAATGCAGAAGTTAAGTCTGATTCCGGTAGTGATTAAATACAACTGATGACGTCTTCATCAACGACGGTATTGAATGTAAGAAGAGAAGTGAAAGAAGAATTTACAGAATGTAATATAAACATTTTTGGTTATTGAGATATGAGCTTTTCCCTTTTATTTCCACGTTTTTATTACTGGGATTTATGTAATATGAAGAATGCTCCAGACAGATTTGGATAAACTGTAACCTCACGTCCATTTACTGTAAGAAAAATTGATGAAATCGTGTAATTATAAGTTAGTGAATCAGAGATCGTGATTTGGAAAAGGAAGACGGAAATAATCTCATGGCCGTACTTATGCACTGGCGCATGGGGCCCTAGCTGGGGTCCCGAAAAATGAAGGCCAATTAAAGGGTCACAAACAGCGAAGTTTAAAATTGAAAAATTAAAAGTATAAATAATTAAAATTTAACATAAAAATTATTTTCTGTTAAATTTCCTGTATTATTATAAAATATATATACTGGGGGACTCCTCCCCCTAGCGCATACCCCCCCCCGCCGAGTTCCGGGCTGGTAAGACAAAAAATGTGACATAAAACGTTTCAAATTTCGGCTTATCTTTTTATATATAGAGAGTAGATATAGGTCAGGAAAAGGGTGTCGTTGCTTTAAAATACTATATAAATAGATAATATACCATTTTTAGATATTATCTAAATAGGTTTATTTATTTATTCGTATGGAGTTTCCTCCCCCCCGTCCTTATTGGGGCAAGTAATACGCCTAAATAGGTAAAAGATCTAAATAGGTAATATGCCTTAAAAAAAAAAAAACACAAATGCAAACACTATTTTAATATTGAAAGTTTATTTTTCACTCGGTTAGAGTATAATAAAATTAGTTTAATCCTTTATTCAAGTGTGAGCAAACAAAGTTTGCACCTGAAAGTATCTTCAGGACTGGGGTAAGGTGGTACAACACCAGGGAAACTCGTTGCAAAGGTGGAGCAAGTACCAACACTCCTATCTCAGTATCTCCTATAATGCAAAACACATCTCCTTGCAGATATGTCTAATGTTATGCATTAAGGGAAGGGCCACTACCTAGACTAGTTTCAACCTTTATTGAGGTCTCTTCAGTGGGAGCCAGGCCCAAGTGGAGATACCAGGCAGAAGCAATAGCATAGGTAGAGATGACCTGCTAATGCTTCTGCCTAGTATCTCCACTTGGGCCTGGCTCCCACTGAAGAGACCTCAATAAAGGTTGAAACTAGTCTGGGTAGTGGCCCTTCCCTTAATGCATAACATTAGACATATCCGCAAGGAGATGTTTTGCATTATAGGAGATACTGAGATAGGAGTGTTGGTATCTTGCTCCACCTTTGCAACGAGTTGCCCTGGTTGTACCACCTTACCCCAGTCCTGAAGATACTTTCAGGCGCAAACTTTGTTTGCTCACACTTGGATAAAGGATTAAACTAATTTTATTATACTATTTTAATATATTTTTTGTGTCTCCATGACCTGCTTGCGGTCATGCTGGAAACAGGTAACGTTCATTTTCTATTCTTAAAAGGGTAAAAAATTATTTACGAAACTTTGCATCATGTCAAATTATATCAGTTATTTATCGAAAATGATGTAAATAATTTGAATTATGATATTGATACATTTGGTGAAGCGAACTCTAGGGAACAAAAACATTAGTAGTGTCTTAGCGCTAACTTAACATTTGTGTTTGATATGTATTGCCTTTACTCAGCATACGTTTTTTTAATAAATGTAATAAGTTTTTTGTATATATTGTTTTTGTCTTTATTCATTTTGTAAGGGGGGGGGGATGGAGCACTCTAGGAAAAGTAAGTAAAGCCCTGATAATCTATAAAGTTTTTCCTGTTTTCTATTCTAATGTTTTGAAGATTACAAGTAATAAAAATCGAAGTGGCATGGAAAAATTTGGAGAAACTCATGGCCCTCGACATTTCAAAGGCATTTGATCAGGTTTGGTGCAGGGGCCTACTCACCAAATTGACATCCTATGGTCTGCCTTTCCCACTCTGCAACTGGATCACCAACTTTCTCACTGGTCACTCACTGCATGTCATGGTGGAATTTACTCATCTCAGATTTCCTCACCAATGCAGGAATTTCTGTTCTTTCACCCACTCTCTTCCTCTTGTACATAAATGACCTGCTCTCACAGACTTCCAATCCTATCCATAGCTTTGCTTACAACAGTACACTTTATTCCTCCTTTTCATTCTACAAACCTGTGGTGCTCAAGTATTAGAATCCTCAAGATCTACTACAACCAGGGACCTGAACTCAAATATCCTAGTTATATCCTAGAGGGGCAAGGACAACCTTGTAAACCTCAATGCCACCAAAACTGAGTTCTGTCTGATTTCTCACAAGAAAGAGCTTGCATCCCTCCCCCTTACCGTCAGTAATACTCAGATATCCAAACACAATCAGATTTCTCTTCTTGGACTGACTTGCACCTCCAATCTTTCCTGGCACAACAATATTTCAACTATAGCTTCTGCAGCCACCAAAAAAAGTTGTTAAAAAGTTATTTCTATCATATCTCTTATTACTTCATTTATACTTAACTTATACTTAATTCTATCCTTTCTTACTTAAACCTTCTATCAAAATCCTATGGCTGCTCTATTGTTATATATTTATTTTTTGTTATTTATTCTTATTTTTATATCTAGGATTGTTTCCTCTTCAGATACTGGCAAATTTATATTTTGCTGTGCCAGCCAGTATCCTATAGCAGAAAAGATCCTTGCTCAGGGATACAATACTAGAGTCTGAAGATTCCCTACACAATATCTTATTTTTTACTGCCATATAGATTCAGATTATTGCAGTCATGACCTAAATCTATATTTTATATTCACTCTCTAAATCCTTCCCGCCAAAATAGGTTCTATTTTTATAAGTGGTAATTTGGAATCGTAATCAGGAAAATATGACGTTTATTGGAATATCTAATACACAATACAAACTCATACACTTAATTATGCTCAATACTAAATAAAACTCGAACTAAGAGATTAACACATTCAAACTAATTAAATATTACAAGGCAAGCTAAACACAGTAACTGCATATTGGAATAGATAGCAAATAATATGAATTTAAGCTAAATACCTTTCAGTAGTATTACTCGCAAGAGAAAACTAACAAACATTTTAATGTTACCGAGATACTAAATTCTACTATTCTTATCGCATCAAGTTAATCCTATCACATACGAAATTACAAAAGATCTCTTCCAAACAATTCTTCTTACTCTCAAATGAGGTTAACTTTCTGATTAGAGACTGTTCACAGAGTTCCTTAGAATAAAGTCTAAATTTCACAATCGTAAACAATCTTCTTTCTTCTAATGAAATTCACACAAAATTGAGCAATTACACCTTACCAACCTTTTCTGCGTCGTTCTGCACCACGTGTTTGTCTGGATATTTCTCATCTATTTTGGCTGTCTATACGCCAATGTAGGGGCTATGCTATCTTCATTCTTTCTGCTGGAAATGGACTCAAAATCTTTGCATTTCAGGAACAACTCGATGGGGCTTTTCAGCGACGGCTTGATTCTGTTACGACTGGAATTTTTACCTTCTGCTTTGCATAGAATCCAGCTTAATTTCTTTATTAACGCTCACTGCCCAACATCACAGACTTCACCCCCCCCCCCCCCCATGCGAACTGCCTGCCAACTTCCGAACCACCCAACAGGAAAACGATACAACAAGAGATCAAGAGAATACCCTGTGTTTCAGGCTCAACCCCCTTTTATACTCCTATAGAGCACCCTCTTTTTCAGCACCTTTTTGCACACGATCCTTACTAATTTCACCCTTTGGCTTATCCTTCGTTTCTACGATGCTGATATACTCGGATTCATGGAATGCATGGTTACGTGATTATTGGAATAAGCTATACCCACCAGCATTACGCTGTACACGTGTAGCTTTAGGCCTTCCAGGAATTAATACTTAACAGCTTTATGATGACTCGCAATAGATTTTACATAGCTTAAGTAAGGCTTAAATTTAATTCACATTATCCCTCTTTTTTAAGACATACAAAATGAAATCTCAAATTAATCACAATAGCTTAAATATAAGGTTCTTAAATAAAGAATACAAATTTTTACATAAAGTGAGGAAGTTTCACTTTTAATTACAACTGATGTGCAGGTATTTCTCTGTTTGCAATTTTTATATTTTAGACCCTAAATGAATGATTTCTTTCCAAGATTCCTTCATTTAGGATCTACCACATGTACTTTTTTTTTTGCATAAGACACCACTTCACAGCTGCTAACTCTATACGAAGCCCAAATTGCCCAGCAATGGATTATTTCTCCCATATTTGGGGCGGAGCAGCAAAATCCTTTCTAAGATTGAACTTATGATCGAGGTTATATTGCTAGTGGTCATGTAATTTAGCACTTGTGTGAAATTAGTGATTTTTATCTTTGTTGTTTTTTTCATCAGAAACTTAGACTGTTATAGTGTATTAGTGTAGATTTTTGTGTTTTTAGAGTATTATGTTTTTATTGTGATATTTTCGGCATGGCACCAACACGACGAACAATGGCGGCAAAGACCATGTTGTCCGGCAATTTGAATTTGCGGCATATTATTCAGTGCAGTGTATGCAAAATGTATGCGATTAGAAAATTAAAGAATATGTGGAAATAAGTTGAAACTGGAAAGAGAATATGTATTAAGTGTTTTAAGTGAGTATCTGTTAGGTGATGAGAACGCAACAAATACTGACGATAAGATGGAAAACGATGGTAATAATGTCGAACATGCGGCCATGGAAATAGACGAGAAGAAAGGGATTCAATAAAGAAATAGCTCATTTAAATATTACCCTTCATAGGACAAAGTGCGAAATTGAAAATCTGCAGAAGCCGCAAGAGTTAAGCAGGGCTGAAAATGAAAGCAGGTGATGCGAAAGAATGATAAAGGCCAACTGAACAAACAAGAATAACAAGTTAACGAGAAAATTATGTATGGAAACTCAATAATCAGGGGAGTACTTGACGAAAGTATGACAAAATTGTGTTTCCTGGGTGCAAAAATTCATGATATTACCCACACCATCCAGGTGCAAAAAAGGTAAGTGAAAGGAAATGGTTCTCTTGGTTGGTACCAATGATTTGAGAGGCGAGAAGTGTTGTATGAGAGAGGGTGTAAAGGAGTTGGTAGAAGAGGCAAAACTGAAGAGCGAGAAGGTGAAGAATGTAAGTCTTCTACCATGCTATAATAGAGGCTGAGGTGGAGGGCTTTGATAGCTAGTGAGTAAGTAGAATTGTGCAAAAGGAATGATGTGGAATTTGTGGATCTATGATCTCTGTTTGACAGAAAGAAGTACAATGTTTATGGACTGCATCTGAATATTTTTTGTGTTAGATGTCTGGAGAGAGAGCTTTGTGCTTTACTGAGCATGCTGACATGCAAATTCAGAGAAACTTAAGCAATTAAGATGGAAGCAAGTGAGTTTGTGTGAAGGCAACCATGAAGCAAGTGAGTGTGAGAATGACCAAGTGAGGAATCTAGTCTCTCAAGCAAAAATATTGAATAGGTTAGTCAGAAAGTAAAGATGGGTGGGAGTATAGAGGGATGTTGCCATTTCTATAAACTAATGCCGGAAGTATCAGGAACAAGAGGGACGAGTTTTTGGCATTGATTAGTGCAACTTCACCAAAAGTTATAGGCATTAGTGAGACTTGCTAACAGTGGATGATGTAGATACAGGGATTGAATGTGAAGGGTTTGGTATTTTCAGGGGAGATAGGATTGGGGGCGGGGTACTATTGATGATAGCAGATGAATTGCAACCAAAAAGAATAAGAAACACGCAGAAGGGTGTCAGTTCATTTGAAGCAATCTGTTGTGAGATTAAGACCAGTAAGACAAAATATACAGTTGAATGTTGCTATAGGCCAGGAAATTCCATAGATGATCTGGAAGACGTGCATCGCCAAATTAGTACAATGAGTGATTCTTGTAGATTATTTGGCTATGCTACAAAGATGATGTTTGCTATTTGGCCACATGGCTTGGATACACTTCACACCTTCTTAACACACTTAAACAATCAACATCCCAGGTCCAGTTTATCTTGGAAAAGGAAAACAATAACAATCTCCCTTACCTAGACACTCTGTTACATGCCAGCTTGATGGATCCTGGCTTTCTCTGTTTATAGAAAACCTACACATACAGGTAGATACATCCACCAACAATCACCCTCTCCCTCCCTCTTCCCAATAATATGGGATTATAAAAACCTTATATAACAGGGCAAAATTAATCAGTTTAGATAACAATGTCCTAACTACTGAACTTAACCATATTCTTAACACCTTCATAGCCAATGGCTACAACTCCCAAAAAATTCCAGTTTTTGCAATTGAATTACTGAGTGACCACTTTGCAAGCATATATCTTCCTATTGAGCTTACTGCTTTAACCTTTGCAACAGACACTTATGTGGGAACATAGGTGGATGAATTGGAGGTCTTACGATATTGCAAAATCTCAATGTAAATACAGCTGTGGGATTAAATGGGATATCAGCTAGTGTTTTGCGAGAATGTGCAAGAGAACTAGCAATGCCTTTGACTAAGCCATTTAATTTAAGGCTCAGCTCTGGTAGAATTCCAATGGAATGGAAAGAGGACAAAATTATTCCTTTGCATAAGGGG